>NC_051308.1:150876082-151178207 GCF_015220235.1 Choloepus didactylus
TCAGGAGTCCGAAGTCTCGTGTTTTGGTCTTGCCCTGCTGCTGGTTCCCTGACCTGGAGCAGGCCATTAACCTCTCTGAACCTCTGTTTCCTTTTCTCTACTATAGCCTACCTTACAGGTTATCCTGAGGATCAGAAGGAAATTCCATCTGAGCAGTACCTTCTGAAATGTGGTGGGGGCTGGGGAGGCCTTTGTCAAGCGTCCAGCTTTGTCAGAGCTGGAAGTGCTGGTGGTCAGGAGGAGAGTGCTGACTAACCCCTCGCTGAAGCAGAAAATTTCCACTGACCTGCCGTCAGGGACACTTCGCTGCCCCTGGCAGCTTCTCTCTCTTCTTATTGGAATGCGCTTGAGGAGTGGCAGTTAACTCCGTTTCCAAATTCCTCAGCCCTGAGTGTGCGAGCCTTCTTGCTGCTGGCCCAGAAGACGGGCTTGAGCAGGGTTAGTGGTGTGTGGAGGAATCAGCCAGATGTTGCCTCTTCTCAAAATATCAGCTAAATATTGCTTTTTAATAATTTCAGGATAGATTCCAAAGTTCCCTATTTCTTGTCTTATTTACACTGTTCACTTTCTTCCTTCTAGCATGCGCCAGTGATATATTCCACTTTCCACTGTGAAAAAAATGTAATTATGTATACTGAATTTAAAACCCAAGGGTTTTATTTTATAGTTGTAACACGAATGAGAACAGAAGATGCATGTCATCCACGGGTATTTGCCTTAATTTTCAGAACTGTGCCGGCAGTGGGATAAAGGTCTCTGGGCTGGTGTGTGTGAGTGTGTGTGTGTGTGTGTGTGTGTGTGTGTGTTTTGTTCAGTGATAGGTTTGATAAAAATGACGGGTTAGCACATGTGCGTGAAAAGAAGATTTTACTACAGTGCTAAAGTCAGAAAATCAGATAAGCGTCGTTTGCAGTTCAGTGTTGATGAGTAGCTAAGCCTCTGAGAAGTTATACATAGGTTGGCAAGGTTATTGTTTGGCAGGTAAGAGGCTCAGGAGCTTTTTCTTATACAGGCGATGTCAAAGCAAAGTCAGAGCTAAACGTTCTCCACTGGTTTTGCTTGTAAAGGACATTTAGCATTTCGACATTGCCATTACTCCACTTGATAGCACTTTATGGTACCTGCCACATAGTAAGTGTGCAATAAATGGTGGCAGTTGTTAGGGGTCATCATAGTTTATAACTAATTTATTAACGATCAGTACTTCCCAAGCCAAAAAGGATCATAAAGATACTCTTATTCTTTATTCATTATAAACAGTATGATTTCTAGCATAGAAAGGACTGTCTATTTGGGGGTCAGGGACCCACTGGATGTTTGGGTAGTGGTGACATTCAGTAGGTCCAGAGTCCCCAACCTCGGCACTGTTGACATCGCGAGCCGGAGAATTCTTTGCTGTGGGGGTGTCCTGTGCATCCTAGGACGTGTAGCAGCCTCCCTGGCCTCTACCCACTAAATGCCAGGAGTAGCCACCCCCCCCTCCCCAGTTGTGTTCATCAAAAAATGTCCCCAGACATTGACAGATTTCTCTCTTTTGGATAAAGTTGCCCTTGGTTGAGAACCACTGATGTAGAGGAAGCTGCTAAGATGCCTCACACTGGGCCTATCCTGTAACACTGGTTCTCAAACTTTGAATCACTCAGAACCCATTAGGGCAGTGGTTCTCAGCTGGATTGTCCAGGGAGCTTTAAAAATTACTATGCTTGCACCCCGCCCCAGAGTTTCTTATTGGTCTGAGGTGTGGCCTGGGCATCAGGATGCTTAGAAGCTCTTCAGGTAGTTCTGGTTTTCAGCCAAGATTGAGAATGACAGTATTAGTGGGTCATGGAATCAATTAAGCAAAGTACTTCTTTATTAGCATTTAAAAAATATATGTGTATATAATTGGATAGAACATATTGATGTCCAGCACAATTGTCAGACTAAGTACCATTTTGGGTGTATGTTGAGGTCAGTGTTTGAAAACACTTCTGTAAGTGATAGATGGGAATCATGTTCAAAATCCCTGCTCTCAACCTGCTTTTAGTCTAGCTTTTTATAACCTTTTTAGAAACTTCTGCTTTTTTTTTTTTTTTTTATTTATTCAAGGATAAATAGTCAACGTAGTTCTAAATTCTGTGATTTGGAAATTTTGAAGTTTCACCCTGATGTTGATAAAATTACTTCGTAGGTTCTAGCCAATAATGACATGCATGTTTTCAACAGCAACCAGTTTTCTTCCTTTGCATGTTTTAATTATATATACTATTTTATGCCAGGTCAGCACTGGTTTGAATACATCCAGCAAGAATGTGGGACATGCATAAATCATCCTGAAAGTTTCATTAGGATCAGTTTAACTGCCTCTTGACTTCATTATCTGTAGGAATTTGTGAGTCTTACAAAATGAACTGCTGTACACATTTATCTCAGTGCTATGAAAATAGTGTAATGCTGCAGAAGACTGGCAACCTCTGGCCATACTTTTTATCTCAACTCTTCAGAACATAAACTGAAGGGACTCTTGCTGGGTCCCCGCTGTGGTGACTCCCAGTAGACGGTATAGCTGTGGAAGGTCAGAAGTCATGAGCAGATGCTGACAGGACCTGGGGACACTTGTCCTGACCCTGAAGCTGTTCCAAGCCCCCGAGAACACTCACCACGGCTTCCCACCAGACCTGAAACACATTACTTGAAAGATTTGCCTTCCATTTAGATATCTAGAAAATAGCGATGATTGTTCTTAAGATTGCTCAGGACCCACTCTGCAGTCTCTCCTCACAAAGTTTTTTAAAAGTTCAAAGGGAATCCTACATCACTGATCATTTTGCCATTACCTGGGATAACTGGGCTTGGGGTTATTTCTTCAATCAGTTGCTGAAAAAAAGATGACTTGCCTGTATAACAGAGGGAAGAGAATTGGTTGACAAATGTCCATTAGTTGTCTGATAACTGCTTTCTCTAATAATAATTCAGTTGTGGGTGACTGCATCTAATTAAATGTGCAATTCTGTTTCCTCAAGGTGTCTGAGGGCTCCATTGTCCAGTTTTCGTCAGGAAACTTCTCCTTGTCAGCAGAAACAGAAGAAAGGAGCTTCCCCCATGGAAATGAACATCTGTTAAATTGGGCCCGAAAGGAGTATGGAGCAGTTACTTCATTCACAGAACTCAAGATTGCGAGAAACATTTATATTAAAGTGGGGGAAGGTAAATTTTATGTGATTTCAGTTAATGACTGATTTATGGCCATCATTGTTTTCTTTTCCAAGACCAGGTGGTTAGGGCAGGGAATCATAGAATTACAGGACGTGGGAGCTGGCAGGGTCCTACGGGAGCTTTTAAGCCTGCTCTCCTCCCCGTTCCCTCACAACATCCCCCCCTTCCCATTTCCTTCCAAGGAAACAGGCTGGTGATGGCCAAGTGAGAATTGAGCAGTAGCATGGTTGGGAGATGAGGAATTTGTTTTGTCAGATTTAGAAGACGTCCATGTAGGCAGAAGTTAGAAGAAGCAAGTGGAGGGCAAGAAGCTGAGGGTGTGGGAAAGGAGGTGATAACTGATGAATTGGCAGAGGAGTTGGCAGGATGGGTCAACAGCTAGGGCCTCCTTCTGTCTATTGTTCTGTGAACATTTGAAGCCCATGTCCATTTATGGTCTGAAGAGGTCAGTTAAATTTTGGACAATAGCAGAGGGAAATTATTTAAATTTATATTAATAGTGTTGCTTGTTACAAGGACAAATATTGGAGAAAGAAACTGCAGGACTTTGTATATGAGAAACCCATCTTTAAGTTCCTTGCCTTGTAGAGGGATATGGGTGGCTGGTGATTGCATTTTGAAAGCCTGTTATTTCTTTAATAACCTTTTCCATCCATATTTTGTAGTCAAGTCGAGTGTTTTTGAAATGCCCATTAGTAACTCTTGTATGTGGACCCTTGTTAAAGTCAGGTGATTGTGTGAAAACCAGGTGTCAGATCTTCAGTGTCCAGCTGCCTTCTAACGAATTCTATAGCCACTCTCACCACTTCCATAGTCAGTGTGGCAGGGCAGGATGGGGTGGGGCATTGAGTGCTTGTTCCCAGCCTTTTCTGGGATATGGGCTACTTAAAAGTGTCCACAAGACTGATGTAGGAGTGTGTGCTACGTGCAGGGGCCATAGCATGTGCTGCCACATGTACCCCACTAAACTCACCGGTAATCCTAAGAGGAAGACATTATTTTCATCATTTTATCTAGGAGTTAATGGGGGTTAAGTGAACTTGCTCAAATCCACTTTACAAGCAAGTGGCAAAACCAGGACTCAAACCCAGGTTTCCCGGCTCTAGTCTAATGCTTATTTCCTGATACTGTCTTAGCCAAATCAGTATAACCTGAAAATGCAAGTGTCCTGACTGGATGGAAAAACCGGTTTAGTTGGGACAGAGAGGAGTGTTAGATGAGAGTTGGGTTCAAGAAACTAAACGAATGGTATTCAGGCAAGTACAGGTGAGGCTAAATGAAAAAAAATCTCTTTTAATAAATATCCATTATTTTTAATAATAACAAAGTCTTTTAACTTGGCCAGTGGTCCGCATTGGTCTGACTACTCCTTGGAATTTGCTAGAATAAAAAGTTTGTTACAATGACATTTAGAATGTTGGGCCCTGTTCTCTTGAAGTGTGTAAGCTTCTAAGCACAGCAGGCCCCCATCCCTGAGCGTGAGGACTTAAGTGACTTCCCCAAGGCTGCCTACTGGCTGAGGGAAGTGAACATAAAGGACTGGTGAGCAGCCCAGTAAAAACCAAATAACGTCTTTGGTAACACCTTTGGAGCTCCAGAAATTGGACTCCAGCCATGGTTTTGTAAGTCACTGGCCCACGCTCATGGAGAGGAGCAGTTGGAAAAAGCGAAGTTCTTTGGTTAGATTGACAGGCCCAAGGCAGTGTTGTTCACCAGCACAGATCACACTCCGGTGAACAGGCTGCATCAGCTGTTTCCTCAGAGCCTGACCTGGCTCTCTTTCCTCGGACCCAGGGCTCCCGGGCCACGAGCCTCCTTTTGCTCTGACCTCAGTGGTTCTCAAAGTGTAGTGGCTGGAGCAGCGGCATCAGGATCCCCTGGGAACTTGTTAGAAATGCCACTTCTCAGGCCCACCTCACACTTACTAATCAGAAACTCCGGCAGTGGGAGTTTCAATGAGCCTGCCAGGTGACTCTGATGCTCACTCAAGTTTATAAACTACTGCGGTAACCTGTATACTTAGAGTGGAAGAACTGATCACTGGAGCCTCAGTTTTCATAGCTGGAAAATGAGGAGTTGGCATTACCTCCCATACTCACTCCTGCTCACCAAGCATATTTTGGGTCTCAAAGTCATTTATCAATCCTTTCCTAAAATACAAATAAGCATGTGACTTTTTTTCCCCCAAACTAGCCAGGTTTCTATCCGGGGTTTCCCCTTTGTGGTTTCCTTTCTATTTGGCACTTGGTGTAAGTTTCAGTGCCAAGCATGCGGAAGGTCACTGGGGGGAAAAAAACAACTCTCGCCCCCCCTCTAGTCCCCCTCAGCAAAAAGTGATCAGCTCGTTCAACTTAGTGACAATGACATCTGGAACTTCAGCCCTTACTAACATCAACTTTTGAAAAATTAAATCTTTCCTAGTGGCTTAGCAGAGTCACAATCTGCATGAACTTTCTGTTATTTGCCTCAATTTGGAAAACCTATACCATGTGCCTACTGCATGCCAGGTGCAAACCAGCCACACCTCTGAGCTGGAAATACAGAAGAGTGTCCCAGGAGGGTTCCTAGTCTCTTGAGTTCCAGACTGGCCTGTTCCTGGCCCATATACACACCCTCTCATTCTTGGTTTAATTTCAGCCCTTTCGGCCCAATATCATTTTCCATCCTGTGATCTGGGGGAGGCATCCACAGGCCTGCAGCTGCAGGGCGTGCAGATCTCATCTGCTCATCTGGCAAAGCCCTTAGCAGATGTGGAGGGGCTGCTGCTCCAGCAGCCTGAGCCGACGAGCCCTGGGCACTTCTCCCGAGGGGGTCTTAGACCAGGATCCAGAGTGTACAGCCAATGCTCTCTTGTGAAGAGCCTACAGGCAGAAGCCCCTTGAGACCCCTGTGTTCTGAGGGTGAGGCTGGATGCTTTATGGTGCCTGGACTGTGATGCTGCACGTGTGCTGGGGACCTCAGCGCAAGGAAGTTTCACAGGTGTGGGGAGCAGTATCCACCAAACTGGGACCTTGTGGGCTGATTCCTTCCTCCTGAGTGACACCTGCTCGCGGATTTGAATCCTCCTGGCATCATGTGCATTAAATCAAAAACGGCAGAAGTCTGTTTCATTAAAATGCCCAGGCTTTAGTTAATTACCCCTCTGAAAACAGCTTGCAACGCCTAGAACTTCCTTGACACTGGCCCCCGCTGTCAGGCTGCCAGCAGTTTCTTTCAAGTTCTGTTTAAACATTTAAACCACTGGATGGAAAACCCATCAAGCACAGGGCTGCATAACCAGCATGTGCTGCTCAGAGGGGGAGTGTCTTCAGACTTGGTATTTGTAACACTTTCCTTGGTAGAGGGTGATGAGCAGGCCCTCAGCGCAATGGATAATGTTTGTAAAGTCACCTTATAAACTGTAAAGTGCCATGCCAGCATTAGTTGTCAGAGTCAAGATTGTGAGAAAGAGTGAAATGCTGCTCTCCCTGTTTCCCCCAAGTTCCTACCTTCAATCTATAGGGTGTAAAGTGCTAGGGGGAATAAATATGAGGGAATGATTAATCCTACATGGCAGGCCAGAGAATTAATTAGGTGGTTGGTACTCCTACTAACTCAAATAGCAAATATCCAAGGAAGGGTGATTTGGGGATAGGATAGGCAGTGGATTCATTTTTTGATTATGCTGATGAGAAATGCTTATAGGAG
The DNA here is from genome assembly GCF_015220235.1 of Choloepus didactylus. Lineage (NCBI taxonomy): Eukaryota > Metazoa > Chordata > Mammalia > Pilosa > Megalonychidae > Choloepus > Choloepus didactylus. The sequence goes on from NC_051308.1 coordinate 150,882,965, forward strand.
TTTTAGGTGGGAGATGCTTGGTAGGTAGATGCTGTTTCACATCTGGAGCTCAGAGAAGGAGTCATGATAGAGGTACAAGTTGAAGTGGTAGGAGTGGTTCAGAGTGTCTAGGAAGATAAAAGACAAAAAGAGGATTGAAGAAGGAACTGATGATGCTTAGCTTTGATTTACATCAGGATCAACTATGTCACTTTTCTAAAAAAAGGAAAGCTGCCTAAGCTCCATCCAGACTTTTCGAATCAGTCTATCAGGGGTGGGGTCCAAACAGGTGGATTTTGATGTGCATCAAAGATTGAGGATAAGTGGTTTTCCGAATAGGAGCAGAGGAGGAGGAGCCAGTGAAAGAGACTGGTGGATAAATCAGGGGAGATGGATGAGAACAAAGAAGTATCATGGAGAATAAGAGGCGGTGCTTAGGATGCAAAGGAGGGGATTTAGACAGAAAAAGACCACAAGGGTTGGTCATTGGTGACCATAACAGAAGGCATTTCAGGGCACTGGTTGACGAATTCACAGATGAAGTTCCTTCCTTTGAGTTCGTGGTTCCCTGTGTCCAGCATTTGCTCAGTTTCGCTCAATTTCTCCACCTCCCACTTCCCTTCGAGTTTGATTGCCTTTAGTTGAGCAGTTCGATAGATTGCCCTGTTTTTCTTTACTTTCAGATCAAGTTTTCCCTCCCACATGCAACATAGGGAAGAATTTTCTGTCTCTCAATTACCTTGCCGAGTACCTTCAGCCCAAAGCGGCAGAAGGGTGTGTGATGTCCAGCCAGCCCCAGGATCAAGAAGTACACATCATCGAGTTACTCACCCCCAACTCTAACCCCTACAGGTAATGCGAGTGTGAGCATGTGTGTGTGTGTGTGTGTGGTTCTCTTCTGAACTGAGAGGAGATGAAAGATCTCTGCTGACTTGAGGCAGGGAGTGTAGTCCTCCCTACATGGGGAACCATTGATACTTCCGGTGTGTGGTTCACAGAAGCTTTGAAGAAGGCAGTAAAGGCACCAGTAGTGTCTTTTATTTTCTGTATCTGTCTCTAGATCCCGTATATTCCAGTTGAGCTCCTGAAGCCTATTCTGGACCTCTGGTTACTAATCTCGCTCCATTATTATCCCCTTTGACTGAGATTGTCCCTGATAAGAAAATTATAAAATATATGTTACTAAAATAATTATAATTTTAAATAAAATTTTAAATAAAATTCTGTCCATAGTGTCCTCAGGGCACTCCTTCACTCAGAACTGTTTGCTTTAAAGCTGTGTGTGTGTGTGTGTGTGGTGTGTGCTGGGGGTGGTCCTTTGTGGTGATATGCCAGAGAGCCATGGGATAGAACAATGAGCCTCTTCCTTGTGCTCTCCTACCCCTTCCCCCGCCCCCAGCTACCTCACCCCTGAACTGGAAATGTGACCCTCCCTATCAAAATGATTAGGAAATTAAAAAAAAGAAAAAAAAAAAGGGAAAAGTGAGCCCTTCACTCACTTTAATCTGCTATTCATGTGGACAAGTGACTTACAATTTTTAATTTGTATTATATAGTGATTTAAAAGTTAAAATTTTAATCAAATTTTGATTTCAAAAACAAATGCACTGCAGACTGGTTTTGGTAAGTTTCCACTCTGTCCCACAAAACGAATTTCGTGGAAAATTAAAAGGGAATGGGAAGAGACACAATCTGGCAAATGCACTTAGATTTTAAGCCTACGACTCCGTTTGAGTAGACCATTCATTTTATGCCTTACAAGTGTTTAAAACCAAGTTGGAAATAAAGATTTTTTTCCTTAAATTCATAATGACATAGATGTTATTGATAGTTTTTAAAAATTCTTTTTTATATGGAATTCTTAGAAATTTGGATCATGTTCATCAATTTTCCAGTAATCGTTTCATTGACCATCTGTTTTCTTTATTTTAATAACTGTATATCCAGAAGTTTGGGAAAGTAAATGCAGATATGTTTCTGTATATGTTAACGGCTTAAGCAAAAGTTACATAAGTCAAGGATCCTCCAGTCTTTTATCTCTTTTTTGATTCTGAAGTTTCCTAATTTTTTACCACACTGCTACCCTACTCCCTGCCACCCCTCTCTCACCAAACTTCTCCCCATTTCTGGTTTTGAAGGAATTTGGGCATATAGCAAGCTGGAAAGTTACACACTGAAGGCATTAAAGGTTGAAAATGCAACAATTCTCCTTCAAAAGTAAACTCCTCTGGGTTGTTGAAGTCCATTTCAAACAGTGGCTGCATTAAGTAACCACTTTTTTTTTCCCCAAAGAAGAGAAAATTTTTAGTGGCTAATTATGAGCAGGCATACATTCTATTGTTATGTAAAAGCATTTTGTTATGTGTGCAATAACAATCTGTTTTGCACATGTCATTTGCCTGGGATCAATTCCAGCTTTTTAATCAACTGGCCAGACACTGGAAACATGAAGACTTGGAAGAGGGGAGATAGTTGCAGTATTCTGGCATTTGGGTCCTCACTTTGCCTTTGTTTTCCATTCTCAGTGCTTTCCAGGTGGATATAATAATTGACATAAGACCTTCTCGAAAGGGTCCTGAAGTGATCAAAAACCTCGTCCTGATCTTGAAGTGCAAAAAGTCTGTCAACTGGGTGATCAAATCCTTCCATGTTAAGGGAAATCTGAGAGTTATTGTAAGTTGACTGAGCATTTTTTGTTTTGATCACTGGCAATAATTTAAGCTATGCTTATATGTGTTAGTTTTCTAGCGTATACCTCTTTAGGTTCTATCTGAGTTCTCTCAATTATTTTTGCAGAATAGGCGGCTCCTTGGCTTCTTGTGGCAAGAGCTGATGGTGTGGTGGTTTAAAGCACGGACTTAGCGGGGGTCAAGACTCCTGGGTTTGAGTTCAGGCTCTGCCATTTACAACTCTGAACTTGGGCAAGTCCCTGAAGTTTTCTAGGCCCCAGTTGGCCTCATTTATGAAATTCCTGAAAGGTGTTAGTGTACTTGCAGTCATAGAAAACATAGATTAATGAAAATAACCGAACGTTTCATGGTTCAGAGTCCTGTGGAGTCCCCAGGTTCTGGTCCTGAATATCAGCTCTCACTTTGGGGTTAGAATTTAGGGAAGGCGCATGGGAAATTAGGCTAACCCCAACTCACATCATGGACTTTTCTTTCTGAGATAAATACATGGTATTGGCATGTTTTGCTGCCACTTGCTTCTAACTTCTAAGGGTGAAACACTGAAAAAAGAATCATAGTAACTGAGAGGCTAGTGAGCCTATGCCACAAAAATATACCCCAGCCCGTTCCTTAAGGATTAGATTTCATGAAGAAATTATACTTAAGAGGCTTAGCTGGTTAGCATTATAGGCAAATGGCAGCTAGCTTCCTGGAAAGTTAAGTGTTGAAATTTGGCAAAAATAAATTGTGTTTCAGCTGTGTTTAGGGAGATAACTATTTGACGAAATATCAGAGTGAATTATACTGAAAAGTATATTAAAAAAAAACCCTCCCCATTTTTAGAAGATCATTCTTTCTTTAGCATCTCTTTTGTAGGCCCCAATTTTTATATGTTGTCTTTTTAAAAGCTGTGGCCTGTTCCTCTTTGAGAACCTGCACTGAATCAGTGGAGGGTGGGTTTTATATTTTCAGTGTTTTAGAAGAGGGATTCTTCGGTGTTGGTAATATTTATTCATTCTTGGTATCTTCTGTGATACAGCAGTGAACAGAGCCAAGAGTTTCTTAGGCAACCTCACGTAAAAGCACTTGCCAGAGGCAGCAGACAAAGCCACAAGCACACACATCCTAATTTTAAAGTAATAGTTTTTGGTTCCTGTTGAGTTTTTTTTTTAAAACTTTGAGAGGATCCCATAAGCCATCATGTGTAATGGTGATATGTTAATTTGGTGTTGAGCACAAAACCCAACCGTGATTTTCTGAAGTCAGAGATGTGTGAATGCCTTCCCTGGCCTGGCATGAGGGGGGTTAGTGACCTGGGTGTCTGCTGCCTTCACTGCCTGGCACACCAACCAAATGTTTTGAATTTCAGAATAACAAAAACAGGAAAGGGAATTATGCTTTGAAAGGCAAAAACATACGGTCCTTTTTTAATTCCCTGCTGGAGTTCTTGTATAAATGTTCTTTTGGCCTTGACCCGTAAATGGCTCTCTCTCTCCCTCGATGTGTGTGCCTGGCCCACGGCCGTCATGAAATTCACTTAGAATATCCCACTTCTCATACGAATCAGAAAGGCTAGAAATGAGGTTGCTCATCCCACTGCAAGATCTGTTTATATTCCTTTCTTTGGCTGGACTCCTGTTCCAGGCCAATTTTGGACAATGCATGACAACATTACTAAACAATTAGGTAATGTTTCATGATGTTCTCTTTTATTCCCCCAATCAGTTTCATGCTTCTTGATTTCCTAACTCCCTGTCTCAGATGTGAATTCTGACTGTGCTGGGGGAAGGGTACTTGCTTAGAAAAGGGGCAATATTTTATAGTAACCTTGTTTGTAGTATTTCCTTTAGAGGCAGCATGGTGGAGTGCCAAAGATCCTGGCTCCAGTGCCAGACAGATTCAGATTCCATCTTCGATTGTCATTAATCCTAATGAATACTGGGCAACTCGGTTGAACTGTGAGTCTGTGTCCTTACCTGGGAAATGGGTATCTCAGTAGTACTCTTCTTGAGTCATTATGAGGCTTAGCTGAGTTTATCCATTCATTCAACCAAGTATTTGAATGTCTACAGAATATTTCATCTAAAGCACTCAGCTCACTGCCTGTGCATGGCGAGTTCTCTGCTTTATGTGCTAGTTAATTTCAGTGAGCCTCAGTGTCCCCTTCTCTAACAATGGAATAATAATGCCTATCTCCTGATTTTGAGGGTGGAGAGAATTAAATAAGATAACATATGTAGAGCTCCTAGCACAGTGCCTGGTATAAAAAGGGGGTTCATCTTCCTTCATAAGCAACTCTTTAAAAGGGTTTTTACAGGAAAAATTAGGACATGTGTCTAAGCACAGTGAAAACAAAGAAAAATGTCTGCTTAGGAATTGTCGGGAACTTGCTTGGGTAAATTTAAAGAAGAGCACTATTGACCCTTAGGCGTGTGTGTCAGGGGTGGGTATGGGCAGACCAAATAACACAATGACCAAAAGAGACAGAAGGGACTATGTTGTGAGTAAGAATGAGAATGCTAGAAGTATCCCTATTGTCACGTGCAGTTTTCTTTAGGTCCCCATAAGGACTGTGAATGTCCTAGTTGCCCGGATGCTAAAACAAATGCCATACAATGGGTTAGCTCAACAGTGGGAAGTTATTGGCTCACAGTTCTGAGGATAGGAGAAGTACGAAATCCAAAATCCAGGCATCACCAAAGCAGTGCTTTCTCCCTGAAGACTGTGGCATTCTGGGGCTGGCTGCTAACCATACTTGGGTCCTTGGTCCTTCCATTACGTGGCAGTGCACATGATGGCATCTTTTCCTTTTTCTTCCTGATTCCTTTGACTTCCCGCTTCTACCCCTCCACATGGCTTTGTCTTCATAAAGCCTCCAGTAATGGGATTAAGGTCCAAACTCATTGAGTTGGGCCCCACCTTAACTAAAAATAACATTTTCAAAAGGTCCTATTTACAATGGGTTCACATCCCAGGAATGGATCAAGATTAAGACCATGTTTTTTCTAGGATACATAATTCTGCCTACTACAATGTATAGTCACTTTTACAGCAGGAAGAGTTTCCAAAACATAAAATGAGAGATGGAGGAAACATGTTAGAGATTTCCTGTTGTACTATTTCATGTGACTCAGAACTTTTAAGGTTGGTGATGGCCAGCTTGTTCTTAGAAAAGATTAAAAAAAAAAAAATCTCGTGGGAATATGCATTGTATTCTCTGGCCAACACCCCCCACCCCCAATAATTCTGATGCCATTGGGGGTGGGGGGAAAGGAAGACACTCAGATGCTCTGCAGAGCTCATCACCTTTCAGGAAGATGTGGCTGGGAAAGGGTGGTCGTATTTGGAGACCCCATTTGGAGTAGCTCCATGGAGGCTGGGAAAGCCTGGGGACTCCCAGAAACACAAGATGAGGAATTTACTCGGTGCTGGGAACCAGCTGGTCTGCCATTGTCCCAAGCCTTGATTTACAGATGTGTAGATAGATTTCAAGCCTTGTAAGTCCCAAGGCGTAATCAGTATGAGTTGTACTGACAGCACCTCGAGTTCATTTGAGAGGTGTAAACAGATCATTCCGTATTAGTACCAAAGCACAGGTGGCAGTTATGATGATAGTATGCTGGAAACATGATATTTTCTCAGCTGTCCAACAACATGAAAGACTAGGGCAGATGAGGCCAGGCAGAATTGTTTAGGCCAATGTTGCAAATGCCAGCCAATCAAAACGGCACACTGCTTTGAAAGGTTGAAAGAAGCTGGGCCTGGGAAGAAACTGCTGTTGACTAAATGAATAGAGTTCTAAGAACAAGTTGGATCATTCCTTTCCTCGTTTTGGTTTTCTTTTTTTTTTTTTTTTTAACCCTTTCTTCCCTAGTCTCCAAATCAGAGTAAGAGCTAGAATGTTCTGAACTTATGAAACAGAGGTTGCAATGACTACAGCTTTGTGTGGGGTACCTTTGCATGCAGTGTTTGTGACTGGTCACTCTGGCAGTTTTCCCTCAGATAAGCACTGTGGGATATAAAAAGTATACTGGGTGAGAGATCCTTTATGCTTTGAATTGAAATATGTGTGTCCCCAGCCAATATCCCACAAGCAAAGAGGCCAAGAGAACTCAGAGCCTGTGAATCTTGTATGGTTTTACAGTGGGAAAGGATTAATATTTAGTCATGTTAGGGGCAAACAGAATGGGAAACAAATGGGGAGTTTAAGAAAAATGCTGCATGTACGCAGGAGAAAATAATTGGGCATGGAAATTAAAGTGATTTTTATATGGCATGAAAATGGCATAATCTGCATGCTGGAAAGGCTCAGCAGCGCTGTTGGAGCAGTTGTTGAGAACATAGTGACTTCCGTTGGGGTTCTCTGTGCAGCATTCGGCTCTCTTACCATCTGACAAGGCCACTGCTGCAGGAGTCAGTGGGCAATGGGGAAATTTACCTCCCATGTCCTGGTTACTCAGAGTTTATCTTATAGGTATAATGGGACTCTTACTCACGTTGTAAAAATCCTATTATATCCTTTCCCAGAATATTTCTATTATTCAATTTTAATTTTGTAACTAGTTACCATATGAAAGCTAATATTATGATTTGTACACTGGATAAAATATTGGTCCTCAGAGGGGTGATTACTCAAATGATTTAATTAATGTTTTAGAACTTAAAAATCTAAGCATCTTCAGTTAAAAGAACTGGCAAATGAATACGTTTATAGGATTGCTAAATTGATCATAAATTATAGGTAAAATATAAACATTGGTTGTTTTACCCTATGGAATTTCATAGTTTATAAAGATGGAATAGACTCAACACTAAAGTAACTAGATTGTAAGTAGAAGCACAGGCATATTCTGACAACAAGTATGTACATCTGTATACTTTGTACTTAATTTTAAATAAGAGGGAGGAAAGGATCTCCTATTTGGTGGAACTGTGTGTGTTCATAATTTAAACATTAACCCAATTCTGTAGTAACAGACTAGATGTAGTACGTCACTACATAGCTGTCACTGGATTATTTTTGTATCAACATAAGCAACCCAAACAGTATCATCCAACAGCATGAAGAGATGCCTTATTATCTCTTATTAAAGGTTTTCACATCAATGTTCTTTAGCCCAGGAAAATGGGGGGCAAAAGAATAATTTCCTCAGATACAATGTAGAATCTATTTGATTCAGATATTAATTTTCTTATTAAAGCACCGTTAAATTTTAGACTCACAAGTGAAATTTTGCTATCTTCAGGCCCCTAACAGTATTGGCTTTGGGAAAGAGAGTGAAAGATCCATGAAAATGACCAGATCAATAAGAGAGGACATTCCTTCAAACCAAGAGAATCTGGTCAAGTGGGCTCTGGACAATGGCTATAGTCCAGTAACATCATACACAATGGCTCCTGTGGCTAATAGATTTCACCTTCGGCTTGAAAACAATGGTAAGCATTCTTTTTTAAAAAAAATTTAAATAAAATTTCCCCCAAGTGAAGCTTTCCACCAAGGAAATCTCATTTCAGCTTATGTGACACTGTTTTTCTATTGCACATTGTAATGATTCATCGGAGTACCTTATGCTATAAGGCTTAAATTAATCTAGAATTGTGATAGATTATTTTGAAGAAATATCCTTTATACAGATTTTCAGTAACAGAGTTGATTGCATGTTAGAGAATTTGTTATAGACACAGATCAATTACCTTCACTTTGATTACACTAAGAATAAGTTAGCCTGGGTCCTTCTCTCAGAAGGTACCCAGTGACCACTGGTCGCTGAGAATATGAAGGGGGGCTGGATGGCTGGAGAGAAGTCCTTGGTCAGAGGCTGTGTGTTTCAGTGAAATAGTCACAAGGACTCATATTTGTGCTTTCACATCCTCACCCAGAAAGGAGGGTAGTAGAGGTTTTTATCCCAGTTCAATGGAGTAGAAAGCAAAGGCTTGAGTTCTTCAAGTTTTGGGGTCTAATAGCTAGCAAGACTTGAACCCCAAGTTTTCAGATCCCCGGCCTGTTCCTTACCTGATGGTACAGCTGCTGAATTCAGTGTCCTTAGAATGAGACTTAGGAGCACAGGTTCAGGTCCCAGCTCTGCCATTTACTCACTGTGTGGCAGGGAAAGTCGCTTAACCTCTGAGCCTTAGGTTCCTCCCCAGTAATATGGAAAAAGTAATAGGACCTCCCTCACAAGATTGTTGTGAAGGTTTTTCCTAAAGTACAAATTTAAAACTTTGACTTCTTTGGAACCATCCTTTTCAAAAGTACAGGATGGAAGGGGAGTTGATGCTCACCAGTCATCTTTACTTCTATTTTCTGCTGAGAAGGATTGACCTTAAGCACGCGTCCATTGGCTGTGAGTAGTGGATATAAAGAATACAGGGGAAAATTGGCTCTTTTCTTTAAATTATTGAAATATGAAAAAATATCACATACTGAGTATATGGAAATATGCCTCCCCCCTTAAAGGGATAGTTGCCTAAGGAGCCTTTATTTTTCCCCTTAAAGAGTAAATGCTAAAAGACAAGGATGCCCAGATTTCTGTTAGAATTTAGCAACCAAAAAGGAGGAGCAACATAATTTTACAATGATATTTAAAATAAATTAAATAATAAATTTAAAATATCTATATTGTTAGAACCTAAAAAGTTTCTAGTTGCAAGGAAAATAGTTAATAAAATTAGAACGTAATAATTTTGTCCTACATAACATATTCAAATCATAGGTTTTTATAGCCTGTACGGCCTTTGAAATCACCTAATCCAGTGGTTTTCCACATTGGCTAAACATTAGATTCACATGGGGAGGCTTTGAAACATTAATGATTGGGTCCCACCCCAGAGAGTCTGATTTTTATCTGGCCTGGAGTATGGCCTGGGCATAGGGATTTCTTTTTAAGCCCCCAGGTTGCTTTTATTGTACAGCCAAAGTTGAGAACCACTGATCAAATCCAGTTCCTTAATTTTAAAAATAAGGAAACTGAGGCACAGAGAAGCCATTTGCCCAGTGCCACTCAGCTAGTTAGAGATTTCTAGAAGTCAGTCTTCCCTCCCCTCATCTCTTTGATTTATTGCTCATTAAAAGTCATTTTCCACGTGCCCATTCTGTGCTAACCCCTCTTGCTCTTCCTTCTACTGATGATGACTGTGGCCTGTCCTCAGATGTTTTGCCTTTTTCTGTCACCACCAGAGGAGATGCGAGATGAGGAAGTCCATACCATCCCCCCTGAGCTGCGAATCCTGTTGGGCACTGACTCCCTGCCTGCCCTGAAGAACCCACCCATGCATGGAGGGGAAGGCCGAGACAGAGGTTTTCCCTTCCCTTTCCCCGACGTCTCCAGGAGAGGCCGAAAGGAAGGGGGAGAACATGGGCTCCCTCGGCCGCGAGACCCCGTCATCCCCAGCATACAACTGTTTCCCGGTCCCAGATTGCCGGAAGAGGTGCAAGGGAGCATGGGTGTTGCCCTGTCAGTCAAATGTAGCAATGAAAAGATGATCGTGGCCGTGGAAAAAGAGTCTCTTCAGGTCAGTGCAGTTAGTAAAGGAGAGAAGAGATGCCTGTCTCCTTCCCCATCTTGTCCTGAGCCTGTGTTAATTATTTCCCTCTAGCCCCGTCGCTTTTGAACCCCGGAGACTTGATACTGTTTTCTCAGGTGGATGAGCCCACTTCCCTTGGCTGCGATTCTGACCCGGTTCCTGTTGTTCTCAGTAAGGGGGGAGGTTCCAGACCCTTGTGTGTCAATATTTTGCTATTGGATTTCCAAGACCAACATATAGTCCTTGGGCTGTTGAGGTCGTAGGCTGGGAAGAGGTAGTGGGGGAGGAGGAATGCAAGCTTTTAGCAACCTTTCCTTGGAAGATCAGGCAAAATCTATTAACTGTGGAACTGCCATTATGGCTTTGGTGATTGTTGTTTCAGGCCAGCGGCTACTCAAGGCTGGAGCTCACTCTTTTGGATCCTACCTGCAAGGCCAAGATGAATGGCACCCACTTCATTTTGGAGTCCCCCTTCAATGGCTGTGGTACTCAGCACCGGCGGTCAGCACCTGACGGCATGGTTTACTATAACTCTGTGAGTATTTTCCAGAACACAGCTTTGCCTTTGCTGGAGCCTTACTGGGAATTACCATTAGCCTTCATTCTATCAATAGCCTTAAAATTTCTATAAAAATGAGGAGAGGTGTTAATACCCCAGGCCTGAGCAAAGCCAAGTGTCAGCCTGAGCAAAGCCAAGTGATTATACTTTCACCTTGACTCTTGTTTCATTTTCTTTATTGGTGGTTCTGTAGGAGTTGGGAGCCCCCATTCTCTTGGCAGGAGCATTTATGTGGATCTCTCCCATCTCCTGGGGGCAAAGGGTTCACTGGCAAGATGATTACAACTTCTCTGTTTCATCAAGCTGCAGTTTCAAATGGCTTGGTCCTTTGGGGACAAAACCCAAGCCTTGGGTGGTCTTCAAGTAAGCACCTCTTCACAGCTGAACTAACCAGACATGTGGCCTTTTTGGCATCAGTTAAGTCTTATCCAGAAGTGGGAAGACACATCTTCCCCCACTCAAAAGAGAGAAATCTGAAAAGACCCTTTAGGAAATGATTACCCTCTTTCTCCAGCTCTAAAAAAAAGCCCCAAAAGGAACTTACTTTGAGGGGGTTCCGTAGATTCCTCCAATGATAGTCCCTTTCAGTAGTTAATGTTCACTTTCTGGAGATCATCTGCTTCAGTTCATCTAAATCCTTTTTCTTGTGATTAAACCTGTTCTCCTGGAGATGGAGACTTGGCAGTGAATATTGAAGTAATTCAAAACATGAAACCTCAAAAGAACTTTACAATGTTAATTTTGCAATTTGGGTTGTACTTTTGATGGTAAAAATAAGACTTCGATATCCCTGTGCCCAGCTTTGCCATGGGACAGGGGAGAGGGTGGGGGGCAGTGATTGACACTTCGCACTGCTGGTTGACAGACACATTTGACCTGATCCAGGGAAGAGACTGGTGATCGGGTGCTCCAGTCAGAATGGTTCATGTGGGGACTGGCTCTCCTGTGAGCCCAAGTTTATTGTTCCTCAGAGAATCTTAGACTGTTTGAGCTGGCAGGAACTCTGAGATGATCTCATCCAACTTCCTCCTTTCACAGGTGAGGAAATTGAACTCCAGAGAGTTAAGAGACTTGCTTAGATTCACATGCCTAGTTAATAGCAGAGCCAAGACTGAATCTAGCTTCTTGGCTTCTCATCTACTGATCTTTCCCCAACACCGGGCGGGCCCAGCCAATCTCCCTTTTTGTTACTCGAATAAGTAATTAACTGTGGACTCCTATGATGAACACCCTCTTGTCAATTACAACACTGATATACTTGATTTTGGCATTTTAAACTGATGTCCAAGTTAACACCAGTAAAAGGCTTTGGTGATCTGTCAGTTAGGAAAAAAGGTATTGATTGTTTTAGGAGAGAAATGTATCATGAGCCCTGTAAACTCCTTCTTTCTCATGTATTGTTTTATTATGATACCCAAGGCAAGCAGTGTCCTAGGTACTTGCTTCAGTTCCCATCAGTACTTTCTTTTATTCAGTAAAGAATAGAGAGGCAGTTTTCCTTCATTCTCTTCCCATTCTACTCCCTTAAGTGAATATTTTAGCTGTTTGTTCCAGTTATAATTGTTTGGAGTAATTTTCAGACTTACCAAATATTTTTATTTTGCAACATGTTCAGAATCCAAGCATGTGAGGCAAAAACAAGAAAAGAAAAGAAAAAGTGTGACTACTTTGAGTCTCTTAGACCTAGCCTCCATATATGCAAAGAAATTAGGATTTTTTATTTTATTTATGGAGTCATGGTCCTTGCATCTTATCTAGAGCTAACCCAGTGTTAAGACAGATGGTCCTGGAATAAACATGCTGTTCTTTCCATTCAGAGAGATGTTGAGGAACAGAGGAGCAAAAGATATAGGAATGCAAGAGAAGAGATGAGGAAGAGAATGACTCAGTGGGTCCTTTGCCTCTAACTCAAAACAAACTTTATACAGATCGTAAAGTTCACAAATAACAAAAGTTCCTTACAATAGCAGACTCTAGTTTTCAACATAAAGATCCCTAAGAAGAAGATCATCCCCGCCCCCTTCACAGTATTGGCCTATTGACTACCCCAATTGCAGTGTCTATTGATTTTCCCACTGTTTGAAGTAATTTTTATTTCTTCACAAGGGAAAAATGAATTGTTATATATAATTTGAACCTACATTGAGGTTTTCATTATTATTCATCTCTCTAAAAGATAAAATCCCAACAAAACTTGGCATTTGTTTGAAGCCAGGTTTTCAATTTGCATCTGAAATTATTACATGGATATCAGTGTGAGGTAGAAACAAATGCCTACGTTTGGGTGCTTTTATACATTGGCTGTGCTTTCTTTGCTTTTTAGATTGTGATACAGGTTCCATCCCCTGTTGATAGTAGTGGTTGGCCAGAAGGTTATGAAGATTTGGAGTCAGGTGATAACGGATTTCTGGGAGATACAGATGAAGGAGATACTGCTTTCTTCAGTCGGCCTGAAATTGTGGTGGTATGTATTTGTTTTCAGTAGGTCATCTGTGGAGAATTTTGTTTTTTTCGGTTGGCTTTGGTTAGGCACTATTAAAAAAGAAAATTGAATGCTAAAGGCCAAGGATTATAAAGCTGCTGGGCCTTCATCCTTCATTTGACTAATTTATCTCCCTTTGCTTTTTTCCCAGTTTAATTGCAGCCTGCGGCAGGTGGGGAACCCTAGTGTCTTCCAGGACCCACCCAATAGGAACATCACCTTCAACATGGAGCTGTACAACACTGATCTCTTTCTGGTGCCCTCGCAGGGGGTCTTCTCTGTGGCAGAGAATGGACATATTTATGTTGAGGTGAGAGCTGAACATTAGCCTTGGGCCATTGGATTAGTGCTGAGTTGTGGTTCCTGGGCCACTGTATAAAGCACCCAGTAGTTCCCTGCAGTGGGCCTCTCTTTGCTCTTCCCCTCGGCCCTTGACCAACTCTGGGTGTGGGCTGGGCTCCAAAAATGCTTCTTGGTTGATTTCCTATTAAAGAAGGCAATTTCAGGGGTTGCTACATTGTGCTAAATGGAGAGAATGTTTTGTATGCACAGTGTTAAACAAGAACATGAGTTACACCAATAAACTCCTGTCTTTGTTTTGTCCTCAGCATTTTCAGAACAGTAGTTCCAGAGTTATCTATGGAATATTTCAAACCACCTCACATAATTTTTCTAAATTGTACTGACTGTTGAAGAAAATGCTGTATAATCTCATAAAAACTTTTTTTTCCCCTAGATGATTACCTAAATGTATATATAAATGCATTGAAACTATTTTCTGCATATAATGGTAATACTCCTGCATGACATAAATTGTGGAATGACTACAAAAATATTAGGTAGTGGTGATGATAAGGAAATACCAGCTAATATTTATTACAGATTTACTGTGTGCTAAACACAAGTTATAAGCTTCATAGTAATTCATTAATCTTCAAAGCAGTCCTATAAGACAGGATTATCAATATCCCCATTTTATGGATTAGGAAATTGAGGCACAGACTTCCCTGAGGTCACACAGCTGGTACTTAGTTGAGCCAGAGTTCATACCCAGGCTGTCTGGCTCCAGAGCCCACACTGTTATCCACTGGATGCTACTATCATTTATCCTGAAAGTGCCCTTTGAAAGGGGAGAAAATGTAACCTTTTAGTAGTGCAAATACCAAGTTTATAGATTGGATTCTAGAGAAGATAAATCTCCTATGGCACCAGGATGTCATCTGTTTGTTGTGCACTGGGCATAGCCTGTAGTGTTTCAATTTGCATGTTGTCAACTGGTCTTACAGGGAAGCACTGTGCATCATTTGATGAGCTGCTTTTGGTGCTAAGCTGCCAGTTTGTGTTCTCCTGCACTGTGGGAGGGTGAGAAGCTCAAAGGGTCAAAATAATAAGATACTTCCATAAATTACAAGTGACCTTAGCACATATATTTCTATTTTAGAAAGACAAATAACTCTCACATTTGCACAGACTCTAGGACAGAGTTCCCAGGCTCTAAATGTTGTTTTCCTTGATTATTATGGATTCTGACCCTGCTCCTTTTTGATCCTGTGTTCCAAGAGACCTTCTCTTTCTTTGGGTGCATCTTTCTTCATTGCTGCTTTTCTAAGATGCTGTTCCTAATGCTCCTAATCAAAGATTGTTGATTTTCTCTTGCTTTTTCTGGCTGCAGATAACACATGCATAACTCCCTGTTGTGTTATGGATTCTAGGGGTGCTGCTTAAGTGCATTTTGTTCTTTTTCCATTGTATGCCTCAGAGAGCTTTACCCGTTTCTGCTCATTAGTAGCCAGTATTCCCTGCATATTCTACCCTGGGAGTTTTGGGTTTTTTCCTCCAATTTCCCAATGGTGGTTTACTTGAAGCACATTATTGTTTTTCTACATTCATCTTTTCATTCTTGTTCTTTCACATGTCTTTTCATACGTCTATATTTTTCATAGTTAAATTTGGTCCAAGACTGTCAAATGATGACAAAGAAGTGAAATAAATAATTTTGCTGCCATTTAAAAAATCAAGTATATTGAAGAGAGTTTGGGGAAGGGGAATGTTGTAAGCTGCTTTATTTTAGAGTTGTTTTAAACAACTTAAAATATGAGTGAATTTGTAAATGTTTTGCTAAGTAGGACAGCAGCCATACCTAGTCTTTATTTTCCAGTTAGAACACCAATGCTTATAGGAATTTTTTTTTCCTCAGGTTAAGTAAAACTAACTAAATCACTGAATTCGTCTAAAGAACTATTTCTAGGTTTCTTCTTCCAGCCTCCCTGCTTTTCACATGCCCTCCAAGAATCTTCTGTTCCCTCTAGACCACAGTCTCTTCCTTTAACCCAAGACAATATTAGTTTACTACCTATATCGCCTGATTATCTCTAGGTGGTAGCTGGTGACATAATGGCAGCTTCTCCTTTAGCTTATGTTTCTTGGGGAATTAAAAACAAAAAATGAAAAAAAAAAACCCGAAAAAAAAAAAAAAACCTTTATAACCCCCCAAAATTAAATCTGCAATACTACTACTACTACTACTACTAGCTGGCATTTATTGAATGGCTAGGAACTGTGTTGTTTGCTTGTATTTATTTTACTAATTCTCACAATAACTATATCTATTAGGCATTAGTATCTTTATAGTATGGGTGAGGAAATTGAGGCTCAGATCTCCAGCACATGAGCTGGTCTTACAGAATAGAGCATGAGGTGTCCTTGGGTTTGTCTCATTTAAAGACTGTAGTCTTCTATTTCTTGTTTCCAGTCCATTTTAGATTAAAACACTTACTGATAGTATTTTTTCCTTCAAAACAACTTTTTTCTTAGACATTTCTACCATTACATACATTCTTGAGATTAGAGGAGAGATTTGCAGTTTACTCTGTCATATGTTTTTGCAATCTGGATTTTGAGTTCATATTATAGAGCACTTTTTAGTAATAGGATATATGTCCTTTGTCATCACTCCTAGGTAAAAACATCTTGTTTTTCAGAAGTATTGCAAAAATAGGTAAATATTTTCAGAACTACGAAATACCACTTTCTATGAAATTTCCCACAGAGGGTTCTCAACCAAAGTCACAGCTTGGGCCTGGGTAAATTGGTTCTGTAGTTACAGTGAAGTAATAAAGAGAGAATAGATTAGGGTTATAAGATCTGACTTTGAGCCTTGATTTTACCCAGTAATTAATGTATCTGATTTTTAGTGACTCATCTTTCTTGTGTGTTCAGTTTTTCTTCCATTTTTAAAATGGAAATGAAAATACTTACCTCACAGATTGTTCTGAAGGATTGAATTAGTAAATGTACGCGAAAGCTCCTTGTGTTAAAGCAAAACAAGGTGACTTTATCATTATCATCATCATTAGCATCTTCCTCTCCCTCCTCCTTATTTTCCTTGTCCCCTATAGTTAACCACCTAGGATCTTTCATAATAGTGCCCTCATGTGATGTCAGGGATTTCCCCTGAGCATCCCAGAATGGAAAGTTTGCTTATATCTCCATGTCTTTTGAAAAGGTTCTGGGACTCTTGGCATATGATTGAAGATTAACCTTATTTCTACAGTGTTTAGGTTTATTCTGATCCTAAGTTTAGTCAAGGAGCCAGGCATGTAGATGAGAGAAAGTTCACACCGTGATCCATGTGTCTCCAAATGGAGAATCCCGTGGTCCGGGGTATTTAGCTGAGTTCAGGGTAGTTGAGGTTTGAATTCTGTTTACACTTGACCAAACACTACTTCCTGTTTCTAAAGAAAAGAATGAATCTTAAGGTTTGGGCATAGCCCATACAAATGTTTTTAAGAGAAAGTGTAAATGAATCGGAAACATTTTCAGGTTAGATTCCCCTCAAAATACCCCTGGGCTTAGAGGGTGAAGGGAGAATACTTGGCAAGGCCTGGTTTGGACCTGTGAGCAGCTGGGACACTTTGCCAGGTCCATGATTTTTACCCGATTGCACTGTCCCGGACATCCAGCGATGAAGCATAGCTTTAGATGAATCCATAGCTTACCTGTAATGGTTTAGCCTATTCTGACTTGTCGTAGTTTAGGGACTCAGTTCTCTCTGCCTTTGTACCCACTATACTCTTTTATGAGCACTTTTTAAAAAGTGCCTACCTTACAAATGGTGCATAATTATGACATTAGGGGTTTTGCCTGTTGGTGTTTTTTATTCATTTTGGAAAATTCACTTTAGGTGCACAGTGTGCTTTTATTTTTATCTGCCAGACAACTTGTGGGAGGTTCAAGAGACTTATTCAATTTGTGTTTGAATCTTCCAGGCTACCATTTGAACTAAATAAATAGTTCACTGTTACCATCCATATCAAATATAAATGGAAAACATTTCTTTCTTCATTGAGTGTATGTTACTTTGGTTAAAAGAAAGACTATAATTATGTTATGAAAATAAAACACTGTCTGTAATCGGCAGGAATATGCCAGAATCTTACCCTCATGCCTAAAGTAAATGCATGACGCTAACTCATTTCTAAATTGATCTTTCTGTTCTTTTGTAGGTGTCTGTTACTAAGGCTGACCAAGAACTGGGATTTGCCATCCATACATGCTTTGTGTCTCCATATTCAAACCCGGATAGAATGTCTGATTACACTATCATTGAGAACATTTGTCCTAAAGATGAATCTGTGAAATTCTACAATCCCAAGAGAGTGCACTTTCCTGTTCCACAAGCTGAGATGGATAAGAAGCGATTTAGCTTTGTTTTTAAGCCCATCTTCAACACCTCACTGCTCTTTCTACAGTGTGAACTGACGTTGTGCAGCAAGAAGGAAAAGGGCCCCCAGAAGTTGCCTAAGGTTAGTAGGCCTTCATCCATTTGGACTCTCTGACATTTTGAGGTGTGGCAGTGATCTTCTGGAGAAGTTTAATCACAGGTTATTGAAGGTTGAGGCTTTTGGTTTTGGAACTGTCCAACTGAAGTAATAAAGTCAGTGTTATCAGAGAGCTGTGAGTTTTATGGAGTCTTAGAGAATAAATCTTGACGGTATGATTTTTTTTTTTCCCATGGAGGCTACTTCATAGTACCTTATGAGTAATAAATCAAGACTGTTTTTCCATTGAGGGAGAGCGCTGGCTTTATCTTTGCTATTCAGATAAGGTGCAGTGCCAAAATATGGAGAACCAAAAGGACAAGTTCAGTGTGGGGATTAATTTTTCCAGACCCCACTGGGACTTGTATTGCAATTGTTTTTTGACCTTCTCTGTGTGAATTATAAGGTTGCCTTGTCTCCAGAGGACTTTTAAGGGAAACTACCAAATATTTTAATTTTTCTTGGTTTCATACCAGTTCATAATGTTTATTTCATTTCATTCCCCATTTTGAAGTGATACATTGTGTTGCCACAATAGAAATCAAAACCATTTGACCTTGCTGGAATGGTTGCTGTAGTGTGGATCTGCAAGTTTAATTATGGTACCTCATCAGGTCGGCTTTGTGCATGAAAGGGTCTTCTGCCATAATTTTGTTTGCTGATATGCCATAATTATTATAGAATTTCATATGTGCATCTATTGTTTAGATACGTCACATGGTGTAAGCTGACTTCTAATCCTTTGTAGTCACATATCAATCAATGTCCAAAAGTCTAAGCATCAAGCTGTATCATTGACCAAATATTATATGTGTAGAATTCTCTTATTTATTGTATTGGTTTTAAGGGATAGGTAAAGGTATCGGTGTAGGAGGAAAAAGTGATGATTATCAGATAGACTACAATTGATCTGAATCGTTTGCACCATTATATTCCCCTCGGTATCCATTTCTCCTATGACACCAAAACAGAATTTTGTTTACATATGAAAATATAGCAAATCTGATCATAATCAACAGAAATCATGTATATATAAGTTGATTTCATCTGTGCTCATTAGGTTGCTTTTGGAAACATTGATGCCTTAGCCTTATGGGCATTCACCTTCAATGGCCATCATGGTTGGGGCTTAGTGGACAGAGATAAGAGAACCACAGAGACCTTGATGCTTGCCTGTGGCACCCAGCTGCTTTCTGTGAGCAGAAAGATAATTAGGAGTTAGGAATCTAGGAGGGGAGGCCTGGCAATTACTTGGGGTCTTTGCTGGTGGCTTTGGCTTTTTCCTTTCTCTGAGCCTGGCCTCAAGCAGCCCAGCTTCATAGTGGGTTAACCTGCAAAATTAATCCTACTGTTTCCTTCCAGAACACGCCAAGTCTCAGGGGATGACAGTAGATGTGACCCTAAATCTAACGTGGTCATTTATACCCAGGAGCAGTGGGATACAGTGGAAGGACCATGGGGACTCAGGAAGGAAGGCCTGCTACTTATTAACAGTTTTAACCAAGTCCTTTTGATGTCACAGAACCTGCATTTCCTTATCTATAAAATAGAGATAACAGAACCTGAGTTCCCTCCTAGGTAGAGGAGCAAACAAAACAGTAAACAATTCACCATTTATGGAGCAATGGCTTAGAATGAGCTATTAACACTGTCTTCCTATTTGCTGCCTTAGAGTTAATATTTCCAGCCTTCGTGGCTTTTAAGTGCTTTCTGTGACAATAGACAGGGTCAAAGCATGTTCTAGGAAGAGGTCTCAAAGATCGAGTCCAATCCTGTCTTTCAATGATGAAACTGAGATCCAGAGAATTAAGAGTCTTGCAGCAGCAGAGCAGTAGTGACACTAAAGCCAGTCTTAGCTCTTTTGTGATTGGTTTAGCTGGAAATTAATCAGCTTTTCTGGGTGCTTTGCTGTAGACTTTAAAAATGGTTGATATATTTCTTCTTACAGCAAGTACGAATAGGGGTCATTACATTAAGATTTCATCTATTGATGAGCATAGACAAGAAGCCAGAGGTATTGTAAAGCAAAAGGTACTAAAGTGTGATCGTACTTTTCCAAAACAGAGACTGTGGGCCTGGACATGCTGGTTTTAAGTTTTGGGCCTTAAAATAGTTAGAAGCAGTTTATCTCGTGGCCTCCACACCTGGGCACTATCCCCAGGACCTGCACTTTAGAACATTAAAAGCAGATGACCCTGCTTTTAGGTGTGTGTGCTTATACTAGGATTAAAAAACTAAACCCTATCACATGATTATCTTATGGACAACTGCATGTAAAATCTGACACCTTCATAACTCAATATATGAAGTTTCCCACAATCACAAATCACAAAAATGAACTGTTTATAATAAGCCAGTTTGGTGAAGGGCCAACATGAGTCATATGGTTTATCTATTTTTTCAGACTAAATAATACTAAAACCTCTAGTTGTTTTGTGGGAAGAAAAAAAAAGACATCATTTACAAGCCATCCAGTGATATTTACATTTTTAAATGCAACTGAGAATGCGCTAAGTCTGCCACTGTATCTCCCAGTTTGTTTGAGGTTCTTTGAAAAACATTCACATCTCCCATTTTGCTGTGGTAAATGGCTGTGTGCTGTCCGATAAGGGGCTGTGGGACAGCTGTGCAGGACAGCTGTGCAGGCAGAGCTGGCGAAGGCCCTTTTGAGTGACCCCAACTCTGTGCTTTGCTCTGGCCTTGTAGTGTGTGCCTCCTGATGAAGCTTGCACCTCGCTGGATGCCTCGATGATCTGGGCCATGATGCAAAATAAGAAGACATTCACCAAGCCCCTTGCTGTGATCCACCGTGAAGGCGAATCTAAAGGTACACTTTGGAGGCTCAGACAGAGATTGGGGGCCTATGGGATGCTCATTAAGAGAATCTGAAGCTGCTTATAAGTCCAGTTTCATTCGGAAGATAAATTTAGGGCAGCTTAGTAACTTAGAGAAGGATTCTCTGCCGGAAGAGACTTTTATTTCAGTTCTCCTACTGCCATTGTGGGTGTGTTATAAGTGAAACATTTGCTAGTGATTTCCTCTTTAAAAGCTGGATCAAAGTCAAGGTTGTCCCGGTCATAACATCACTCTCCCTTGCACTCACATATGCTTCCTTGAGTATGCATGAAAGGGTGAGGATTACTCCTGGCATGCTGGGAATTGCATGCAGTCCACAGCCCACCTTTCCACACTGTAGCCCATGGCAAGTGATGTACCGGTAATGGTTGGACAGGCTACCAGCTATTGTCGTGCTTTGTCAACATTGCAAATGTGTTTGGGAGGGTGTTATGCATGTGAACATCATCCATCTTAAGTGTCCACAGCAGAAAGGAGGTTGAGAGCCACTGCCCCAGTGTATGTTTATCATTCAGTTCTCACAATTTTACACAATCACATTAGTTGCTTGAAGGCAACGATGCCTCTCCCTGCAAACGCTAGGAATATTCAGCAAACTCCACCTTCTCAGAGAAAGGGAAAGATGTGTCCTAAGAAGTGTTATATTGTCACCAGGGAGGACAGGCAAGGCAGAGCCAGACCCAGCATAGAGCAGGGCCAGCCAGACCAGCAGAAAAGCAGAGCTGGGCCCTGTGGGGGTTAGGAATCGGTGCTAGGCCCTGTGGATTGTGTGGAGAGCATTCGATGGGGAACCAAATGTGGCTTGGGGTATCTGGGCAGTTTCAGTTGTCACTGTTGAGAAACAACCGCATTGCTCTCTACGGGTGCCTCGCTGATAGAAGGCTGCTAAAGTGAAAGTGGATTCCAAGCCTCTGGGTTAAGAGCCAGAGCTGCAGGCTGCCTTCCACCACCGGGCTGGGCCTGGGCACCAGGGCCTTGACAAAAGCCAGCGAACAGCCTGGCTCCAGTTGCCAGGCATTAGCTGGGGGCTGAACATTGTTGGTTTGGGATTTGGCAGGAATGGGCAGCAGGGGTTACCCTAGGACCCAATAGAAGAGAAGACATGTGGGTGCTGCCCAGTTTCCTATTTATTTGAATGACCTTTGTAAAAATAGTGCTGTTCTAATTGTTGTATCTGTCGGTGGCCTCTGCTACCTTCCTAGACACATGCTCACCCAGAAAGGCAAGAGAGGTAGGAGAGCCAAGATACTGGGGCACTGCTCTTTGCTTTCTCACTAACTGGCCGTGGAACCTCAGAGAACTCCCTTCGCTTCCTGGGTTTCATCTTCTTTATCTAGAAAAGGAGGAGTTCAGACCAGATGACTTCCAGAGGCCCTTCCAGCTTTTACACTTAATTGTGCTGTTCGAACAAGCAAAATAATTTTTAATTCATTTTCCAGCCTTCCGAAATTTGGTGTGAAATGTACATTGGTAGGTGTTTATTGGTTCCTTGGCAATGGTTTTTGTTTGTTTGTTTTACTTTTTTTGGCTGGTTTTCAACCAGTTGAAATAGTTTTAACAACCACAGTCTTTGTATAAATGAATCACCTAAATAGTTCCTTGTTTATCGGGTTCAGGGGAAAGAAATAAGGATAAATTGTGTCACAGAGTATATCACAATTGAGCAACAGCTGGCTCTGTTTTGTACCATGAAAGTGATTTAACAATAGCAACAGCTACTTCTAGTCCATCTGTTATTCTCACCTATTTTGAGAGAAGTAATTCTGCTGGTAATTGAAGGCAGCAGCTTGTTCTTTCTATGCCAGACAATAATTAGGCATTAATATTGCAGCAGTATGACTTCCAGTAATTCATTCATTCTTCTTTCAAGTCTGGTGGTATTTTTCTAAGTAATTTCTCTTGTAAATAAGGCAATTACTTTTATTTAAACTTAGTGTAATTATCCTGAAATTTCAGAGTTTTCTTTACATAAAAAGTTCAAGAGGAAAGTTTTATCAAATATCAAAGCAATTTAATGGGATTTACTGATTGAGGCTAGATTTTAGTGGGGGTGCATGTGGGTGAAGAAAGTTTATTGCTTAGATTTGTTAAACAAATTGAGGCTGTGAACCTGTAGGCCAGCTTCCCAGGGGCTGTCCACAAATACACTTTTTTACCTTTGCACTGAACGAGATAGGTTTTCTGGCAGTTTTCAGCTGTGCATGTATGTCTCCTGTAGCTTTTTATATTAATTTTCATTTGAGTCTCAAATGATTAATCCTCAGTTCAGGCCATTGGAGTCTATGCTTTCCCTCTGTCTCACAGTGAATTGGAAAAGTCATTTGAAAAGGAACTGTGACCATTTGCCTAATAACATTGGTTTATTTGACCATTACAAGAGTTGCCAGTCCTCTTCCCACCAGATAGCTTTGTATCTACTGTAGTATTTGTTGGGGGGGGGGGGTAGATGGATCTCTTACTGGGATTTAACTTTTTGGGTAAAACTTCAGCCAGTAGAACCACTCATTGTCTCTGTTACAACATGGGTGCTCTTTGAAGGCATTGCCGAAGCTCCAGCTCTCCCCTGTCATTTGGTCCATCTTCCCCACACTTGGGTTTTCTGGGACAGCAGATAAAGAGCTGCTCTGTAGCCACCACTGCCAGTAGCATGGATACATTTCAGGCACTGTTTCGTCCTTCTGTGGAAAAGGAGAGTAGGCCATTAAAACTAATAAATAATTCTAGGTCTCTTCTCTGGGCCACTGTTTTTAATGGAAGCTTCTTGAGCTTCTGCTCTAAGTGCCTTGGGAACCAGCATTGGGTTAACATTCTTTCGCTACTGAAACTTTCAATGATAGATGATAGTGCTGTGCTGGTGGTGATGACAACAGAGATGGTGATGATGATGATGGTCTAACATCTATTGAGCATTTACTTCATACAAGGCTCTGTGCTAAATGCTTTATGTGGCTTATCATATTTCATCCTTACAGCACCTCGATGAGGCAGGTATAAAGAGAGGTTAAGTAACTTGGCCAAGACTGCATAACATATAAATGGTAGATTCGGGATTCAGATCTAGGCACTTTGATTCCAAAGCCCATGCTTTTAAACCCTATGCATTATCCTAGGTGGAGGTTGATTCTAGTTTTCAACAAAAACTACAAGCAATGCAGGCATCTGTCTCCTCATACCCCTCTTCCGACACACCTACCCTCCGTCTCTTTCATACGGTATCGCATTGGTATTCAGGTTAACACCCAAATACTCAAATGATTATGAGCTGAAAAGAACATGAGGAATTTTAGAGAAAAAAGCCTGTTTCCCCAAAGGGTTAAGGTGTTGGGAAACCTGTCAACTGTTTTAAAAGAGTATAGTTCAGGAGAAGTTCTATGACTTTGGGTTGTAATTCACAAAAGAGGTCCAGGAAATATGAATAGTTTGTGCATATTATGGTTTATGGCAAAACAATTAAGATAGTTGAGGTGATGCCATCGTACCATATTTTCTGAAATATTTTGAAGTATAGGCATGTTAATGTTGTTTGCTTTGGATGCTGTGGCCTCTTTTTATAGCATTTGAGAACACTTTGGCTTACATAATGAAAATGATTATACCACGTCAGTAATAATAAATTTAAAAATGGTGAAAGGGAATAGTAATCATTTCTTTGAAACTTACAAAAGTATGGGCATAAAAGCAAAAAAATAGCATTCCCAAATTTGCCATGATTTATTACATGAATATACGTAAATAGTACATAATTATTAGTACGTGGAATGTTTAAAATACTGAATTTTCTCCATATTTTTAATTTAAAAACTAAAAGTGAGCTCAGCACAGCATCTGGTATATCATGGATATTCAGTAAAGATTAATTTCCTCCCCTCCTCTCACCCAAACTAGTTTTTTGTTTTGTTTTGTTTTGTTGGTGGAAATGGGAGAGAGGAAGAGGAATGGCGTGAAAGGGAAAGTTGTAAGTGTTGGTTGGAAATTAATCCAAGAGAGGTGTTACTTTTGGGAATACATTCAACTTTTTCTAGAACAAATATATTATAAAGAACCTGGCAGATTTTATTCTCTGGTGAGGTAGAGATGGAGAGAAGCTGAGCAACGAGATGATAGAAATGCTTAATTGACAGACCAAGATGTTCAGTCTCTAGCCCATAAAGGAGAGGGGTATTTACCATAGGATTTTTTTTTTTTATTCCCTGTGAATTTTAAGAAGCTTGTATTATGGAAAATTTCAAATATGTATAAAAGCAGAGAGAATAGTAGAATGAACCCCCATGAATCTACCATCAGGTTTCAACAATTACCAATTCATGACCAAACTTGTTTCCTCACTTCCTAGCTCTGTGGATTATTTTGAAGGAAACCCAGACATTTTATACTCCAATGTGTATTTCTATAAGATATGAACAATCAAAAGATCTTCAGGAGAAAACCAATGATCCAATCTTTTAGGAAGTGTGAAAACAGTGTGAAGGTTGGGTTACAGGGGAAGGTGTCCAACAGTAAGATACACGTGATATTTGTGGTTATTTATTTTAAAAATATTTATTGAGTACCAATTAAATTCTGGGCATGTAGCAAACAAATTAGAATACTGTCCTCAAGGTCTTTATGGTCTAATGCAGGGTTTCTCAACTTCAACACTATTGACATTTTGGACCAGATAATTCTTTGTTGGGGGTTTGGGGGATGACTTGTGCGTGGCCTCTACCCACCAGGTGCCAGTAGTGACCCCCATTCCCCCAGTAGTTGTAACAACCCCAAATTTTTCTAGACATTGCCAAATGTCCCCCCAGGGTGGGGGGGAGGGGGGTTTTGCAAAAATCACCCCCAGTTGAGAACCACTGATCTAATGGGAGGATATGGATAAGTGACCAGGCAATTGCAGTGAGTGCGATAAATATTGGAAGTACCCAGAGAAGAGGTTCAGTTACAGTGAAGTAAATTTAGTAAAAACTGTATCTTAAAGTCTGCACAAAGGCCTCCTGAGTCTCCAGCTTCTTCCCTTCCTCATCCTTCCTTCCCTCTTTGCCAAATACCAGTAAGTACGGGTACCAGTCAGATGCCTTGTTTCCATGTGGGCCTGTTTGGTCCTACCGTGTTTAGGAGAACTGAGTTGGAAGCAGGAGGCCAAAAGCTGTGGTCAGTTATTCCTCCAAAACCCAAAATACCCTGTTTATGAAAACTGTGCCTAACAATCCAAGGAGGGAAGTTTTGGTTCTAGAGGTAGACCCAAATTTGCTCAGAGTATATGAAAATATTTAACTCATAATGTTGACTATAGTTTGTCCTTTCTGTAAAGAAATATTTATTGCTAAAATTCTCTCTACAACAATAGCTAAATCCCTTTCTTACAATCTCACCCTTAAAACAAAAGTAAACATTGTCATGTCCACTCTTTTCCTTTTAGCATGGCAACTCGATTTTAGGGTTCTGGTGGAGATCAAACTTCTAGCTCTGCTCAGGGGCTATTGGGGACTTGGGAACAAAAACGTTAGAAAATAAATCCTTTAACCTCAGTTCTGCAGCCTGTGCTTGTTATTGTTTATGCATAGAAATCATGGAGGAACTTCACCCAGGGGAAATAAGCAACAACTGTTTCTGTAGTTCTGTGAGAAGGCCCCTATTTGAGGTTGGGGTGGAGGATTAGATCATAGCATAAGTTCATTAAGAATTGTAAAACAATGTCATCCATCACATAGACTTTGCTATAAAACCTAAATTCTCACGTGTGAAATTTCCTTAGGGAAGAATCATTATTTTTAAACCACTGGGGGATTCTGAGTGACAAAAGCTTAACCATGGGTGGTTGATTGGTTGGAACTCTTCCCAGAAGTGTGTATGTTTCTTGCATGGTGCACACCATGGAGACCTCTAAATGCCTTTGGACTTAGTTCAGTGAATTAAACTACTACTTCTTAAAAGTAGAATTCTGTGGTTGAATAATCCTACTTCAATAGGGTTCTTGGGAGTTTAAAATGAGATAAAGTAAGTCCAGGCTTTTTGTCAACTGTAAACCACTATACAAATGTAAGGCGCCATCACATTGTTGTTTTACTGCTGCCGGTATAGCTGATGGTGTGAAACTCCCAGAAAATAATGTCACCCTTTGTAGCTAGTGTGACCTCTGCCTGCTGAATTAGATTTTCTTAAAATCATGCAACCATTTTAACTTTCTTAATAAGTGTAACTTTCCCCTGTATCCCCATCCCAAAGCTACCATGTCGCACAACTCCAGGGGGCATCATTCAGTCATATTGGCCCTGATTCATTCCGTAGCATATCTTCCCCCAGAGCTGGTTAATCCTGAGAATTTATAATCCTGTCTCCTTTTACCCTGGCTGGCTTCTTTGTTTTATAAATATTAACTCAAATGCTGCTTGTCTTGGTGAAATTGTCAACAAGTTATTTCTTTCCACTTCACTGTGGATTCCAACAGAAGGTGTGTGTTCCTTGTTTACTGAATGAAAATAGTGAAGAAAAGAAAGGCACTAATCACTTTTAAACTCTAAGGACAGAAGCAGAGTCTATGCCAGAGATTCACAAATTTTCTCTGTGAAGAGCCAGATAGTATTTTTGCAAGCCATCCAGTCTCTGTCTCGATTACTCAACTCTGCCAGTGTAGCCCCAAAGCAGCCATAGACGATATGTAAATTAACAAGTGTGGCTACGTTCAAATGAAACTTTATTTATGACCACCAAACTTTGAATTTCATATAATTTCCTCACGTCACGAAATGTCATTCTTTTGCTTTTTTCCCAAACATTTAAAAATATGAAATCCATTCTTAGCTCACAGGCCATTCAGGCAGGCCATGGTTTGCTAAGCCCTGGTATATGTCACTCTCAGTGTTGGGGATTATGTGTAGCTGTGCGCTAGTAGCTACTCAATAAATGCTTCCCCAGTAAGGACAGAGTGACATTCACCAGTCATTTAGCCTGTGGACTAGGAATCTGGAATTCTGGTTCATCTCCTGCCCTGATGCTTTCCAGCTGTGACCTTGGGCTAGTCACAGAATATCAGAGACTCAGGCTGCTCATTTGTAAAGTAGAGACAAAAATTCTTGTTCTGCCTCCCCTCTCCCCAAGGCTGGTGTGACCCTCAAATGAGATCATTTCATGAACTCAAGTGACAGAAATATTGAGACTTACTAGCATTTTCATATAGTCTTATTTTTAGTTTCTTGTATTGCCTGCTTTCAAATATACATCAACACTTTAGACATCCTTCACCAAACACTTCTAGTAGGCCTAAGGATATACAGATGAGTAAGAACTAGGCCCTGCCCTCAGATGGAATGAGCAAAGGAGGGCAAGACCAGCTCTGCTTCACGGAGATGGGAAGAGGAAGGAGTTGAGGGAAGATCCCCAGCCCCCAGTAATAATGCCGATAAAGCAGGCCTTGGGGGCTTGTGGGGAGGAAGGCATTTCAGGGGATGGCTTGCAGAGCATGATGACAGGGAGCAGTGTGGAGAATTTGGGGAGCCTTAAATGTTTAAGTATGAGGAGCCCATAATGAGTGAAGGTTCCTGCCAGGAAAGGAAATAGACGGAGATAGGTAGAGGAGGGAAGGGGTCTTTGTCTGCCGTGCAACTATTTAGAGTTTGGAATTTTTCCTGCAAATGAAGGGGAGTCATTGAAGGGATTAATCGTGACAATCAAATAAGTGCTCAGCTCTGGGCTGTGGAAAATTCACTCTGGGGGCAAATGTGGAGAAGGAAGCATTTGGGGCTGGGGGTAGTGATGGAGAAGGGAGACCTGTTAGGAGACCTCTATAATAACACAGGTGAGAGAGGAAGAGGAACTGAACTGTAAGTTAATAGCATTAGGGATAGAAGAATACACGTACTTTTGCAGAACTTGAGTACATTAAATTAGTAGTGTTTTTTGAAAGTGAAATAACCTAATGTATACACTGGAGGTGTGTGATATTTAAAGGAACGCTTTACTGAATCAATCCTTTAAATAAATGTATATGTGCACGCATATGTGAATTTGTAGCCTCAGATTACTTTTCTCAAGTTCAGGTGTTTGCCTTCAAGTACAGGAGTAGCCTGTACAATCAATATTTAACAAAGTATATTGTTTAAAATTTCTGAGTAACATGTTATAGATTTGAAATCTAAAAGGGATAATAACTGGCAGAGCTTTCTCAAAGTATTTAACAAATAGAAAAGGGGCAGCCTCTGTTGAGATTTTGACGACCCTTTGCTTAAAACCTGGTTTCTCTATGGAATACATTGTGATTGATGTTTTTGTTTCAGAAACGGGTCCAAGCATTAAAGAATCGCATCCTATTCCTCCACGTAAGTTTTTATGCAACTATTTTGAAATGAAGCCTCCTGGGCTTTTATAATAATGAGTTGGTTAGTGAACATTTGCCAAACTGAGTTTTGATAAGGAGACTTTGGCTCTCACTCTCTTTTCCCCTTCTCTTTTTTGTCATGCTTTCTTCTTCTTTCCTCTGTCCTCCCTTCATTCCCCTCTTTCTTCTTTTCCTTTCTACTTTTGCCATTTTTAAATATTAATTAGTTGGTCCATTGATGCATATAAACTTAATGGGAAGGTAGTAAATTACTTAGTTTTAGAGAGAGAAGTTTATTAGTTAATTATTGGCTTACTTGTATCCACTGTGATCTGAAAGTATTAACTTGCAGCTATGGAAGTGGTTTCCTTTGAGTGTCATCAACAATATGTACCTGTTCAGAGGGAAACAATGCTAAGGGAAGGAGTTGACCTTATCTTTAAGACAGTCCCTAGTCCAAGGGGTATGTGAAAAGGTGGGTGGTGGGGCACATGTGAGAAACAGACAGAAGCAGAGACACAGAGAGACACAGTCTCTCCTGCTTACCTAGTCTGATTTTCATAAATGACATTTCCGTCTTTGGAATTTTGGAAAATTTCTACAGAAGACTTTAAAAACCATGCTCCATTTTTGCATCTATAGGCATAAAAAGGCAAGTCATTCCTTAATATCTGTCCCCTGGGCTAGATTAAATTAGGTTGATGGTATGGTTCATCTTAACCTCCAGAGAGTTCTTCGTTCTTACTTCTCATGGGGGAGTCTCAACCCTTTTAGAAACTCATACATCTCACCTTCAGCAGGTGAAGTCATTTTATCCCCGTTTTTCAGACGTTTAAATTAACACATCAGGGGTACATGGCTAGTAACTGGAGCGTGGGAATCAGAACTCTTGAATTTGGATACTTCCAGAGTTTTTACGCCATGATATACTTTTCCCAGACCCCTTTGGAGTGCTGAGGCTGCTCAAGGATTATGTTTTTCCACAGCTAGACCTTTTACAAGGAAGTGCGTTAAGAGGCCAAGAGATTTAATTTATATAGATATTAGCTGAAGTTGCCTCTGCTAGAGAGGATAGCAGAGATAAGATTTAATTGAAATAGTGGGGAAAGCCTGTACCTTCAATTTATATTCAAAAAATAAAGGACTTAGGAATTTTATTCTACTAAAAACCACTCTCCCTTGGAAATGGATTTTAATTTTTTATTAGTGACTCAAAGAAGGTAGTTTCCTTAGGTGAAAGGAAATGTTCTATTTCTGTGGCCTGGAATTAATTTCAGATATAAAAATCTTGAGGAACAATTGGTTCTGTTTATGTTTTGCTGACCATAAAACTGACGTCAGTCCCCCCATAGAGAAGTATTTCTGTTCCCCACATAGAAAGATCATAGTTGGAAAAGTGTTGAGGTAGATTGTTTTAAATGACCCAATATACTGTTGTTAAGATGAGGGTATCAGTGAAATACTACAATCCACAGGAATAGTTTATTCTTATTCTTTGTTTTCTTCTTGCTCCTTTCTTCTTGTTATCTTTCATACTTTCAAATGTTACAAAAAATATATTTGTGAAGTATTTTAAATGTGTTTTCTGTGCCGTGCCTCATTGTTGGAGGCATTCAATAAATAAGCCGTGAGTCATATTTTGATCATGGAGGTTCACCTTATTTTTCAAAGCATCTTACTCTCTGAAATTTTAAGCCACTTACCATTCAAATAGAAGGTCCTCAGATTGAGATAATGGAACCACAGACATAAGGTTTCACACAGAGTTTATAAATCTGATTTTTATTAAGTTTGTTGCTCAAAATAAATTGTGAACTAGGGCTATCTTGGAAACCTAATAAATTCCTTTTTCCTTTGAGAGAATGTTTGCAAGTTACAAATATAGTATATTTTGTTGGAATCCTCATTTTGTTCTCAGATTTTATTACTCAGTGCTTGACCTCTGTGACGGTGCTTGTGAAACAAATATAAAATTGCAGTGTATCATGCAGACTAACCTCAAGTGTGTGTATTGGTTTTCCCTCCTTTCCAGCAATTTTCCATGGTCTGGACACCCTAACGGTGATGGGCATTGCGTTTGCAGCATTTGTGATTGGAGCACTCCTGACAGGAGCCTTATGGTACATTTATTCTCACACAGGTTAGTGTGACTGTTGAATGTTAGTTGGCGGCACATCCTGTGTGCCCGTAACGTAATAGACACCTGGTGTTATGATGGATAAATGAATGGATGAAATTTGAATGGAAGAAGGAGAAAGCTTGTTCCCACCATTTTCACATTTACGTATTGGCATTAATTGGGTTTTGCAAAAATATAAATTGCTTAAACAGTGTTAAAAAAGGATGTTTAGAGTATTTAGTTTAATTGCAGTTGAGATGTCAGTGAAGTTTAGCTTCCCATAAAGCTATTTTGTAGTTAGAGTTTAATTAAAGAAAGTTAATATGGTCAAAACTGGAAATATGAACCATTCCTCCAAAGCTAAAGACTTCAGAATAGCCATATAAATGGGCAGGAAGTGAAAAAGGAAGCCAAGATTTTATTACCACATCTGCCAAGATGGTGAGTACAGTCCACCAGAGACCCTAATTAATGGCATACACCAGAATTTCTTAACCTTTTGGTAGCCTATGCCATGCTTCTCTTAGATGAACATAAAATATCCTTCTGCAGTTATTTAAATTTTCAAAATATATTTTCATGAATTGAAAACAAACAAAAATGCTGAAATGAAAGCACTTTGTTTTCAAACTATGCTCCCTGCCCTGGAAATTCTGATGCATGCTCCTTCCCCCTCCCACCCCCCCAACACACACACCCAAGGTTGAGACTTGCCTGAACAGAGAACCCCAATACAATATGAAGGCCCATCGAGGGGAGTCTCTAGGGCAGTGGAAGGGAGCAAATGGGCTACCCTTCTGTTGCTTCTTTCTTAGTTCTCTTGCAAATCTGGGAAGGGGAGAATTTTCTCTTGCAAATCTGTGAAGGGGAGACATGCATTTTTGAGTCACGTCTAACGAGTTAGTTGATCTTGTTCATTTTCGGATACTTGGAGTTGTACACTGTTGAACTGAGGTAAACTGTGCAGGATCGATCAGAAGCCAGTGGCCAGCCCAGCCTCTCTGTTTAGAATGTCCTTATTTCTCCATTGAACCAATGAATGCCACCATCTTTGACCTTACCAAGCGGAAAGGGTGACTGATTTAAAGTGAAGAGAAGCACTGAAAGTCATTTTGGGGAGTCATATCGTAATCCTCTTGATTTCTAGGCGAAACCTCAAGCTATTAAGAATAAAGACATGACACAGATTCTCTGTTACTCTTCTTTCCCACTTAGCCAGCAATTAAAATTTCAGACTCTTTTTTCATCAGAATTTTCGGTTCAAATACTACTATCCCCAACCAAGTCATCTTAGATGATGGCAGAAGGAGAGGAATGAATCCTTTTGTACCTAGCCTGGGAAATTCACCAAGTCCAAAGCCTACCTCTTGGCAAAAGTTAAAGAGAGTTTAATAGTGAGACCCTGATTCCTCAGATTATTGCTCCTAATTGGTAATATTTGAGTGATGTATTTTTCATGTAAGAGAGAGACAATAAGACTCAAGTGTCGTGATTCTGAGGATTACAGTCTTGAATCACTTTAGCATGAGCCGTTTATAGAAGAACCAGGAAGGACAGTGTTTAGCAGAGTAGCATTTTAGGGTAAATAGTTTTGTCACAGGATACTGATATGTTCAGATCTCAGAACAGTTCTTTGCAACTTTTTCCATCCTCCTGCATGGTGTGAGGTTCTAGGGCTGTTGGCAGCCTATGCTGTATATTGGGAATGAACTTGAAGGTACTCTAAGAAGACTGTAATGTGCTTGTTGAGCCTTGGTCATAGAGCTGTACCCTCAAACTCTGAAAGCTAGTCTCATGCCAGGAGGGGCCAGGAAGCGAGACCCAGACAGAATAAGGCAACAGAATGGCACTCTGTTGCAACAAACCCACTGAGATCCCCCTGGTAATTCCAGACTCTTGTCCACAGCCAAGCACAGACACCTGATAGAAAGCAAAGCTCAGTTTGTGGTGTATATTGCTGCTCATTAAATTTGGAGGTTTGTTAATTCTGTCCCCTCTCTGCAAAACCAGAGGCTTCAAGAGAGGTTCTTAAGTTTTGTTAATGTAGAAGTAGGTTTGTAAGTAGTATAAAGAAAAACAAAACCAAAAACCCTCCCTGCAATGCTTTCCAGAAACTTAAATTGTGCCAGTTTGGAAGTCTAAAGGTTTACAAACACTGTCAATTGAGCTCAAAATCTGTTAGCATTACGTATGTTGTAGCTTCAAAATTACTTTTTATTAAAAGCTGCAGCCTCTGATTCATTTTACAGACTGCTTATAAGAGACACCAGTGACATAGGCCACATGAACAGGTTAATTTTTCTTCAAGCATTAGAAGGCTCACATCAGGACTGAATGGTAGTTTCCTGTCTAGAAACTCCTCAGTCTCTTACCTGGATCAGCTAGCAGCAAGTTTGGATGAAAGGTGAAGTTCTAATGCAGTGACCAATGGTGGTTATTCATACACTGACTCAGTCCATTCATTTTCCACAATCGTCTTAAGTTGTGGAACTCAGACCTTATATGGTATATTTGGGGGGTTCAGGCAGCATCTGCCTCTATTTCAAAAACAATCCTTTATTTGGATGACTTTCCCTTTGGTTGTGCTTTCCATTCCATCTGCAGCACAGAGCATAAAACCAAATCACATATTTGAATTGTGGATATCTACTTACATACCTGGAATGTGAGTTAGTCTAAAAAAGCTTGGTTCCCATTTTAGCATATGACAACTCTAGGCACAATAAGGGATACTTCCTTAGGGATATATTAACTCTATTTGGAAAACTCCATTCTCTCCTAAAATGGTGCAGAGAGGAGGAACAGTTGGGGTGGAAATGGTACTGGAAGGGAACTCAGACTCTTCATGCTCCTTGGGGAGTCTCGTTAACTCAGGGATCCCTAATCTCCAGTCCATGAAGGTCCCTAAGGTCAGATATCAAAGGGTACCTGTGCATTTTTCTGAGGAGAAGGGCAAAAGATTTTATGTTTCAGGAACAGTGTTTAACTTTATCAAAGCAGTACTTGCACATGGTTTAAAGGCTGAACTAGTTCTACAAGACTTGTTATGAAAGACATCAATCCCGCCTACAGCCCCCTCCTCATTTCTCCCTTCCCAGAGCAACCACTTTTGAGTCTTAGCTGATTCTTTTGGACATAAATCCATATATAAATAACATGAGCATATTGCTACTTCTTGGTTTTTCAGTTGTAGGCCTTTTCTGTGCCCCTCTGAGCCCTGTGCCCCAATTATACATTCATGCCCTTCTTGTCCACCCCTACCGTCTTTCTAATAGAATTAGTCTGTACTTTTGGTTAGATTGGTGTTTATTGTTTACATTATTATGACTTTCTAAATGTTAATCACAATTTAGTTATGTAGTATGATAATATTATTTCTGCTGCATGACTTTTAATTTTCCCTAGAGATAATAATTGTCTTCTTTTTCCCATTAGCTTACTTTTCTGTATATTTATATCGATTTCATCAGACTCTCTGCCAGTTGTCTCAATCTCCTCCTAATGCCTTTAGATACATCAGGTATCCTACTGATTCATTTGCTTCAGTAAAGCTTTCCTGGAGCCTTCAGACCTTCTCCAGTCTGAGCTGGTACTGCGGTTATCCTAGGAGCTCTTTACCACCATCCTTGAGATTCTTTTTGCTTCTCTTTTGAGTTGGGGATTTTCCTGTGTCATGTGTCACACATATCTTCCTCCTCCTTAGTTTAAAAGGTAAATAGAGGTACTTTTTTTTCATATCTTGCATGTCTTAAAATATCCTGGTTTTACCCTAACACTTGGTAAATAGTTTGGCAGGGTATAGATTTTAGATTATAAATTAGTTTCCTTCAGAATTTTGAAACCATCCCTCAGTGTGTTCTAGCTTTGAGGATTGCTGTTGGGAATTTTAAAGCCACTCAAGCTCCTGATTCTTTGTCTGTGAGTACCTTTTTGTTTTGTTTCTTTCTGGAAGAAATTTTGCAATAATGTCCCTTGATTTCGGTGTATTTTCATACATCATGCTGGTCCCTTTTGGTCTAGAAACTCATGTCCTTCAGGGCTGAGGTTTTCTAAAATTATTTCTTTGATTTTTATCACTCCTATTATTCTCTTCTCTCATTCTTTATTTGAATGTTGAACCTCCTGAAGAATTTTAAAAATTTTCCTGTCTTTTCTGCTACCCATCTTTTTGCTTTCTTTTTTTACTTTCTTGGAGACTTCCTTATCTTTATCTTTCAGTTCCCTATTGAGTTTTAAATATATGCCTTCATATTTCTTTTTAAATTTCAAGAACATTTTCCCTATGAATTTATTTTTAAAAAAAATAACATCTTGTTCTGAGCCTGTGGGTGAGGCATATTGACTGTAAACTTCCCTCAGGGTGATCTGGCTGGGCCATTTTATTAAGGACCCCTTGATATCACATCTTTAGATCCTTTCTCTTGAGTTCCTCAGGTTTCTGATAAAGGGATCTTCCTGTCTGCTGCCTGGAAGGTGTAGGTAGGTCTGGCTGTCAGCATTCTGTAGTCAAAACATTCATTTAATCTCCCTGTGGTTCTCCTGCCCTCAACTCAGCTGGTGTTAACCATTCCTAGAGTCCTCAGTTTCACCCCCTTTAGAGAGTAAGCTTTCTGTCTTCCCCGGGGAGTGGAAAAACAGGGACTCCAGCCCCATGGAGTGAGGGAGGAGATTTGGAGAAATCTACTTCTTATGCAGAAATTTAGCCCATCCCTCTGCTTTAGCCCCATGTTCAGTCTCTTCCAGAAATCCCTAATGTCACCATTTCCTGAGCTTTTGAGGTTTCTGTGATATGAATCAAGTTGCTTCTGAGCTTTTTCCAGTGTTGGCTTAGGATATGACTCTCTTAAATCTAAGTCAGTTGTCATTTACCCAGCAACTTGGTGACCTCTGTCAGAAAGATAGGGAACTGGCAAGACAAGTCTCACTGGAGAAGGAAGAAGTGTTGTTTATAAGAATTAAGTTTCCTGTAAAACTTACAGTAACTGGGGAGATTGAGAAGAAGGGCAAAAGATATGAAGGGCCAAATGCTTCTTTGTTTCTTTCGAGAAAGAGAGACAGACAGACAACAAGAAAGTAGAAGGAGTTTACCTTAACCCTCTGTGTATAATCTTATAAAATAGTGATTTGACCATTTTGGGTGAAAAGAGACTAGATCCTGCCTTCTTTCTAGTCACACTGGTATTCACATCCCTTTCAACTGCATCTTTCCCATCCCTGGGACTTAAGTTTCCTGCCTTTTACCTTAGTCATATCTTAGCCCCATTATCTTCTTGCTGTTTCTCTTTTCACCTGGGCTAGGATTGGGGATTTGGGAGAAACATCACACCTCTAAAAACATTTGAAGCCTCCAGAGATGCTCGCAATACCCTGACTCAGGTAGACTTGGGTATTTGCCTGACTTCAGATTAAAGAACATACTGTGTGTTTAAGCAAGGAAAGAATGAGGGATTGGGACAAGCGTGCCCAATTCAGAATCTCAGCATTTTATTTTCTTCTGTGAAAAACATTGTTCCTTCCCCTCTTAGGTTTCTCCTGCTTACACATTTCAGCAATCTTAAATATCTTAACTTTTTTTTTTTTTAAGAACTTTGGAGTTTAGAATGCCTTTCATATACATTTCTTGTTTAAGTACTCTCATTCCCAATAACCTGGAAATCTCCATGTTTACAAAATGGAAACATGCTTAATACACCTGGCTCAGGCACTAAGACTAACAGTTGAACAATCTAGAGCTTCAAGTCCAGTTTCTGACTATAGCCCATACCCATGGGTGGTAAATATACATAGAGGGCAGCCTTCTTCCTCTCTCACTTCTCCTTCTCCTCCTCCTCTTCTTCCCCTTAATTATTGTCAGACCTTTGAGTGAATCCCATTCTGAGGCCACAGAGGTTAAAAGTTAAAGTAAGATACCCACATAAAATCAAAGCGTGGGTGCAAACAGGATGGCCATACTGCAGGAATATAGAAAAGAAAGTGTTAGGACATTGTGAAAGATTTTAATTCCTGCTTTGGAAAATTTTCCCCTTTCCCCATTACTTATAACAATAAGTATAACTGTTATTATATATAATGTCTTCTTGGAGTTTTGCCTGCAAAAGGAGGGTCTTTTAACTTGGCAAGTGTAGAGGGACAATTTTTGGAAGTGATAAAAAGGTGTCTAGTTCACCTTAATGGAGTGGGCCTATGAAAGAATGACAGGATATCAAGAAACTGAGGCATTAATGGATACAAAATTGCAACCAACATATGGGCCTAGAAAGAAATATCCTTGTTTTCTTTCTTTCAACAAGGAATATTAAATCTAAATCACCTCCAGGCTTATGGTTGTCAATCCTGTGCTCAGATATCACCCAAGAAAGAGATTGCATAAATTCCCTCTATAACTAACCAGTCCTTGTAAACAGCAAGTTTTTTCTAACTGACCCAAATCCCCACTGCTGCGTTTAAAGTCATTTCCTCATGTTCTGTCCTCAAGGGAGATAAGGAACAGCTGTCTGCTCCTCTTTGTAATAGTTCTCTGTGGGTAATATTTGCAGACAGCCTCCTTTGGGCTAAATAATTGGGATTCCCTTCATCTTTCTTTCAAACTTTTGTTCTGGTTGTTTCCCCTAGAGCCTCTTCATGTTATTTGCATCTTTCTGAGATCAAATTTCTTTCTTTAGTATCCAGACCAGGACCTGCCATAGGGAAAGGCTTAGCGATAAGAATCCAGCTGTCAAGTGGACTGCTCAAGAGGTGGCAGGAAATCAGATCTGGACGACTTCATGCCAAGCTAAAGAAATAAAACGGATTGTTCCTTAAGGAACATATTTTTCTGTTTCTAAAAGTATCTTTGGCAACATCTAGGCCCAACCCCAGGCTAATATGCAGGATGGGTGGCTGTCCTTGTTACTTTTGTCCTCAACACTCCAGTCTTCCAGAGGGCTCCATGTGCTGGATGGCCTCTTTCCCTACTCACTCCTCCTCCTCCCCAAATCCCTCATCCCACAATGTGGTTTGCGATTTTAGGAACAAAGCATGAAGACTGAACACATTTGCTCTGATGGCCACGCTTGATGGTCATGATTGCAAAAAGCCTCCCTAGGCCCACTCATGAGGTCATCCCTGCCTGTCTCCTGCAGAAGTAACATGGTTGTATTTATTACCCAAAGGATATTTCAGAGAAAGTCAGTCTCCAAGAAATTGGAGGTCATTATGATGGAGAACAGAAGGCCAAAGGACCCCAGCTAAGAAAACCCCAGGGAGTCATTCACTTGTTAAGCAGAAGCATCTGCACATTAAACTTTCTCTCTCATGGTGAATTCTGTAGTATCACATGCATCTGACAACAAGAAAACTTTTTCTTAATTTTGTCAAAAGGTAAAAAGTTTTTCAAAACCTGGGTATATTCAGAAATTTTATGTGTGAAAATAGCCACAGAGATAGTCTAAAAAGGAAAGATTCAGCATTTCCAAGCAGATTCAAAAAGATTCTCCTTGTAAATTATTGAATCAAAGTCAATAGATTATTAGGTTAAGTTGGCTCATCCACTTTGGTAAAATGCATTCAGCAGTCTTGGCGGGATGGGGGTGGGGGGTGGAGAAGGTTCTCTATTTTGTTTTGTTTTGTTTGGGGTTTTATTTTGGACAGTGTTTTCATTAGCAGAACAAGAGTTTCCAAAACTCTGGAAGTTAAAAGCCCTTTTAAATGGGCACTGATTAAAATAAACTGACATGGCGACAAATTATATTTGGCAAATAGATATCGGAAAGCAAATATTCAGACTTCCTGGTCAGGGAGTAGTACTGGCACTTTTCCTGTATGTGAATAATCAAACCTAAGTCAAATTCTGGAGAAGACAAACTTGTTTACAGTCAATAGATGACGCAAGGCTGCCTTGCTTTAGCTGCTGTCAGGCTGAGCGAATGAAGCCCAAGTGAGCCCTAAAAAGGGAGGCTGGGGAACATTATTGACATACCTCCTGCTTTTCTGATAGATCCCTTCTTCAAATAAGGAAAATATGTGTTTAATATGTGGTTCGTAGACACATTAGAATGTAATTGATAAATGAGGATGCAGCATGAGTTGTAAGGGGGCTGCTGAATTCTTAAAGTGTATCAAGAGTTGTTCAGGACTCTGGAATGTTTTCTGTGGACATCAGATTAATGAAGGGATTTGAAGTAAAACTCCTGCCCAGGAAGAAGTAACTTTCTGGCAGAATGTTGGTGCCATTAAGGCAAACTTCCCCGCCCTTAATTATATACACACATGAAAGGGTGGGGGTGGGGGAGGGCGGCAACGCCAGGGAGGATCCAAAATACAGATTTCCAAAAAAGAAGAGTAAAACTACATTGTTTCTATGCCACTCAGGAATATTGAGCTCTCTTGCCCTTCCCCAGTCCACCAATCCCAGAAGAAAAGATGCTCAGAGGAGGCACAGCAAGGGCCTAAATATACAATGAACACATCTGAGGTTGATGCAAAATTGTATAGCCATGTGGTTCATAAAATGGGTGACAGACAAAGCTGTAACCAGAGCGAGGGGCAGGAGCCAGTTCTACATTTTACGGAACTGCTTTTTGGTGGAGGCTTTGAGGGGCCCCAGAAAGGGAATGGAAGTCATAGGCTTGAGTTCCTGTGCTTGAAGGGCAGAGGCTTGCTAGGGGTGTTTTGTTTTAATGAAGCGACTTAGCGGATTGCTTATCTGCAGCCGATAGATGTGTACTTCAGCATGACAGGAAAAGAGGAGGCTCATTCATAAACAGACCTAGCCCTCTGGGGCTTCCCACATTTGGGGGCGGGGTGGGGGTGGGGGATGGGAGAGACTTCTGACAAGAAGTTTATGAAGTTAATGCTCTGACTTTTCAAAGAAAATGCAGCGGTTTTCATTGGATAGCCCTGATCACTTTTCCCTAGCTAAAGTCATTTTTTGAGCGCTGCACTGAAGACAGTTTTGCTGAAGAAAAGACCAACTCTCAGGCCTTTTATGGCACAAAATGCAAACCATGTGTGTGACCCGAGGTTTCCTCCCTCTCGAAAGCACTGCACATTTGGCATGAAGAATAGGTTTAGCTAAAATGCAGAGGGGTGTGTAATGAAAAGTGGGATGCTTAATGTGTTAAGAGATAATGCTGCAGTGAACGTCAGGATGGAAAGGGGCTGTTCCCGGGCAACTGCAGGCCCACGGGCAAGTAGCCAAATCCCTTTCCCCAAAAGGTTTTTCAGATAGTCTCCGCCTGCCCCTCTTTCTCAGGTAGGTTGTCTGCCTGGTACACAGGCTCTCTCTACTGTGGCTACCGCAAAATCTAGACTTTATCTTCCCAGTTTTTAACAAGTGCATTCTGAGAAAAGGCCCCCAACTGCTGAGGTTCTTTTATTACAGTTTAAAGGTCTGACCCTACAAACCCTACGATGTCTTTATAAGAGTAGATAGAAGATGTTTCTAGAATACAGTATCTGGCCTGTTACATTGTACAGTACAGATGCTGCAGGTTTCTTCAAAGGCCAGAGGCCCCCAAATCCAAGGGCACTTGTTGTCAGCCATCGGAGGTCTTGGCCACCACAAATGCCTTTCAGTCAGCTTTGAAACAATCCTCTATCCCATGGAAGAGGCTTTACATGGGAAACAAAATAACAACAACAACAGAACCAGAAAAAACTTATGATAAGGTCTTCTAGCCATCCTGGCCTAGTTGCCCCTGCCCGTGGTTGAGACACGTATTCGATAAAGTGGCAGAGGAATGCACATACATGACATGTGTCTTTCTTTGCCCTTTTTCTTTATTAACTGCAGGGGAGACCGCAAGAAGGCAGCAAGTCCCCACCTCCTCTCCAGCCTCGGAGAACAGCAGCGCAGCCCACAGCATCGGCAGCACGCAGAGCACGCCCTGCTCCAGCAGCAGCACGGCCTAGCCGGGCGCAGCCGTTGCGAAGGGCACGGCCTGGTGACCGATACCACGTGTCCAGACTTGGAACGCTTGGTTTTGGTTCCCTTGTAAACAGAGAGTGCATTTCCATATAAAAATCACCTGATGTATTCACACATACACAAAACTCCCCTTCCCCCTGTGCCCAGGGCTGACATAAACCTGGCCCCTGGGCTTCTAACAAGCTAGAATCCATGTGAGATAACTAAGGTGGTGGCCTTCTCCACCCATCCCTCACAGGCTTGGGGGTTTTCAATGTGAAACACTTGCCAGTTCTTAAAATGCTGCTTTGTCTGGGTAAGAACATCAATAATTTGGAGCCCTGGGTTTTCTCCAGACTCAAGGAGTTGATAAAAGGTTAACAGCCAGATAGTAGAACCAGTGAGGAGATGTGGCCA
Source organism: Choloepus didactylus (assembly GCF_015220235.1). NCBI lineage: Eukaryota > Metazoa > Chordata > Mammalia > Pilosa > Megalonychidae > Choloepus > Choloepus didactylus. The sequence continues at coordinate 150,924,575 of NC_051308.1, forward strand.
AAGATTCTTTTATATCTGAACCAAGATGTAAAGCAAGAGAAATCCTTTAAGACTTTCCAAGCGTTCCTCTGTGTCTAATTTGCACCTTCGTCTGGGTGCACACTTACTGATGTCGTGCCACACCTCGTGGGGTCTGATGTGTCTACTTGATGGGTGCTGCCCTCTGGGACTGTATCCTGACACACATCAAGGCAACATTCCTTTCTTGTGCCTTGGGCCAAAACCAAAGCTGAGTATCTTTTCAGCTCCCTGTTTCTTCCCACACTTGCACACAGACTGCAATAATGTCTTAATGCAAAATTTGCGTTTCTTTATAGGCATGTAAAAATTGAAAATGGTCAAATTCTGGGACTATGGATTTGTGCCCATCTTTGACATTTTGTTCCAATAGATTAGTGTATAAATAGGGGAAAGATTCAGTTGTAGAGTTGAGGAGAAATTTGCTTGGTGATTTATGTATATGTGTGTGCAAGTATATAATGTCATATGGCACATTGATTTTCTCAGTTGAAGAAGAAAACAATCATTCCCTTTTTGAAAATGTCCTGTGTTTTCAAAATTGAAACTTATTCTTAAATATATTTGGTAGAATGAGTATTTCCACTCAAAACATGTCAACCTGTTTAATAGACCCTTTTGTAAAACCCAAACTCTCTTAAGAGCAAATGCAAGGCAGATCCTGTTGGATTCCAGTTTGTTATCTGAACAGTGTCACCCGTTCTGCCAAGAAAGTGCTGCGATATGGAAAAGGGTTGTTTTAGTTTTTTTGCTTTAAATATATCCAAAACTCAAAAGGGATTTGGTGAATTTCATTAAATGGAATAAGTGATGCCATGTTGTAGCTAAAATAAGCTCAACTGATGCCTCTATGTTAAAAAGGAGTGCCAGGGAAAATTTTCTACACCAGATTATTTACTGATGAGGATTATTAAATTGCTTCATTGCAAATCAAACATTACTCTTTTTCCAGAATTCCCCTCAAACAATTCAGAATTCTACAAGTAGAACAGACTAGTTTCTATCCCTAAATATATATTCATAAGCAAATCTGTCTGTCCTTAAACTAAGAAGCTGTGCCCAGTTGAGGACACTCAAGACCTAAGGGCAGGGTCTACATGGCAAACATGTCTATCATTACTCAATCATTGCGTAATAATCTGATTGATTTGATGGGTGTAGACATTGAGTAATACTCAGGATAATTTTAACCAAAACAGATTACTTTAGGGCTGAGGTTCCTAGATTATCTAAAATTTTGCAAATATTAACCCTCGATGTGTGTGAAATGTAACATTAGAGGAAAATGTTACATTTTCCCTTGGTTAATTTTTTTTTTAACGTAAAGGTATCAGAGTGAAGAACCTAAATTACGCTACCTGTGTTTAAAAATAATGCGCTTTGCCTAACCTTCAGCAGAATGTATTGTTTTAGCATATTCTATGTATAAAAAAAGTTTAAAGATGTCTTCAGAGAAGACTAGAGTCTTTAAGTCACTTACAGCTATATTTTACTACAAAAATTTTGTGTATAAAGATATATTTAAGTGTTTTAGATAAATTTAAGTTACTCTGTATGAAATGTTTAATTTCAGTTAACTGTGAATTCTTTTGATCAGTTCATTGCTTTAAAAAAGAAAACCCTATCTTGTTAAAAAGAAAATTAGTTATTAGGAATTATTAAAAGATCGATTTCTTAGGATGAAAGCTTTTGTAATATATTTAAATGTATATTTTTGAGAGAGATGCTACATTACCAATGATTTTATGAAGAATTTTAAATGAATTTTAAAATTTATAGTTGTAAACCAAAAGATTTTTCTAAAAAAAAATCACCTTTTATTTCTGATATATTTGAGAAAATTTATGTGGGTATATTTTTCAGAAGTATTATTCAAATCAAGAAATCTATGTTGATGAAACCTGATCCCACATTAATTGGATAGCTAACATCATTAAATATTTCTGAAGTGTTTTAAAAAACACTTAAAAAAAAAAAGCCTTTAAGGAACTCTGCTCCCTGTCTTACCTTCAGGTGAGAAATGAAGATTAAGAAAGGAGGTTCTTCCTAGATTCTTGTTACAGCATTTCTGATTGCTTTATGCATCACAGTTTTAATACAGATTACAAGCTCTACTCTTATAACATGTTCTGCAAGTTTCCTTAAAACAGTTGTTATATTCCAGTTGAACTCTTCTTTCTGCAGAGTCTTTTGTTATTTCTGCAGGCCAAACCCTTAATACACAGAGGCCTTTTTGTTTGGTTTTGTTTTTAATGTTAAAGCAGTATCTTGAAATGCTCTAAACTCCAAGGCAGACTTGTCTGTGTAATATCCTATAGCTCCTCTGCCGTGTGGTGTGTACTGGCTGTTACTCTGTATTTTAAAAAGCCAGAGATTTCTTCAGTGTAAGCTGTTCCTAAAGCATTTTCTAAACAACAACAAAAAATGGTCTTTTCCATGTCTGGTAACAAGATTGTAAATCCGTTTCTGGCATGTGTTCTGAGTGGGCATGATTGTATGTGGGCATGCGCTCCCGTGTGCCGGTCATTTGGCAATGTAACTACCTCATGGTTTGAATGATGATCGTGCTGCTGGTTGTGTTAACAGAGCACATTTTGTTGGGCGAGTTGTGTATGTGATTTGTCCTGTTTTATCTAGGGGTTGTTCATAAACTGACAGATGTTTTTCTAAAAAGGACTTTAATCAGTTTCCAAATACAATACTTCTCTCTTCTGGTTTTTCCTGAATGAGCCTGATTTTGTTGCTGTTTTTCATCATATATGGGGTAAAAAGAGTACCCTTAAAATCCCTGTGGCCAGTTTGAACACCCCTATTATGTTCTTTTCTCTACTCATTGTGTCAGCAATTTTGTGAACCTGCTTGGATGTACAGTTTTGATAACCAGAGTTTTAAATCCTTTATCTGTGCATAATAAAGATACCTATATATATATCAATTATTAATACATGCCTTTTTTGGGTCATCATTAAATTCTATCCTCGGACTGATAAAACCATTTTCATTATGACTTTCTCCTAAATTTGCCTCAACAGTATTGATGAAGAGGAGGGAGGGGGAAAGCTAAGAGGATACCCTAGACTGACAAGAGTAGAGGGGAGGGGTGGAGCAGAGGAGAGTGCCACAGGAGTTATCACTTTTCCCAGAAAAAAAGTGGCAGGAAACCTGGAAGTGGGTGTGGGCCCCAGAATCCATTCCTGGACCTCTGTCAATCTCCTAGAGGCAAGGAAAAGGGAACAATATGTAATAGGATCTACTTTTCCAATCCCCTCCAAATACCCCTTTGCTGCTTCTCTTCCGGCATTCCCTATGTCAATATAGCACCACCATCATCCAGCACCCAAGCCAGAAACCTGAGAATCTTCCTGGACTCCTCTTTGACTCTCCCACACCCCAAATTAATAAATCCAAGTGTTTTCCTACCTCTGGAATAGCTCCTCCCCCAAAACACTGACTTCTTTCTACTCTCACTGCAATTACCCAATACCCAATACCCAAGCTCCCACGATATCTTAAGCAGAATTACCGTAACAGCCTCCTAACTAGTAACCCCGCTTTCTGTCTTGCCCCCCTCCAATTCTTTCTCCACCCAAGTAATACTAAATAGTATTACTAAAGTAATGCTAAAAAGACTCAAATCATGTCACTCCCCAATTAAAAGCCTTTAAGGAACCCTGCTCCCCATCTTACCTTCAGGATAAACTCCAAACTCCTAAACATGGTTTAAAAGAGAATAATCTGGCCCTGGCTACCTTCTAGCTGCGCTGTCACTTCTCTGGAACTCCGCTCTCCGTATTAGCCATCCGAAGTTCTTCAGTTCCTCCTATGGGTTTGTAAGAATGTTTTCTTGCTTTATAGCTAGTTTATTCCCCACCAGACAAACTTGTATTATGAAAACAATGGTTTTTCTTTACTGTCAAAGATTAAATTACAACATTGAATGTGCTTTTTCTCCCACATCTCTACCTTCTCCTCCCCTTTGGAGAATTAGTGAATTCAGTGGTTTTAAATAGACCCAAAAAGCCATCAAGGTGGCAGCACGCGCCTCACACCTCACTGGCTGGCTGCCCAGAGGGCCTTATGTGACATCTCAACTGAGGCTGGAGTCCTTACGGATTAGAGCTCAGCCGTTTTTCAGTACCAAGACTGCTCACTGCAGCCAGCTCCTCCCTCAGAGGACAACAGGGAGAAATTGGGAGGTCAACTAATTTCTCTGCCATTAAACTCTCCATATGCCTATTGGAACAGAAACCTAGAAGATACATCAGTGGACTTCAGAGGGTGTGGGAGCTGCCGGACATTATATGTAAAATTTTTTTGTGTATGTGTCTGGCGTTTCTTGTGTGTGTATGTGAGAGAGAGAGTTCATGGCCTTTAGGTAATTACATTTTCAAATTTAAAAAAATTATTTCTCTTGCTCACACAGTTAATACACGAACATGTAGCAGTGAAAAAGCCCCCATAATCTTCCCGTTGAGAGATGATAATACTGACTTGGTATTTTCAGGTATTATCTCATGTTCATATCAACCTGCACGTTACTATAATAAGACCATATTGTAACATTTTGTGACTTGCTTTTTTCACGTAGCATATCTTCCTATCAAACTTCATGAGTGCTTGTGATCATTTTCTTACTAGGCTTTCTTTAAATTGCAAAAGTAAAACGTGATCGTTGTAGTAGATGAAACAAAACAGATTTGTTGCCGCTCTCCTTCCCCACCCCCTGCTGTCACTCCCCTGGAGGAGCTGATGTTAACAGCCTTTCTTCAAACTCAAGTATATTAAAGCATATATTCACAAATAGAGGTTTTCATTTTGTTTACTAGAAATGGCATCAAACCACATATTACTCTGCAACTTGCCTTTTTCACTTAACACGGATCTTTAGGTTAGTAGATACAGGAAAAGTTCATGCTTTTTAATAGCTACTTAATATTTCATAGAATAAATGTCAATCATTTCACTATTAATGAACATCATGGTTATTTTCAGGCCTTTGCTAAGATACTGTGCAAAAGTTAACATCTTGTATATATATCCTTGCATTTTGGTGCTTTAGTGCAAAAAAAAAAAGTGACAATCACAGAGAAATTGGCAAATTCATCATCACAGTAGGAGATTTTTACATATCACTGTCAGATATTGATAAATCAAAATGACAGATTTGGATTTGGGAGGTTTGAGTGATGCAATTACACTTGATCTAATGGGCATACAGAGACTCTTGTACCCCCAAATTTGAGAATTTTGTACATATGGAGCATTTATGAAAATTTATCACTACTAGACCATAAAGCAATTCTGAGCAAATCAGTCACTGAACTTTTCACACTGGTCAAGTTCTCTAACTACAATGCAAGTATGTTAGAAATCAATAAAAAAGGATAATTTTTAAATATTCAATACATTTAGAAATTTTAAAATACTTCTAAATGACTCATGGCTCAAAGAAGAAATCTAATGGAAATTAGCAAATACATAGACTTGAACAATAATGAAAATACTACTTTCAGAGATATAGCTAAAACAGCAATCTAAGAGACGTTTTTAGCTTTAAAATGTTTATATTGCAAAAGTAGGAAAGATGAAAATGAAAGGCATCTAACAGCAAGTTATGAAAAAAGCTAAAAGCTAATTCTTTAAAAAGACTACTGTTTCTGTTTGCTGAAGTTACCGGAATGCAATATACCAGAAATGGGTTGGCTTTTACAATGGTTATTTATTAACTTACAATTTATGGTTCTTAGGCCGTGAGAATGTCCCAATTAAGGCATCAACAGGACGATAACCTGGACTCTGAAGACAGGCTGCTGGCATCTGGGACACCTCTGTCACACGGGAAGACACATGGCCAGCATCTATCAGTCTTTGCTCCCAGGTTTCACTGCTTTCAGCTTCTGGGTTCCAGTGACTTCCTCTGTGGATCCTCTCTTAGCTTCTCCAGGGCTTTTCTCTCTAAACTCTCTTGGCTTTTTCTGTCCTTTATCCTCTCATAAAGAGCTGCAGTAAGAGGATCAAGCCTCACCTTGAATGGGGTGGGTCACGTCTCGATTGAAATAACCTAACCAGAAGGTCCCACCCACAGCAGGTCTGCACCCACAGGAATGGATTAAAAGAACATGGCTTTTTTGGGGTACATAACAGCTCCAAACTAAGACATAGATATTAAGGGAAAACAAAAGAATATGCATTAGGAATAGGAAAAGAGATAAAACAACAGATAACAGCAGAGATTTCAATAAATAAGAGTTTACCATAAATAACTTTAATAAATTCAAAAATTTGGACAATGTAGGTGGTGTGTCCTTTTGGGCAAACAGAAACCACACTGAGTATTCCAAGAAAGAGAAATTACCATAAAGAATTGGTTAAACAGGTGTTGGAGGATGGAAAAGGCAAAAAGCAGACACAGGTATAATAAATACAGGAAGCAGGTCTTAAAGTTGGGCGGATGGGTCCGACAGAGTGCGACTACGACTGCTGGGGGGGGGGGGTACCACCTGGCTGGAGGCGGACCTCAGTTGCTTGAGGGAAGGGAAGAGGATTAGGAGGCTGTTTCTGGGGATGTGGATAGAAGCCAGGGGCTGAGACAAGGTCTGGCTGCCATGGTGACGGGCCACTGCTGGGTGACACGGACAGGAACAGCAAAGCTAACGGGAAGGTGCAAGCCTCCTGCTCTGCCTTCCAGTCGGCCCCCCTGGCCCTGTCAATGGCCCTAACAGGCCCACTGACAAAGGAAGAACATGCTTTGCAGAGTCCCAATGCCAGCCTCACAAGGCAGATAGAAAACAGTAGATGGGGAAGTGAGAGACAAAAGACTTTGTAACTGGCACAATGATTTCTTAGAAAAGTTAACTCTCTGCCCAAACTAACCCAAGAAGCAACAGAAAACCTAAAGTAAATCTTTCACCATTAAGAAAATCAGTGGTTTAAAATCTACTCAAAACAAAGCAAAACACAAAATTTTTAAAAAACACTGCCAAGCCCAGATGGTTTTACAGGTAAGATCTACCAAATAGTCAAAGAGCAGGTAATGCCAGAATCATGGTGGTTTTTTCATTTGGAGGATGGCAGGTCTAGGGGAATGCACACTTTTAATGTTAGTCATCTATTGCCACATTGCTTTCCCTGAAGGTTGTAGTAAACCTCACAGCCCCTGGCCCAGGTATGAGCAGGCCCATTTGCTGGCCTCCTCGTCAGCATGGGGGATATTGACAGAGTTGGGCTCTGAGCATCAGATGACTTGGGTTTGAATCCCAGCTTTCCATTTGCTAGCTGAGTTCATGCCAAGCTGTTTCCTTAATTTTCTAAAAACCTACTTAGAAGTATTTTGAATATTAAATAAGATAATGCATATAAAGTGCTTAGCATATACTAATCACTTAATAATTATGGTCTACTACCATTGTTTTAAGCATTACATATTTCAAATTTAGCCAATCTGATGGGTGAAAAATTGTATCTCATTATTTGAATTGGTATTATCCTATTGTCAGTGAGTTTTAAAAATATTATCATATAACTATGGGTCTTTTCCAGGTCTTCTGTACACTTTTGTTACCTTTGCCTATTTTTCTATCAAGCTGTATCTTTCTTAACAATTTCTATATTACCATTATTATGTGTCACATCATGTGTGACAAGTGTATTCCTAATCTATCATTGTCTTTTCATTTTCTTTAAAATTGATATTGCAAGACAAAATTTTAAGTTTTTATGTAGTTGAATGTGTCTATCTTTTCCTTTTGGCTCCTGGGTTTCCTATCTTATTTCATTAATTTTGTTAATAATTTTATTACTTTATTATTTATCCATAATTTTGTGTATGGCTTGATGGTAGGGGTCTATTTTTATTTTCTTCCAGATGGTTACCCAATTCTGTCTGTAGTATTTGTTAAATAATTATTCCATTTTCCATTGATTTAAGATTTTGAAAAAAAATGGTATGGATAGACTGGTCTTACCACATATTAAAACTTAGTATAAAATCATTTAATATAAACAGTATGGTATTGGCAGAGAAATAGTTAAATAAATCAGTGGAATAGAATAGAGCAATCAGAAAGGGATATAATTCATTTGGGACCTTTTGCCAACAAGCCATAGTTTTCATTGGATTCTTAAAGGATTCCATGACCCGAAAAAGGTTACAATTCCATGACCCATGCATGAGATATGGGTTGCCTGTCTGATTTTCATTAGAAAGAACCATCGGACTTTTTCCTCTGTTATTTCCAAATATTTAGAGTAAAGGTTGTCTGAAAAATGAAGAATTCTATCAGTGTTGGGTCTCTTGATGTCCCCTTTGATGACTTGCTGCTACTCTTTCACTTTTCCCACAAATCTTTATAGAAAAATTAATATTAGCAAATCAAACATCATTTATAAAATAGAGATGTCTTCCAGCTACTTGTGAATGTTATAATAATTCTGTAAGGTAAAGAAATATTACCAAATGCTATTACAAGGCAAAATAGACCTTTTTTTTTTTTTTTTTTTTTTTGTCTCAAAGCAAGCTAAACCCAGAGCATTGCTCTTCTCTAATACAACATGTTCGAAAATAGGAAAATGTCTGGATTAATTTTTTGGATGCCATTTGTGTTATTAATAATATAAAGTTTGAGTTTGGGCATATTTGCTGCCTTTGTGTATAAATCACAATCTCAGCTTTTTCTGAGGAACTGAACATTGCACCTTACGTAGATTTCACCTCACATTTGAAATAAAAACCACATGACATCAAATCTCCTTCCTCAGAAGGTCACAGCTTGAACTGATTTTTAATGACTTTCTCCATTTACAGTCTTTGGGATTTTATTTTCATTTTTTTAAATCTTTCCAGGTAGAGCCACAAGACTGATGTGAAATCTGCCCTGACTTAAAAAGAAACCTAGGTCAGGGTTAAACACACACACGCAGACACAAACGCACACTCTTAAATCTCAGCCATTTTTCCCTTTTTATTAACATGTTTTCAGTATTTACTTTCTTCTCAGAAGCCCCAGAACTGATGACCCTTTTATAGACCATGGCATTCCACCTGTGCATGAAAAGAGGGATGGGCAGGAGGGGGTGGAGGATGACAATTTATCAGCTTTAAACCAAATTTGGTTTCTTCCACTTGACCAAAGCTGAAAGTCTTCATAAGTGACTTGGGTGAAGCAGCTTTCTCCAGTCTGCTACTTGTTCTGGTTCATAAACTGCCTATGATATAAACTGCCTAAGAACACAGCATACTTGACAAGAGGGTTGAAATAATTCTGAATTTTAAAAGGAGAACATTTAGATTCTGTTAGGTGAAAGGGATGTGTAGGAAGGGAGATTGTTGGTATTAAAACACAACCCAGATAATACCAATCTACCCCAAAGTGGCAACCAGAAGTATCTTCATCAGGAACACAAACTTCTTGAGCACTCTCCTTTCAAGGTAAGTACAGCATCTGCAGAGAAGTCTCTTTACTAAGAAGTCAAGTTATCAAATCTTCTTTCCTAAGTGGAGAGGAGAGGTGGAAACAAAAAGCTACCTAAACTACCGTTAGCCTTAAAGGTAGAAGCTAATTTTGGAGCATCCAACCTGGACTCCAGGAAAATCCACTGTTCTTTGCCATTTCTCTACAGTGAGTGATCCAAGAGAAGGTAATTCAGTTATTGTGCTAGCAAAGGAAAAAGCAACGTCTTTAACCCAGCCAGACACTCCTCATTTGACTGGTTGATTTTTCCCTTTTAGTATATTTCTCAGAATGCCAGCGTGTGTGATAGAAACTCTTCAGTTACTGTAAGGAAACTGGTCACAGGAAGTGTAGGAAGCAGATAAAAGAAGCATGTAATGGGAAATAGAGAATTTGGTTTCAAGACACTTCACACCCTTGGGCCTGAACTGAGCTGGAATGCAGGAAACCTGAAGCAACTGTTAGGAAAGAGACAAACCACCCCACAGGGCAGAGCCCTCCTTCTGCCCCCTGCAGGCTCCACCTGCAACGCCTTCTCACCACCTCCTCAGATCCTAATGTCCTTCAAAGCTCTGCTGATAAGCAGTCCCCTCCATGAAAACTTATGAAGCACCAGCTCTAAATTATTTTACCACCATCTGAGATCTGGTAGCACCATCATCCACTCCATTGCTCAAGGCAAAAAGCTGTCATTTTTCCCTCACCCTCACAGCCCATCCATCAGCAAGTCCTGTTGACTTTATGTACCAAACACATTCCAAATCCATGTGCTTCTCTGCATTTTGCACTATCACTGTGCTAGTCCAAATCACCCTCATCTCTAACATAGACCAACACATATAACAGACTTCCTATTTCCTCCTCATCCTGCTACAGTTTATTCTGCATTTGGCTGCTAGAGTGCTCTCTTTAAAATATGTTAGATCTTTTCAGTCCCCTGTTTGGAACTCGACAATGGCATCTCATCATGCTTACAACAAATTCGAAATTCTTTATCAAAGCCTTTGTTCTTAGCTCAACTGGTAAGTTTTTTTTCTGTCCATTTTTCTCTTTAATTTTTTTTATTTTTAAAGTTTTGCATAAAAAGTATGGCATAATGCAAAACTTGGTTGGTCTTTGCCCCATGTTTTTGGGGAGGTAACCCCTACAACTTTGTAATTTCCCATGATAAGAGCATCTTTTATTATTTGTGGTGGACCCAGGACCACACCTGATAGTTTATATGCTAATAGCTGACTGGCCAGCCATACCTGCAGATTTAGGGTGGGGGCTGGCCACACCAGAAAGACCAACCATGGGATTAGGGGGTTGGGGCTTTGAGCTACATCATATCAGCCCATGTTAGCCCACCTCCCTGACCTCTGGTTGGGTTCAACCACATGGGCATTGATTCCACCAAGCATGCCTACAAATGAGACCTCACATAAACTCTGGATACTTGAAGCTCAGAACTTCTGTAGTTGATAATGGCATCACTGTGCCAGAAGATGATGCATTCCAGATAAGACTGTCTTTCCCTTATCTGTATTCTTCACTATAATAAAAATATAATTGTAAATATAGAGCTTTCAGTGAGTTCTGTGAGACATTCTAGTGGTCTGTTGAACATGAGAAGGTGGTGGGAATGCCCAAAGTTGTAACCAGTTGGCCAGAAGTGCAGGTGGCCTGGGCCCCCCAACTGTGGCTGGAGCCTGAAGGACAATCTTGTTGAGGATTGCCCTTGACCTGTGGAGTCTGGCTTCACTCCTTAGAATGGAACTGAGTTACTGCAGGCTTTGCAGTTGCTGATAGAACTTTTGTACCCTTTTAAAAATATGTTCACATGATTCAAAAACTAAATGATATTTTAAAAAGTATACACTAATGAGTCTTGCTCCCACTTCTGTGTCCTCACAACCTGTTTCCCACATAGGTGACTACTTTTACTAGTTTGTCATGTTTCTTAAAGTCAAATATGAATCTTTTCTTATTTTCTCCTTTATTACACAATGGTATCACACTACATACATTGTTCTGTACTTTGCTTTTTCTCACCTTATGTATTTTGTTTCTATATGAGACTATGAGGTGGTTCCTCATTTATTTTTTTATAGCTATATAGGGTTCCATGTGGGATTATAACACAATTTCTTTAACTTTCCCCTCTTAATGCACACTTGGTTTGTTCTAATCTCTTGTTTTACATACATAGTTCCATCAAGTAGCCTCATATGTAGGCTCTTTGGTTTGCATGCAGGCATATCTCAAGGATAAATTCCTAGAAGTAAGATTGCTAGGTCAAAGAGTAAATGCACTCCATAGAACTGTACAACACAAAGAATGAACCCTAATGCAAACATGGATTACAGTTAATGGTGTAATTAAAATATTGTTTCATCAATTGTAACAAAAATACTACACTAATGCCAAATGTTAACAATAGGGAAAACTGTGTATCTGAGGGGGGCTATATGGGAACTCTATACTTTATGCATGATTTTTCTGTAAGCCTATAACTGCTCTAATAAAAAAAAAATTTTGGAAGAGAAAAAGAGTAAATGCACAAATATTTCTAAAAGATATTGTTGAAGATTGAATCATGTTCCCCAGAAAAGGCATATTTAACCCATTTGTAAATAGGACCTTTGAAGATGTTGTTAGTTAAGGTGTGCCCAAACTGAATGAGGAAGGGTCTTAATCCAATATGGCTGAAGTCCTTATAAGCAATGGAAATTGGACACAGAACAAAAAGCCATGAGAAGCTAGAAGCAAAAAGGTAATGGAACCTGGAACAAAGGGAGAAGATGCCACTCCCTGCATTTCCACGTGACAGAAAAACCAAGGACCAAGGATCACCGGCAACCAGCTGCAGAATGCCAAAGTCTTTTGGCAGAAAGCTTCGATTTTGGACTTCTCCTAGCCTCAAAATCATGAGCCAATAAATTCCCATCGTCTAAGCAAACCCACTGTACAGTAGTTTGTTTTAGCAACTGAGAAAATAATACAGATACTATCGAATTTATCCCATTGAGGCTGCACCATTTTGCAGTTCCTTCAACAACGCATGAGAGTGTCTGTTTTCCCATGGTCTTATCAACCAAGTATCATCTAACTTTTGGATTTTTGCCAATCTGATGGGTAAAAAATGGTATCTTAATGTTATTTTTGAAAAAATCATTTTGAAATATTTTCAAATTTACAGGACAGTTGTGAGAATAATACCAACCCCATACAGAGAACTACAACATATCCCCCCCTCAGATAACCAGATCCAGCAACTTTTAACATTTTGCCACATTTGCAATATCATTCTATCTATTTTCTAAACATTTGAGAGAAAGAAAGGAAAAAGTCTGTGAAAATACTGCTTTTGCTGCAAGTAGCTCAAGCATCTCTTCTATAGAATATAATGAGTTGCATACTTACTTAAGATGTAAGCTCCTTGAACATATAATACTTCCATGTACATTTCCTAAGAGCAAAGACATTCACTTATGCAACTATCTGAAGTACAGTAATCAAGTTCAAGAAATTTAACATTGAAATAAAGCTTACAGTCTATACTTCATTTTCTTCATAAGCCCTTATGATAATGTCCTTTTGGGCATTTCTCTTCCATTACTAGATCCAATCCAGGATCACGTATTGCATTTAATTGTCATTGTCTGTGAATGTGGCCCAACTCTGTGAAGGGTCAGAAATGCAGTGTAGTTGGTGTCAGAAGTTATTGCAGAGGGAAGATGTCTCACCTAAGGTGGCACAGTAAATTAGCAGTAGGTCCAGGATGCAAATCTTCAATCCTTAACTCTTTTTCTTTGTTTTTTTGTTTTAAAATTTTTTACTGCAATATAACAATTAAGTAAACAGTAATTAGACACCTAACAATTTTTTTCCCAAAAAACAAACAAAAAAATTGTAAACAGGAAAATAACTCTGCCTATACTTGTACAGCTTCTCAAATCATGTTAGAAGGGTCTCATCAATGATCAAGAATTTTAAAATAGCAGTAATTATATTCATTTTAAGAAAAGGTACCCCTTCTTCCCCACCTTCATATCTCAAATATTTAACATGAAAGAATGGGCTTCCTTACACATTAATTGAATACTTATTTGAAGCAGCAACAATAACTATCAATAATTTGGCATTTCTGTTTACAGTTGCTCCAAAATTTTTCCCAATTTCACAAAGCCATTAGCCAGTGTTACCAAGAAATAGAGACCGTAGATTCTAGGTAGCAAAATTCTTTCTGAAACCAATGTTAAGTCAAAGAAATATAAAGCAGGGCATTACACTAAATTCTGGATCTAATATACTAAAAAGAGTGAAACTCAGGAAAAGTTACTTACTATATTATAGAAGAAATAAAGACCTACAAAAGCTGATTTGGGGCTGTCTAATGTTTTACACACTGTGTGGATCTGCAGCATCTGCCAATAAGCAGACATGCACTGTATTTATCCCTGCCCTTTGTCCTAGATCCTTACCTCTCCACCCCCAACAATCTACTACCTTATACCAAGTATTGTGTATATGAGCCCAAATCATCCCAAACAACCCAGTGAACAAAGTTAGTGTAGTGCACTGGTGTGAAGTATGAGATGAAAAAAAAGTCGCTTTCAATTTTCATCAAAGTTCTGCTGTAGAAGAAACTTGGCAGCCAAATTCTCATTCTCACAAGCAAATATGCTTGTATCACAAGTCCTTCAGGAAATCCTAATGCCTTTCATCTTTCCATAGCTTCTTTTTCCTGAGGCATTACTTGAATGTAGTTCATATGATTATATGACCACTTCCAGCTTCTGCAATTCCTCCAATGTCACCTCCACTGCCTCCTCCTTGACCACTAGCTTCTTCAACTGGTTCGTTTAATGTCTGAATAAAATGCTCTTGGTGTTGATAATTTGCTGAAGTAACTGAGGATTCTCTCCACCTACCTGTGGTAGCAATGCTGGAAGCAGGGAAGGATTCTGTTGAATGATTTGTCCCATCTGTTGGAACTGAGGCTGATTTCATAAAAATTCAAGCGGATGTCCTCCAGAACTTGTTGTTGTAGTTGTAGTTGCTGCTACTGCCACCACTGCTGAAGACTGAGGAGCCCCAGTACTAGCTGCTTGAGGGGGTCCACCACAGCCTGACTTCTCTTTCTCCAGGGACTCCCAACAAAAGGTACTCCACTGCTCTGTCAGGGTGTTGAAACTGGCTCTCAGGGCTGCAATTACTTGCTCTCATTCATAGCCCATGGACATGATCTCAGTTACCATATTCTCGTAAGACTGACCTGTCACAAGTGCACTTGTTGCATCTTCAAAAAAGGTTTGACGAGAAGAATCTCCTGATGTGCTGTCAGTTGATGTTCTGCTGGCTTTTCTGCAGGTTTCACCTGTTTAGCTGCACTAGCAGGTGCAGGTTCAGAAGACGCTGACATTGTGCTGGAGTGATGGGTGTAGATGTGGACGTGGGAGCCAAATCTGGGGCTGGGGTTGGGGCTTGAGCCTCCGCTGCTGCTTCTGTGGAGGAAGCAACTGCAGCAGAGGTGGCAGGATTTGATTGCTGAGTTGTAGCTGGTGCTGGTGTTGCCACTGCTTTTGGCTTAGTCACCATAACCACCACAAAGTTTTTCTCATCGATTTTATATTCTTTGAAAGCACTATCATCATTAAGGATTCAGCCTGCATAAATTAATTTTCAGATTCAGTCTTCTTTTTCAGTGCTTTCACCTCCGACAACTTTGGGAGATGGAATCTAATACTTCTCTCTTAAGGCTCACCATCTCCGGTTACCACCTCCTAGACCTTGGCGCTAACCAGGTCTACACTGGGGTGGTGGCAACACCCACACCCAGATTTCCCTCCCCCACCAGTGCACACACTCCAAAAAGCCCGGCTCGGCTCTGGAGGCTGCCGGACCTCCCTTCCCACCCCCCACCCCGGGCCCCACTACCACCAGCTGCTGGGCCCAGGTCTCCAGTGCCCTGCGGACCCTGCTCCATGCCATCTGCCACCCGGCCCTCGATGCCCGACCACCGCTTCCCCATTCTCCAGCCACAAAGCCCGCGTTCATCAACCAGGGTCGGGTCCTCAGCCCCCGGCCGGCAGGCAGCACCTCACACCCTCCCCAGCGCTCCGAGGCCCTCCCTGCTCTTAATCCTGACTCTTAATCAGTCGTTCACTCCTCATTCCCTGTTACCTTTTTATGTGACTGACTGACTGACTGAATGAATGAATGAAGTTTAGAAGGGGGGATCAGAAGACCAGAAAAATTGTCTCCGTACCACCCTTAACTCCTTGTTTATACTGTCCAAAGATGTTATGGGGTATTCATGTCATGTCAATCTCATTCCCATGGGCGTTTGCACTTCCTAGCCCCTCTGCTTGAAATTATTTCTCGCCAGATTTTCACATGGCTGGCTCTTTGTCATGATTCAGACCGCAGTGCAGATGTTGCCTCCTTAGAGAAGGCTTCCCTGACCACACAATCAAATTAGGCATCCCTCACATCCCCAGTCTCTATCCCATTTCTCTGCTTTTATTTTCTTCTGAGTATTTTTCTCAATCTGGAGTTCTTATTCATCTGTTTTCTTGTTTATTGCATGCCTGTCCCAGTAAAGTATGAGCTTTATGAGAGAACAGCCTTTGACTAGTTCATAGCTCTGTATTTGGTGTCTAGAATAGTGCCTTCCATAGCAGATCTGCAGTGAATACTGTTGTATTAGTTTCCTAGTTGCTAAACAAATGTCATACAATGGGTTGGCTTCACAACAGGAATGTATCTGCTCACAGTTCAGAGGCTAGAAGGCTTGCTTCCTCCTGGGATTGGTATCTTCTGGCTGGATGGCAATCTTTGGGGTTCCTGGGCTTCTCTGTCACATGGCAATGCCCTCTTCTTTCTCTTCCAGACTCTGTTGCTTTCCAGCTTGTAGCTTCTCATGGCTTTTCCTTTGCTTATGAGGAATTCAGCCATATTGGATTCAGGCTCACCTTCATTCAGGTTGAGCATGCCTTAACTAACAATATCTTCAAAGGTCCTCTTTACAAGTGGGTTCACATCCATGGACCAGGGGTTGGGACTTGTGCATGCCTTTGTGTGTCACATGATTCAATACCCAATAACTATGGAATTAAAAAACTAATGAGATCACTCCAGAAGCAGTATGGAAAAAGTATAAGCTTGGGAGATCATCCTGGCTCAGTGATTACCCAGCTGCCACTTACCATAGGAAGTCACTGGGCTTTGGTTTGCTCATCTCTCAATTAAAGGAATAGTTCATCTCTATGGCCCCATACAGTGTGAAAATTCTATCAAGTTGTTGTTCATATTATTTGAGAGTGATTTTCAGAGTTGGAACTTATCCCTCCAAGTACAAAATCTTTTATGTTTTGCCCATTTGGGACATAAATCCTTTTAAAATGTACCATACACTTTTCTTTTCTTTTTTCTGGTTTTTAATCAAAAGAGCCAGAACATGTTTTATTTCCTTATTGAATCAGATTTTTCATTCCTAAAACCAATTATTGCACCATGTTGCAAAGAAGATATTGGAAGTGTCAATTTCTGTTGACTTTTCTTTCTCTCAGCTATGGGTCCCATTTCCCTGCTTCTTCTCATGTCTATATATTTTTATTGTACACTGGGCATTATGGTTGTTATGTTGTTGACTATCTGGATTTTGTTGACTTCTTTCATAGAGTGTTGAGTTTCATTCTGGCAGGCAATTAATTTACTTGTGGATCAACTTGTTCCTTCAAGATATGTTTTTAGGCCTTGTTGAGGTGGGTCTAGAATATCCTTTACTGTAAGGTTAGCTTATCCCTTTTCCCAAGATGTGGCCTTCCTAGATTCTCTACTCACTGCCTATAGCGTCATCGAGGTCGCTCCACCCTGGCTGGTCAGATATTGATTGTCTCCAACCCTATGTGTTTTCATCATTATTTAGCTCACAGCACCCCAGTGGTGGTTGTTTCCCTCATAGTTGTTCTATAGACAGCTCATGGAGCCTCGACCTACTTATGCACAGCTTGATATTTGGCCAAAGACTCAAGGAAAACCCTACATGGATGTTTAGGGTTCTTTCTCTGCAGAGCTACCTCCTCTCCAGTTTCTTGTCCCCCCCACATTCCAACCACTTCAGTGCTCCTGAAGTCTGATCTCTGCCTTCTCAGCTCTGGGAAATGGCTACACTCTGTTTGGGCATCCCCTCTCTGTAACATAGAGTGCCTCCAGGCAGAAAGCCAGACTAATTAAGGGGCTCATCTCATTAGTTCCCCTTTACTTAGGGATTGCTGTCCTGTCTAACATCTGAAAACAACACTTTCAGATATTTTTTCCAGTTTAAAAAAATTAGTCTGTTTCCAGTTACTCCACCATGGCCAGAAACAGAAGTTGCCTCCTTGGGAGCTTTTGAGGTGTGTAAAAACTATTTCTCCCAAAACTAAATGATCTCAGAGTGCTATATATTTTTATGTTTTTCCTGAGAAAGAAAATGATGGTTTGGTAAGCTCCAAGAAACTCAAATGATACAACTAAACTGATGTAATAACTAGATATATCCCTGGTGAAACTTACTAAGTTACAGAGTATTAGGATTAAATAAAATAATGGTTAATAGTACAGGCCCAGTGACAGGACTGTAAGTAGGTGTTTGGTAAATATGCTGTCTTTCTTATTTCTAGGGGAGGTGCTTGAAGCCAAGTCCTATTTTTAAAATTCATTTGGCGAACAAGTTATTTAAAGAATTCCTGTGGTGAATCCTTTTCCAAAGCAAAGGATCCTTTTGTGAAATGAATAAACACCTCCTCATCTTTTGGTAAATATAGATTTTTATTTATTTGGTTGGCTTAACATGTTGTGTGAAGAATTTGTTTGCTAAGGCTAAGTGTGGGTGTGGATGTGGATGTGTGTTTGGGAAATGGATAAGGAAGAAGGGGTTTGGTTGTGCCATGTCATAAACTCTGTTGGTCTGGGTAGAAGTCATGAGGTTTTAGAACTGCATTTTGAATGAGATGGTAAGACAATAACAAAATACAGGACAGGAAATCCCCAGACTGTGAAAGAGAGGCAGCCACTGTACTAGTTTCTGCTGTTATCTGCTGCCTACTGAGTTTTCACCAACACTTTCCAAGAACCTGGAAAGAAACCTGTCAGGTCATGTCTCTGTGATAGCAATTCATGCATTCATTTATTTATTCATGCAAAAAACACTTGTTGAGCACTCACTGTGTGTCAGTTGCTGGGGACACATTAGTGAACAGAAGACCTGCCTTCAAAGAGCTTACACTCTAGGGGACTGGCTCTCAAAGAAGCAAATAATGTACTGCAAAATAGAGCAAGGTAAGGGTACTAGAGAATGATGGAGTGTGGGTGGGATCTATGTTAGGCTAAGCTGTTAAGAAAAACCTTTTTGATAAGGAAATATTTGAAGAAAGACAAAAAGAAAGAAGAGTGAGCACCATGTTCATATTTATGAGGAAATTACAAATGCACAGGCCTGAGGTGGGAGAATCCTTGGAATGTTGAGGACTTGCAGGAAGGCCAGTATGCTTAGAGTGGAATAAAGAAAGGGTGAGAGGACTAAGAGGGGAAGATAGAGGGGTTGAGGAGAGCACGTAAAGTCTTGTAGGCCATGGCAAGGACTCTGGACTATTCTGAATGAGATAGGAAGCCACTGGAAAGTGTTGAGCTGCAGAAGGACATGATCTTACATTTTAAAGGATCACTCTGGCTGCTGCGTGAAGAATAAAATGAGGTGAGGAGATCAGTGAGTGGCTCTTGCAATAATATTGATGAGAGATGGTTTAGGCCAGGATGGTAGCGGCAGAGTTGGTAAGAAAGGGTTGGATTCTGGTTGCATTTCAAAAGAACACCTGACAATATATGCAAATGGATTGGATGTTGGAGAAAAAGCAGAATCAAGGATGATACCAGATTTGGGCCTGAGTAACTGAATGAACGGCATTGCCATTTACTGAGATAGGGAATCTATGGTAGTAGGAATGGGGTGGTGAGATATGGTGAGAAAATCAAGGCATCTACTTTGAACTATCAAGCTCATTACTAGATATTAAAGTAGAGATGTTGAGAAGGCAACAGTATATCCAGTCCTGGAGTTCTAGGTAGTACTCTGAGCTTCAGATACAAATTTGGGATCATCAGCATAAGGAGGGTATTTAAAGCCAAAGAACAGGATGAGATTCCAGTATTTAGGGGACAGGATAAGGCAGATACAGCAAAGAAGACTGAGATGGGGAAGTTACTACAGAGAGATTGACAACCCATGTTACTCATGGTCTCTGATCCCCAGATTCTGTGAGACAGAGATAATAATGCTCAGTTCCAGTATGTTGTGATGGTAACTGAGATAATGAACTAGCCTGGCACTGTGCGGCCCACTGCTGGGGAGGAGAAATGGCTTGGTTCTTTTTCCAGAGGCTTCTTCCTGTCTGTTTTCTGCACTGAAGATCGTGGGGCCACATGGGGTCATTTCTCAAGCTGCTCTGTGACAATGAAGACTAGGCTGTGGCCCTAGGAATCCAGCTCCTGGGGACACCCCAGGCCTGATTTCACCAGGCCAATGTCAGGTCTGCCTTGGAGATGTGAGAGTCTGTTATCTGTGTGGGATGGTTGAAGAAGTGTGAGGTGGGGTGGAAGTAGGTTAAAGAGGAACACCAGAGAGAGTGCAGTGGGTGCTGGGATGTGCCATCCAGAAACTGCTTCAGGATGGAGGCAGCCATCCCTCAGCTGCTGGAAATATTGGAGACTGACCCCTTTCAGCTGACCTCCCCTTGAGGAATTTCTTTCACAGTGAAGAATTGCCTCACCCAAGGTCCTGTCCGGAGCAGCTTGCAATCAGTGATTGGATGATTCAGGGGAACAAGGACCTGGATCCCTTGCCTCAAAACAGAACAACTCTGAAGAATCACCTGGGTGCCGCAGATCCCTGTGGGAGCAGCTGAAACCATTGTTGCAATTACGTTGCATTTTAACCCCTCCCTCCGCCAATCCTGCTGCCCTCACTCCTTGCAGATATTTGTCCCAAGAGCACTCCCCGATAAATGTCCCGCCCCACAAATCTCAGAGTCTTAGAGTCTGTTTCTCAGTGTACCTGACCTATGACAGTTGGCATAGCAAGTGGTCTTACGAAGCAGACTATAAAATGGAATTTTATTTTGCAATATACCTTTTAAAAATAAATCAGTGCTATATATTGTGGTAGTTTGAAGCTGTGTACCCCAGAAAAGCATGTTCTTAAAGCTAATCCACTCCTGTGGGTGTAGACCTACTGTGGGTGGGACCTGTTGATTAGGTTGTTTCAGTTAAGGTGTGCTCCAAGGGGGTTTTAATTTTCTTACCGGAATCCTTTATAAGAGGATAAAAGACAGAGAGGAGACACAGAAAGAAGCCCCAGAGAAGCTGAGAGAGGACACACAGAAAATAGAGAAGAAGCCACTGAAGCAGGAAGCTGGAAGCAACGAAACCTGGGAGAGAAGGGAGAGACCAGCAGACGTTGTCATGTGCCTGCCCATGTGGCAGAGGAGCTGAGGATTGCTGTAGCTGGTCTTTGAGGAGATAGCATCACCTGTTGATGCTTTAATTTGGACATTTTCACAGCCTCAGAACTAAACTTGTAAGATAATAAATCCCCATTGTAAAAGCCAACTCATTGCTGGTATATTGCATTTTGTCAGCTTTAGCAAACTAAGACAGACAGACAGATAGACAGACACACACACACACACACACACACACACAAAGTTTGCCATTTTTAAGTGTACAATTCAGTGTCATTAATTACATTTACAAGGTTGTGCTACCATCGCCACCATCCATTACCACAACATTTTCATCACCCAAACAGAAACTCTGTACCGATTAAGTAATAACTATACATTTACCACTACCACCCCCACTGCCCCACTCCCTGGTAACCTCTAGTCTACTTTCTGCCTTTATAAATTTGCCTGTTCTAGATAGTTCATAGAAGTGGAATCATACGATAATTATCTTTTGTGTCTGGCTTATTTTACTTAGTGTAATTAAGTAACTTAGTTTTCAAGGTTCATCCATGTTGCAGCATGTATCAGAGCTTCATTCTTTTTTATGGTTATAGCCATTTTATGTTATATTCTTGTATGGATATACTGTATTTTCTTTATCCATTCATCTGTTGATGGACACTTGGGTTGCTTCTACATTTTGACTAATGAGAGTATGTTGCTATGAATATCAGTGTACAAACATCTGTTTGAGACCTTGGTTTCAATTCTTTGGGGTATATACCTAGGAGTGGAATTGCTGGTTCATACAGAAATTCTATGTTGAACTTTTTGAGGAACTGCTTGATTGTTTTTCATAGCTGCTGTACTATTTTACATTCCCACCAGCAAAGTATACTCCCATAAACAATGTTGCAATTTCTATACAACCTAACCAACACTTGTTATTTTCCATTTCTTTGATGATAGCCATCCTAGTGGAATTGAAATGCTATCTCATTGTGGTTTTGATTTGCATTTCCCTAATGACTAATGATATTAAGCATCTTTTCATGTATTTAGTGGCCTTTTGTATCTCTACTGTGGAGAAATGTCTATTCAAGTCCTTTGCCCATTTTTAAACTGGGTTGCTTATATTTTGTTATTAATATGGGATTTTGAACAGAATCATTCACAGATAGGTGGAATACTCATAGCTTCTAAAAATTGGCTGTGCAATTGTTAAAACTTTCACCAAATGGTAAGCTGGGGTGGAATATTGGTAGAGGGGAAAACACTTGTGGGTACATACTCAGGCATTTGAGTGGCTCCTGAGAAATAGTAATCATAGGATGATAGAATTGAATGCCTGTAGCTGGAGGCCAATGGGGCATTGTAGAAAGACACTGAAAGGCTGAGGATGACTAGTCACCAACAAAAGACAGAAAGTGAAAGCCAAAGGGCCCCTCTTGGCCAAATGTAAAGAGAGTCTCCCTGCAGCCAAAGTTCAGGAAAAACTAAGGACCAGGCCTAAGAATTACTTATAAGAGTAGCAGAGCTCCAGAGAAAGCACAAATATGCTATGTTAAAGTCAGAGCCCTAATTAGGAAAGAACAGGACCTGAAACTTGGGTACAGATATCTGGGTTGATGAACTAAAAAAAGTCTTGAATCCACAGATTCTCTTGAAACCTCTAGGCTAAGACAAGTCATACACTTGACTTCTCCCTAGTAAAGGCCTTCCAAGAAAACACATGTCCCACCCTCAGGATTTACTCCCATCTCCCTTTCTGGTCACCAGGCCTGCTGGGCCTGCTGAGAGAGGAAAGGAACTGCAGGACCTGGCCAATATGTACTGGCAGGAGCTGGGGGAGTGTTAAGGAACTGAATACTGTGAGCCTTTCATTGCAGGGGTGGGGTGGACAGAACATAGGTCAGAAAAGGAAAAGTGTATTGGTTTTCTATAGCTCTGTGACGTTACTATCACAAACTTAGTGGTTTGAAACAATACACATTACTTTCTCTCAGTTTCTGTGAGTCAGGAATTTAGGCATGGCTTAGCTGAATCCTCTGTAATCAAGTGTCAGCCAGGACTGGGATCTTATCTGAAAGCTTGACTGGGGAAGGATCCATTTCCAAGCTCATGGATTGCTGGCTGGATTCAGGTCCTTGCAGACTGTCAAGCTGAGGGCTCAGTTTTTTGCTGCCTTGGGTCAGAGAACACCCTCAGTTTCTTGCCACATAACCCTTTCCATGGGGCAGCTCAGAACATGGCACATGGATTCTTTAAAACCAGCAAGGGAGAGAGTCTCCTGGCAAGACAGATGTTAAATCTTCCATAACGTAACTGCATGCATGGAGTTACATATATCCTATCACCTTTGCCACATTCTATTGGTTAGAAGCAAAACACAGGTACTGCCCACATTTAAGGTGTGGGGATTACACCTGAGCATGAACAGCAGCAGGTGGGGATCATGGGGTCCACCTCAGAGTCTCTTGCCACAGAGAGCATTCTCCTGTGTGCAGGATTTAACACCCTGGCAGGGACCCTGGCAGACGGTATTAACATGGTGCTTGGTGAAAGCAATGGCCCAAATTAAGCGAAGTAGGGATGTCTGAATTACTGTGGTACGTGGTGGGAGAAGGGACCAAAAGTTGGAATAGGGGACCAGTAGACATGCAGGGGATGGCTGAAGGGTATACTATGTAAAGGCTGGAAAACCCAATAGCTCTGTGCTTTAAGAGGGCCCAGAGAATGCCTTGTTCAAGAAAGCAATAAGTATGACACTGGGGAGAGGGGCACTGAGTGTCTGCTGCAGAGGCTATTGTACTAACACAGGCACAGATGATGACTCTGCCACTTGGATGAGAGAGGAGGGGTGGAAGTGTTAAGAAGAGCTTGGATTCTGAATTGCCAAGATTTGATGACAGGTTGGATGTGAGGTGTTAGAGAAATACAGTAGAGGATAACTCCAAGGTTTTTGAGTTAGGCAGCTTGAAGAATAGACTACATTTACTGTGATGGGGAGAACTATAAGGAAAGCAGGTTTGTGTGTGGAGGGGTGCAGCCAGGGTTCAGACAGAACAAGCACTGAAGGGAGAAATCAGAGATATAGGGATTTCCTAATGAGGGATAGTTAGAGTCCTTCTCTCCATCCCTCAAGCCACCAAAGAGTCTCCAGCAAATTCCAGATCACTACCTCACCTCTCCACCACCATCTTCTGAAGTGAATGTCTCAGCCAGACTTATTCCGTGACTTTGGTAAAGACAATTGGGCTGAGAAGTTCTGACGATGAGTGACCCAGCCTAGAGGAGTGGGGAGGGAAAGATTTAGAAAGGGATTAAGTCCTAATAAATAGCAGGGGGTGGGGGGAGGAAAGGACTCAGAAATAATATTGGGGTGAGGTTGAGAATGGGGAAGTTGGGAGAGAAGAGGATGAAGAGTTGGTAAAGAAAGGCCTAGATTGCTCAAGATTCATGTGGAGTGGGCAGGAATTGAGGTAGGGAGGAAAAAATATGAAAAGTCCTTCAGGGGATTATTTATTGGATTCCCTTGAATGTCAAGAGACATGAGGAAAGAATGAAAGGTCTTTTCAATAATTTCTTTGGCTGTTGAACTATGCCACCTTGAACTCAGCAGTGCTTTGGGACTCAACTCTTGGGCCTATTGATTACAGTATGGTTAAAGTTAGATAAAGATATTTGTTCCCTACTTCATGATTTGAATTCTAGTCCCTGGAAGAGACAAAAGCAGGTAGGCAATCCTTACAGAATACTTGTCTAAGCCTATTTGTTCATTCATTCATTCATTCATTCATCCATTCGAACAATCAATCCCTAGAATGTGAGCTCCTGGAGGATAGGGACTTTGTCTTGGTTTCTCTTTCATCTACAGCAAGAGTGCTTGCTCATTCATCCCATTAACATGTGTCGCCCACCTAGCCTGTGCCAGCCACTGTAACAAGTACTCTTCCAGCTGGTGAATGAGGTAGTCATCTCGCTGTTCTGCCCCCATGGACCTTACTCTCTGTTGAAAGAGGCTCCATTCACAAATGAACAAATACATTTCCAATTTTCAAGGCATTGATTTGATAAGTGCATAAAGGAAATACAGGCATACTTTGTTTTATTGTGCTTTATTGTGCCTTGCAGAATTGGATTTTTTACAAATTGAAGGTTTGTGGCAACTCTGAGTTGAGTAAGTCTATTGGCACCATTTTTTTCAAACAGCATGTGTTCCTGTTTGCTAATGCTGCTGTTAGGCAAAATACCAGAAATGGATTGGTTTTTATAAAGGGGGTTTATTTTGTTACAAAGTTTACAGTCTGAAGGCCATGAAAATGTCCAAATTAAGGCATCAACATGAGTATACCTTCACTGAAGGAAGGCCAGTGGTGTCTGGAAAACCTCTGTTAGCTAGGAAGGCATGTGGCTGGCATCTCCTGATCTTGGGTTGTGTTACAGTTCCTCTCTCAGTTCCTGTGCATTCTTCAAAATGTTGCTCGTGGGGCATTTTGTCCTCTCTTAGTTTCTCTGGAGCAAGCACTGGCCTAGCATCTCCAAAGTGTCAGCAAAAGTCTGCTTTCAGCAGCCGTCTCCAAAATGTCTCTCTCAGTTGCTCTCCAAAATGTCACTCTCAGCTGCTCTGAGGTCCTTCTGTTTGTGAGCTCTTTTAAAGGACTCCAGTGATTAAATCAAGATTCACCCTGAATGGACAGTCTCCATATCTCCATGGAAATAATCCAATCAAACGTTTCACTCACAATTGATTGAGTCACATCTCCATGGATTCCAACCTAATCAACCCTAATATGTCTGCCCCCACAGGACTGCATCAAAGAACATGGCATTTTGGGGGACATAATACATCCAAACTGGCACAGCATGTGCTCATTTTGTGTCTCTGTGTCACATTTTAATTAAAGTATATATGTTCTTTTTTTAAATGACATAATGCTATTACACACTTAATAGACAAGAGTTAGACAACAGTATAGCATAAACCTAACTTATATGCACTGGGAATCCAAAAAATTTGTGTGACTCACTTTATTGTGACATATGCTTTATTGCAGTGGTCTGGAACTGAATCTACAATCTCTGAGCCATGCCTGTCTACAGGTTGGTGAGGCAGAGTAAGGGTGGTTTGAGTAGACTGAGTAAAGTAGGCCTCTCTCTAAGGAGGCATTATTTATGGTCAACTCTGAAGAATGAGATATGACCACCTCCCAAATCCCCACCCACCAGGCTCACGCCAGGCCTCCCTCTCTCTTCACGTGGGTGGTCTCCCTGCCAGGTCTGAAGTGATTATCCGGAATCAATATTTGAAATAGTTGTATTTTTTTTCTAACTGGAGTTAAGTTTATAAGCTTTTTTTATTTAACCACCAAACACCAGAAATAAAAACCTGGCAGAGGGCCATTTTGACTTGGTGCCAGTCGTGCACTTCCTCATATCCAAAGAGTTCGCCCTTTGCCCCAATTTTCCCTCCCCACCCTCCTACCCCCCAGTTTCTGACATTTTCTCTCAAAAGCTGAAATGATTCCCCAGCTTCTCAAATTTCTCATCTAAGGAATTCAGTTCCCCAAATGATTCCTAGAGATCCTGCCCCCTACCATCCCCCACTCAGTGCAGCCCCCATCTCCAGCCCAGCCCCTGACACCTCAGCTGGAACTGGGGGCCTGAGGTCCAAGGCTCAGCGTTGGGACCTGAGAAACATGAGCTGGGCTCCAGCTCCAGCTCCCTGTGATTGCCTGGGGGAGCTTTAATCAGTGGTTCTGCAAATGCAAAAGGAGGCCCTGGTGGGGGAAGGGGGCCAAAAGCACCTGAAGGCTGGTCCCTGTAAAGAGGTGTGGGGTGAGGTTTCCCTAATACTAATCCCCAGCTAAGGGCTGGAATAAGACCAAAGTCCACACACAGTTTATCACCTAACAAGTATGTACTGAGTGCCAACAGTGTACCAAGCACCCATCTAGGCACTGGTGAACAAGAATAACTCAGTCCTTACCCTGGTGAAATTTACTGCCCAGTGGGAAAGATAGAACAAATAACTCCACTTCATGAATTCAATAATTACAAGTGTAAAAATTCCGCCCAGTCAAGTGGGTACAGTCTCACGTCCTAGCTTGCAAGTTCCTCCCCTTTGAAAGGACTTGAGGAGCAGCAATGAGACCATCCCAGGGATTTTTGACTGTGGTCACTTTCTCCCCTCTCCCACATTTAGGGATAGGCTCTCCTGAGAAAACAGACAGCCCAGAGAAGAGTAAGGAGACCTAAGGAGGAGTCAGGCATGGGGAGCAGCTGCGCAACACCGGAGCTGCTCTCCACTCCCAACTTGGGGAACTGGTCTTGAGGTGCATCCTTTGTGTCTCTTATGATCTCTTGTAGTACTTTGAGACTCATCCGGGACGTGGCCGGACCCTCCGGGGCTGGTTTTTGCAGTCACCTCTGAGTCAGCTCTCACTGACCCGCATATGCAGGGACGTAGGGCTCCTCCCCTCCTCTCCCTGCCCTTTCATGCTTCAGAACTCATGTTCCAGATGGACTCAGCTGGCAAGTGTTTGAGTCGTGTCTCAGCATCTTGTGATGTGTTCCTGAAGCTCTGGGACTTCGTGTGGGGTGAGTCACTGGTGCTGACTGGATCTGCCCCTTCTTCTTGGATCCGTAAACCAAAGCCCACGAAGTCCCCAGGACCAGCCCCGGAGGGGACACTCTTCAGTGAAGAAAAGCCAGTTGGCTCAGCCCTCCAGGGATTCTCTCTTCCACCTTTTTTCTTTATACTGATTCTTCAGAAATTTCATTTGTTAAGCCACACGGCCCCTCTCCCTCCCAGCTCTCTTTCTCACATGGCTTGTTATACCTGGGCTATGAGACTCAACTCCATTGGGAACACTGCCGAGGCAGGAATGGAACACTTCCAGCCAAAAGGGCCCATTTCCTTTCTAGCAACTTGGGGTGGGCGGTGAGTCGGTGAGGTTAGGAAACGGGGGTGGGAGAATGCTTTTGTCTTGTGATTAAGAGAATGGACTACAGATTCAACTGCTTGGATTCAAATCCTGCCACTGTCATTTCCCAGCTGAATGGTCCTAGGCAGGTTTTCTGTGCCTCAGTTTCCTCATCTATAAAATATGGATAAACACCCAACTCATAAGGCTGTTTTTGAAGATAAAATGAGCTAAAATGTGTACAAGTCTTTAAAAAGTCCCTAATACATAAATGTTAACAGTACTGTTTCTTGTTGATACAATAGGCTCTTCAGAAGGTTCTTTTTTATAGCCTTTTGCAACTTCAGGCTGCTGCTGATCTCTGTGTAGAACTTCCCCTTTTCTGCTTTTCCTGAATCAATGCTCCCAAATAGGCTCTCTGGGCTTCTGCCAACCAAGATCAGTATTTTTGGCTGGCCTAATTCCTTCTTTTTCAAAGCTCTGGTATCTCTGGACTTGGTTCACCAAGGTGAGGGCTGTACAGGAGAAAGCCATTCATGACTTGGACTCTTCTTTTTTTGCCCAAGCCTGAGACCTTGTTCTATGGCCGACTCCCAGGGAGAGCCTGTTCAAATCATCCATCCGTCTATCCATCCATTTATTTATTCACTGATTCCACAAACACTATGGTGTGCTTACTATCTGCTAGGTACTATGAGAAATACTAAAAGGATGAAAAATACTCAGTTTTTATGCTCAAGGAGCTCAGGGACACAGGCAATTACAATCCTGGTATACTCAGTGCTTTTATGAGAGTGGGTGTAGGGTGGTATGGGTACACAAGGGGAGGTCCTTATGCTGGCTGTGTGTGTTTAATGTTGCTCTATGCAAGATTAGGAGGATTTGGCCAGGTGAAATGAGAGGATTTTCCTTGCCAAGAAGACAGCATGTGCAAAGTCCTGGGGAAGAAAAAGAGTAGGCTCACTGCTAGATGTGGCAGTAGAGCACAGCCTGAGGGCAGGGTGCATGAGCATGTGTGTGTGTGTGTGTGTACGTGTGTGTGTGTGTGTGTGTGCATGCATGCAGGAAATTCACAGGGCTCCTCTCTAATTTACCATTGACTATCTAGATATGTCATATTTACCCTTTGGTTTCTCATTCCCTGTGCCGGTTTGAATGTATTGTGTCCCCCAAATGCTATTATCTTTGTGGTCTTGTGGGACAGACATTTTGGTGCTGGTTAGATTTGCTTGGAATGTGCCCCACCCAGCTGTGGGTGGTGACTTTGGTGGGATACTCCCATGGAGGTGTGACCCCACCCATTCAGGGTGGGCCTTGACCAGTGGAGCCATATAAAACATGCTGACTCAAAGAGACTGAACGCAGTGCAGCTGTGAGTGATGTTATTTGAAGAGGAGCAAGCTTGCTAGAGAGGAATGTCCTGGGAGAAGTCATTTTGAAACCAGAACTTTGGAGCAGACGCCAGCCACGTGCCTTCCAGCTAACAGAGGTTTTCTGGACACCATTGGCCATCCTCCAGTGAAGGTACCCGATTACTGATGTGTTACCTTGGACACTTTATGGCCTTAAGACTGTAACTGTGTAGCCAAATAAACCCCCTTTTTATAAAAGCCAATCCATCTCTGGTGTTTTGCATTCCGCAGCATTAGCAAACTAGGACATTCCCTAATATTCCATCTCAAATGGAACTCAATAAAATGGAATTAATTTTAATAATTTTCACATAACCTGTATGAAGCTGAAAAGATTCGGTATATTTTCCGTGGTGTTAATATGTTTTCAGACTTCTGGTTAAACACAATGGATTGTATCCCTTCACTGAGGAATCCATGGATGTGGGCACTTCTCTTCAGCCAGGGGCAAAATCCAGGGGAGGAACTTAGCTGTAAGCCTTCAAGACCCAATATTTGCAGCAGCTGGATAAATAAGAGCCTCAATCAAAAAGGGAGCTTTTGGGTGATGCACCCAAACACCCAGTATAAGGGGATTCAAAGAGAAGCAGGCCCATTCACAGTGCAGAACACTAGAAAGGCTCAGGAACTGGGGTTGGCGGGAGTCTCTGAGGGCAAGGGGAGGCATAGGGCTGAACACAGGGGTGCTGTCCAAAAGTCTATGTGAGGAGATCCGTAAACCAAACTGGCAAGGACTAAAGGTTACTGTGAAGCAAACTTTAACCAGAGAGGTTCCAGACCCAGGGACACCAGATGTGGCAGAGGGTTGTCGGGGAGGCACCCGAAAATGGAAGTCTTCCAAAAATGGCGACAATTCCACATTCTGGATGGTGAGACATCCAGCCCCTTTCCCTGCTCAGCTCACGGAATTCTAGCAGTCAGGGTTATAAAACCTAGGCAGAAGACAGGAGAATTCCTCCCTACAGATACTGGCCAGCCCAAAAGAAAAGACCTTTAGATACTGAGATTTGGGGGTTCTCCAATAAAAAAATGCCCACTAGCTACATTATCACGCTAATGAAGATTACCCAGTAGCAAACCCCATCCATGCACACAGTTTTATCAGCTTTTTACTGTTTCACTCTCAAATATGTTGAGAGTCAACGGTGTTCATACTTAAGGAAAAACTCAACATGAAAGTGATGAAAATAGATAGATGGCAAAAAGAACTCAGAGGAAACAGTGACAATGCAAGAAGCATCAGAAAACTAACACTAATACCAACAAAGAAAAAAACTTCAATGTCCTAAAGGATATTGCATTATTGAAATAATAACTGGATGCTACAAAAAGGAACAATTAGAGAATAAGAATGCAGCTTAACAAAATAGAAACAATATTTCTCATTAATATAAAGTCCAATCAGTGGCAAAAGCTGGTAGAGGGAGTAGGATTCTGCACCACAAAGTTATTTAGGACTTGGCTGACAAAGACTCTGCCATCTTCAACACACAGCTTCCAACCAGGAAGAGGAAGAGGATCTCCCTGGACGGGTTTTAGGGGCCAGGCCTGCAAGTGGCCAGCATAATTTCTGCTCACATTCCAAAGGCTAAAACCAACAGAGTCTGGCCTTATGCTCAGGAGGAAGGATCTGTTTTGGTGAACACATTGTATAATGTCTGCCCCAAGAAGTGTTGGAAGAAAAGTCAAGGGAATCTCACAGCAGGGCTAGAAGTCGACTAATTCAGACTGCAGCAAGAAGATGGAAGGCTCCAGGAGGAAATGTCCTTGGGGAAAATGTGGAACTGAAAGAATATCAGACATTTAACTGAAAAAGAAAGTTGAATCCAGTGGGTTTTGCAATGCTCTTGTGAATGTAGGAAGAAATCTTGATAGTAGGTGAAAAGTGAGCAAATAAAAAAAGGTAATACTGTTACTACTTCCCAAAAGAGCAAACAGTAAAAGACTGAAATGTATCACATTATCTTTCATAGTAAGAAGAAAACCAAATAATGATTTAACTAAAAATTATAAAATATTTACTTTGCAAGGATAAAGTAGGATGAGGCATAATGAGGTACAACAATGCTAAATCTTCATCTTCCATACAGAAAGTCAGTAATAAAATATAAAAAGTATTCATCTAAGTATTGGTTAGAAATATGGAGATAATACTATATAAAGTAGCAAAAACCACTAAAAAGGAAGACAAAGAAGGCAGGGAGAAGCAGGCAGGAGACAATTTTGTTGTTATTGTTAGCCTTTTAACATTATTTAATTTTTAAAACCCTATATATGTAAAAAGTTTATAGGTAGGACCAGCTTCAGGCATGACTGGATCCAGGATCTCATACAAAGTCATCAGGACTCTCTCTCTCAGCTTTGCTTTCCTACAATAGCTTCATTCTCAGTCAGGATCTCTCCATGGGCATGGGAACTCCTGACCTATGTTTTCTTATAGCCATTAGTGCCAGCAGAAAGAGACCTCGCTTTCCTGAGAATTCTGACAAAAGAACCTGGACCAAGTCTCCCTGGACAGACTAGGTTTGGCCAACATCTCTAAAACAGATGGCCTGACAGTCAGGGATGGGTGGCTGCCCAAGGAGTGCTGACGGGAGAAGAGGGCCTGGGTTCCAGGCAGACAACACCAACTGGGCCACTACAGGAGACAATGGGAGATGCTGATTGGGAAACATCAGGTCCTCATCCTGCTTAGACTCTGCCTGATTTAGAGGTTTACCGGTATTTTCCATGGCCTTCCAAGTAAGCAAGATTTTTTTCAACCTCTTTAGCGTAAAGCATTTTAAAGAAAAGACTCATTATTGGGATAAAAAATTTGTAATTATTAATGAAGTTGACCATCTTTGAAAATATTCATTACTATTTGCATTTTCTCTTATGAGTTGTCTGATTATGCTTTTTGTCCATCCTATATTATTAATAAATATGTTTTCCAGGTATACAATGACTCTAATAAAAGTGCAAACACATGCTTTAAATAAATGTTTCATAGAATCTATAGAGGACTTTAGAGATTACCCAGTATTCTAACTCACTCATTTTACAAAAGAGCAAGTGAAAGCACAGAAAAGTGAAGTGTTGAGTTGGGTCTAGAATCTTGCTGTAATGGATTAAGCAAAATGGAAAATCCAGTTTGACCCTCCACCTTTAGATTGAACTGCCTGATCTTCAATTACTCCTAAATTTCCTTCCCCAAAAGCCACATTTCCTGCCCAAATGAGGTATTCAGGAATGACAGATAGCCCTCTACTCTACGTTCCCCCGCAGTTTGCAGCATTCTTTAAAGACTGGGCATAAATAGCTGAGAGGATTTTAAGCCACTCTGTGGCCCCTTGTAACTTCATGCTTTAATCCTAGCACTCCCCCATTAGCACCTTGCAAATCTCCACTTCAGTTAGCACAGTATCTGACTGCATTTTGCCATTAAAATAACACCGCAAGTTACAGTAAAAAAAGAAAAAAAAATTAATCGTGTAGCCTTGTCAAGGAATGAGAAAAAGGCAGCGACCTAGCTGCTGATCTGGGGGGAGGAGAGGGGTAGTAACAATTTCAGTGTCAACCCGAGTGCATTTTTGCTTTGAAATCCTGGATTCTCATGGAGTTCCTGACCACAAAAGAATTTGAAAAATACCATGATTAGAATGAAGCATTCAGTGCCCCTCCCCCGTTTCCTACTTAACATAAGTGATATGGTCCATTGTGTGGGTCACAGCAGACGTAATTTGTAGAAGAGTGATTGGAGGGTTTAGAGTTTCAAAATATGAACTGAACTCCAAGGAACATGAGGCATCGGACAGGATTTTCCTCGCTGAGGAAATCTCTTTGTCCAGAATAAACTTAAGCAATCGTGTTTTGTTGACTTTAAGCTTCGAGACTAATCAAGTATCTACTGTAGTTTGGAAGGCTAAATGCTGAACTCTGTATTTTTATCTGTCAACTTTGTATTTCCTTTTCCCTTGACAATGTGCACCACTCTACTGATAATAGTTCAGGCAGTTGCCTCAATTAAACTGCTGGCAGGAGGAGATAAGAATTATTTTAAGTGTAGATAACAAAAAGGGTTAAAATTACTGAGAGACGGGACTAGAGCTTCAGATGGACAAATCTTCAATAGCAAAAGTAGAAGGACAGTGTAGAGTTGATGATAATAGGCAATACTTATTGAGCACTTAGTATGAACTAGACACCATACTAAACTTTTACAAGTATTTATTCATTTGATCCTCACAACAATTCTCATTTAATCCTCACGACAGATGAAGAGACTGAGGTTCAGAGTGGTAAAGTTACTTGCCAAATTTTACAAAGTTAGATGTTTTGGGTCCACAGTTGTAACATAAGCAATCTGATTCCAGGGTCCTGGTCTCTTAACCTCTCTAGATACAAGCTCCATGAATGCTCTGGAGGTAGTAACCTCTGTCCCAGAAACAGTACCTGGCAAATAGGAGGTGTTGAAGAAATATTAGCTGACTGAATGAATAAATATCCCATTCTCCCTAGGCCTAGATCAAGGTCAGAAATCAGTGGCTTGCAGAGCGTTTAGATGGACTTTCCAACTCCTCAGAACTCGGTTCAAATTTAGAACTTTTTGGATAATTGCCACATTGATGCTTTGTTTTAGTAGGATGAGAGTATGTACTACTTTAAAAGTGATTATTATGTTCATCAAAGAGTTATTTTTAACAGTTGGAAAAAAAGATAAATACTGAATGTTCAATGACAAGGGGTTGGATAAATAAATTATGGAAATGCTCATGATGGAATATTCAGCAGCTATTAAAAATCAAGTCGTATAAGAATTACAACATGGACTTTAAAACTATTGCTATACTGTCCAGGGGAAAAGCAAATTACAAAATAATATATAGAGTATGATCCCTATAATGTACATATGTTTATGCATAGAAAAAGGGCTGGCAGAAAATACATTAACATGCTAATAGTAGTTATTTCTGCTTGACAAAAGAGTAGGTGGTCATAATTTTCTTCTTCATGATTTTTAAAAATGTTATTTCTAATTTTCTACAACTATATAAATATTAAAATCAGAAAAAGCAATAATTAATTTTTTAAAAGCAGTTATAATACAATTTTTATTCCTGTTTTTTTTTTTTTAATTAGATATGAAGTTACAACTTAATGAAAAAGAACATGGACACTGGATGGCCAGGGTTCAAATCTCAGTTCTGTCATTTACAAGCTGTGTGATCTTGGTTAAATTACTTAACCTCTCTGTGATTTAGTTTCTTCAGCTGTAAAATGGAGAGGATATAAGTTCTTCCTACTCCAAAGGTCATTGTGAAGATAAAATGAGTTAAAATACATAAAGCATTTAGAATAATGCCTGACATATTAAGTGCAGTATGAGTTTGTTATTATTATTATTGCCATTATTGTTTTTATTTTCGTTAACAATTCTCCTGAATTGTCTTACCCCATCTTAAAAAATGCATTTGGACAGACGCAAACCTGAGTCAGCCACTATAGTGCCCACATGTTTGGATTCTTCTTGTCTAAGCCCGCGGCTAAGACGGCCAACAGGACCTCAAGAAGAGCCCCTTGGGCCTCCTAGGGCTTGTCATCGCCATCTATGAAGCAAGCAGTCAGATTTATTTGTCTTCACTTATTAACTAAATTGACATCTAATATAAAGTTAAAATCAGAAAAAAAATTAAAATTTAGGGGAAAGAGACTTTTTCCTATCCCAACCTTCAAATCACCTCTTACCCTCATCCTTGACTTCATTATGTCCCTAAACATAAGCCACCTTGTGAACCCTCCACGTCTTATCTTCCTCTCCCCCACACTTCACCTCCCTGACCCTCCTCACACGCCCCCACTCCCCACCAAGCCTGGCTTTAATGGGTGGCCACACAGAAGAGGTCCAAGTCCATACCACAGCACCAGCCCCTGACCTTTCCAGCCTCTGAGGTCCTGGGAAAGGGAGCGTGAACCCAACTCTCCTCAGGACAGTGGGAAGTAGCAGTGAGATGCCCCCACAGGACTGGCTCCCAGGCCGGCCTTATCCCTGGTGCCGGGTCAGGATTTCCTGCCAGGAAGCACTAGACCTGGACACAATGGGGGTTATCAGTCACCATCAGGGGATTAGGGCCCTGGTGGGAGCCCAGTGCGTAGCTTTTGGGTTTCCAGGCCTTTTCTGTGTGAATCGTTACTTCCGTGGAAGCTCTTGTTTTGATCTGTTCCAAGAAGGAAACCCTTCCCCTGGCTTCCAACCTCCTACCCCTCTTGCACCTTGGGACAGCTACCTTTCACTTCACATCCTTTCCTCCTTTGGGTCTACATCAACTTAAACTGACAATGATTAAGAGCCTCAGTTCCTACTCTTTCTAGATCTTTTGTCTTTTTTTAGTCATAGGTGAAATTGGTGTATTAATTTAATTTAACTGGTTTCATGATGATAATAAGCTCAGCTGAGCAGTATGATTTTTCTGATGGGTGTTTTTGCATGCATTTGTATTATCAGATCCTCTCCAAACAATTTTTGAGTGTTCTTGATTTTCTGGGGACTGAAGTACATGCTTATTTGCCTATTGGGTAATTGAATATTGCTTACTCCTACTTCCCAAGTTGGGTGTGGGAAAAGAGAAAGTTTAAAAAAAAAAAAAGGAAAAGATAGGAGGAGAGAAAGGAGAAGCAAGAAGGAAAGTTTGCGGGGAGTGACTTATAGAAGGAAAAGGAGGAAACGTTTGCATCTTGAGTCAAACCTCCAAAGGCAGACCTGTTGTCCTCCCTCTAGCCCCATGTTCCCCACGTGCAGGCTTTGCTCTGTTCTCTCCTGCAGTGGTGGGGGTGGGGGAGCTTCTGTGGGTTTGAGCCCCTACCAGGTGGGGAGAGGCAGTCAGGGTCTGGGGGCACAGCCCCAATCGCCCAGAGGGAAGCCTCTCTGACTCAGCTGGACAGGGTGGGCCAGGCCTGCCTCACTGTTTCCTCTTAGCTCCCATGGAGGCCCATCATTCAGTGATTCAGATCAGCTTTCCCTGCCCTGCCAAGCAGGGATGTCAGTGTCTGCTCTGGAGAAACACCCAACAGTCAATTTAACCATTTAATTAATTTTTATGACACCCAGTCAGCCGTTGAAGGGGCGAATTTCTGAGGTCATGATGACACATGTGGCTCTGGTTCCTTGAACCTCCATTGTCACGTGGTTTCCATGGGTCACACACAGGCCACTGTGGAGAGCCGTCCAGCAGTCCCTGAACCAACTTGTGAATACGGACCATGTGTCCTTTTCAGAGAAAGTTGACGGCTGTGCAGAGGACCCTGCCATGCCCCTCAGCTGAGGTGACCTCATGCAGTTGGGTACCACTGTGACCTCCATCCGAGGAAGGAAACTGTGGTCGTTTGGGATGCTGTGAGAGCCGTGTGCCCTGCAGGAGCTCGGAGGTTCTCTGGGGAATTCCAAATGTATTGATCAATGGCACTGATATTTCCTAGAAGTTTCCAAATTTGGGTCAGGGAGTCTTTTCCTATCCCAAGGATAATCTACTCAGGGTGTTGTGAAGTTCTTGGCCAAGGGGAATTGGAGTGATTCTCTGTGTATTGGGAAAATGCTGCTTTCCAGCAATTCCTCTGAGATTATATAACCTGGTGAAGAAAAAGTCCAGTGCCAGACTCCAATTCTGCTTTATCAAAGGACATGGCTTCAATCAAACCACCATGAGGATATCTGGTATTCTCTGCTGGGACTGCTCCATCTGCCAGGAGCAGAAAGACCAGATGCATAATGGTGTCGACTCACTCAGGCTTGAAAGTGAGCCTAAGGGTGGCAGGGGAGTGAGGTCTGTGGAAGGGAGTTTCCTCCCCACTGTGACCGAAGCCCCATAGCTCACCTTCTGCCTTTGCTCCCACCACTCCTGTCTCCTAGCACCACTTTTGGAGCTGGCCCAGCACCAACTTCCCCTGCCTGGCATGGGAGTGAGGAGGGGGAGCAGGTAACCTTTGGGAGAGGATGAAGAAGTGGAATAAGACAGGCCTCCTCACAGCCCACCGTCTCCAAGTTCAGCACATTGATGGTTCTACACCAGGCAGAACCTTCTCCCTAACCCAATGGCCTCCTGGCTGAAAAAACCCACTTTCCAACAAGCTTCTTCTCCTGAGCTCTTTGGTTCCTTGTTCCCAGTTCTCAATTTATAAAAGTTCTTAGTGAGATTAAGATGCTGTTCCCTATTTGCCCTAAAAATAAAGCAGGAGCAAGTGGCATGGAAGACAAAGAAGATTTGCTTTCTCTTCTCCAGAATGACTGATGATTGCAAGGACTGAGCCTGGTCTCTATAGATTCTTTGATTTAAGTAACATGTGCTTTAGGAAGTCATCATCTTTTCAGGGGACTCTTTTTTTTTTTTTTTTTTTTACTGTATTGAGGAAAGTACTGCAGCTTCATTTGACAAATGGAGGCACTAAAGAGTAGAGAGGTGAAGTTATTTCACAAGTTCAAATACGAAATAAGGATTGGACTTGAAGTTCTTCGTGGTTGATTCTGTCCTTCCATGTTATTCACAGATCTTCAGTTGTGCAAAAATCCAAGAGGTCTTTAATTGGTTTAGATTGTTAGCAACATGTATCAAACGCTTTAAGAATGGAGTTAGATCCAGAAGCTCCATTTCTAGGAACTTCTCAATGGAAAATAAATCAGAGCTATACAAAGATGTGTCATTAATGATGCCCATCACAGGATTGTTTGTAATACCAAAAAATTAAACAGTCATATAATACAGAATACATAATTGATGTGCCTCCATCATGTACCATTGAAAATGATCTTGTGGAGAAGTTATTTATTGCCAAAGAAACGATGGATTGTTAAATGAATAAAGCAGCCTGCAAGACAGTGTGTGTAATATGCTTCCAGTTTATACATATTTATAGAAATACGTATATGTCTCAGAAAAATATGGGAGTGATATTATTTCTGGGTTGTTTTTAAATTTTTTTAAAAAAAGTTTTCCTTTATGTTTTCTAAATTTTCTGCATTGAGTATGCATTACTTTTTAGTTAAAGTACACATACAATACTGTTACAAAAACAATACTCAAGAAGGTAACTAAGGTTCTCAGTACAGAGAGAGTGATAAAGGGGTGGACACTTGATCTTACTCAATAACCTTAACAAGGATGTGTATAAGCCATTTAATTCATTCCCAAGGCTTGAAGTGTCTTCACCTTCCCATTGCCCAGCCCCAGGGAGAGGCCATAAACTCTTGTTGGGACCAATCTCTCAGGGTTCAACAATAAGAATACCTTATATATACTTACAGAGTATTTTACTTCCTCTGACTGTCATAAAAGAAAGTAGTAATAATGAGAGTAACAGCTGAAATTTATTCGATGATTTCTATTTACCAGGAACTATGCTAAGCCTTTATGTTCATTAACTCATTTTTATTTCTACTTTTTTGACTCCTGTCTTTCTTTTACACTTCCCAGTCAATCTGCAGCAAAGCCTGTTGGTTCCTCCTTCAAAATTATATATACAGCTGCTGATCACTCTTTACCACCTCTTCCACTCCCACTCCCATCTAAGCCATCTTCTTCTCTCAACTGGGCTACTGTTGCCCTGGCTCCTCTGCACTTAGTTCTCAACAGAGCAGCCAGAAATCTGGTTAAAGGGTAAATCAGATCATTTCACTAATATCTTCTCAAAACCTTCTGGGGGCTCTCCTTCTTGCTCAAAAGAAAAGCCAAATTGCTTTCAACCGACTATAAGGCTCTACAGCCCCTTCCCTTGCCCAACATGCCTTCCCTCTCTGACCTCATTTTCTATTCTCCTCCCCCTCTACACTTAGCTTCAGCTGAACTGGTGATGCCCCTAGAATAGCCCTTGGGCAACCACCTGCCTCAGGGACTTTGCTCAGGCTGGTTTTTTTTCTCCTGTCAGGGGTGCTTTTCTCACAGTTTAGCTACATGGTTTGCTCCCTGTGGACTTGGCTGAGTGTCATTTTCTCAGTGAAGCCTTTCCTGAGCAACATCCCACCCACTACCCTACTCTTCTTATCCTCTTCCCCTCTTTATTTTTTTCTGTTGCACTTATCATCATCTAATGTATTGTTTTCTTGTTTATCTCCCTTCACTGGGATGTGAGCTCCAGGAGGGGCCAGTCTAGAATTGTGCTTGTGCTTAGCAAACACTCAATAAATATTTTTGTTGAATAAATGAATGAAGGAATCAATAATTTCCTCATAATAACTCTTTGAAATAAGGATTATCCCAAATTTACAGCTCAATAAAATGAGATTCAGGGAGATTGAGAATTAACCAACATCATTTTAATTAACTTTATTTCCAATACATATCTCTGCAATTGCATTTTAATATCTTTATTAAAATTAATTCAAATACCATACAGTTCACCCATTTACATGTACAATTCAATGATCTTTAGTATATTGTGCAACCATCACTGTAATATTATTTCAGAACATTTTCATCACCCCAAAAACAAACCCTGTACCCATTAGCAATCACTCTCCATCCCTCTCCCCACCCCATCCCCAGCTCGAGGCAACCACTGTCTCTATAGATTTGCCTATTCTGGAAATTTCATGTAAATGGAATCAAATAATATGTGTTCTTTAATGATGGGTTTTCTGGTTTGCTAATGCTGCCGTTATGCAAAATACCAGAAATGGATTGGCTTTTATAAAGGGGGTTTATTTGGTTACAAAATTAAAGTCTTATGGCCATGCAAATGTCCAAACAAAGGCATCAACGGCAGGGCACTTTCACTGAAGAACATCGATGGTGTCTGGAAAACCTCTGTTAGCTGAGAAGGCACGTGGCTCGTGTCTGCTTGCTCCTAGGTTGCATTTCAAAATGGTATTCTCCAAAATGTCCTTCTAAGCTGTAGCTGCTCTGAGGTCCTTCTGTTTATGAGCTTTTATAGAGCTCCAGTAAACTATTCAAGACCCACACTGAATGGGCAGGGCCACACCTCCATGGAAATAATCTAATCAAAGGTATTACCCACAGTTGGTGGGTCATATCTCCATGGAAACAGCCTAATCCAAAGATTCCAACCTAATCAACACTAATATGTCTGTTCGCACAAAATTTCATTAAAGAATATGTCATTTTGGGGGACATAATACATCCAAACCGGCACAATGGTCTTCTTTCATTTAGCATAATGTTTTCCAGTTTTATGAATGTTGTAGCATGTATTAGTACTTCATTTCTTTTTATGGCTGAATAAAATTCCACTGTTTGGATATTCTCCATTTTATTTATCTACTTATCAGTTGATGGACATATGGGTTGTTTCCACTTTTTGGCTATCATAAATAATAATGCTATAAATATTCATATACAAGTTTTTGTGTGGACATATATTTTCAATTCTCTTGGATATATACCTAGAAATGGAATTGCTATGTCTATGGTACTCTACGGTTAGACTTTTGGAGAACTTTCAGATTGCTTTCCAAAGTAGCTGTACCATTTTACATTCCCAGCAACTTTGTATGAGGATTCCAATTTCTTCACATCCTTGCCAACCCTCATTATTTTCTCTTTGAAGATAAGCCATCCTAGTGGGTGTGATGCAGTATCTCATTGTGGTTTTGCTTTGCATTTTCCCAGTGGCTAATGATGTTCAGCATCTTCTTGTGCGCTTATTTGGCCATTTGTATATCTTTGGAGAGATGTCTATAACTCCGTTATTTAGTTGGGTTATTGAGTCGAAAGCATTCTTTATATATTCTGAATTCAAGTTCCTTAACAGATATTTGTTTTCCAAATATTTTCTTCTATTCTGTGTGTTGTTTTTCACTTTCTTGAAAGTTTCATTCATGGCACAAAAGTTTAAATTTAATGGAATCCAATTTATTGATTTTTCTTGTATCATTCATGCTGTTAGTTTCATATCTAAGAAGACTTTGCCTAACCCAAGGTTATCAAGATTTACTTCTATGCTTTTTTCTAAGAGTTCTATACTTTTAGTTCTCAGATTTAGGTCTACGATCCATTCCGAATTAATTTTTATGTTTGGTGTAAGGAAAGAAGTCCAGCTTCATTCTTTTGCATGTGTGTATCCCTTATTCTGGCACCACTTATTGAAAAGACTATTCTTTCCCCATGTAAAGGACTTGAACCCTTGTCAAAAATCAATATATATGGGTCAAATATATGGGTTTATTTCTGGACTCCCAATTCTACTCCATTGCTCTTTAAATGTCTATCTTTATATTACTACCACATTGTTTTGATTACTGTAGTGTTGTAGTAAGTTGTGAAATCAGGAAGTGTATATCCTCTATCTTTGTTCTTTTTCAAGCTTGCTTTAGCTATTCTGAGTTCCTTGCATTTCTGTATGAATCTGAGTATCAGCCTGTCTATTTCTATTAATAAGGCAGCTTGAATTTTGTTAGGGATTGTGTGGAATCTGTAGATTAATTTAGGAAGTATTGCTATCTTAATGATAGTAAGTCTTCCTATCTATGTACCTAGGATGTCTTTTATTATTTAGGTCTTCTTTAATCTCTTTCAACAATGCTTTGTAGTTTTCAGAGTATAAGTCTTATACTTCTTTTATTAAATTTATTCTTAAGTATTTTAATTCTTTTTGATGTTAAGAATTGATTTCTTAATTTCATCTTCAGATTGTTCATTGCTAGTCTATAGAAATATAACTGATTTTTGTATATTGATCTTGTATCCTGCAACCTTGATGAACTCATTTGTTAGTTCTACCAGTTTTTTAGTGACTTCTTTAGGATTTCCTATATGTAAGATCACGTCATTTGTGCATAATAATAGTTTTACTTCTTCCAATCTGAATGCCTTTTATATCTTTTTCTTGCTAATTGTTCTGGATAGAACTTCCAATACAATAATGAATAGAAATGGTGAGAGTGGACATGTTTTGTTCCTGACATTAAGGAGAAGGCATTCAGTCTTTCACTTTTTGGTATAATGTTAGTTGTGGGTTTTCCATAGCTGTCCTTTATTTGGTTGAGTTAGTCACCTTCTAGTCCTACATTGTTGAACATGTTTATCATGCAAGAATGTTGGATTTTTAAAATGCTTTTTCTGAATCTATTGAGGTGGTAATGTGTTTTTTGTCCTTTATTTTATTGATAATAGAATATTACATTAATTGATTCTCTGATGTTAAACCAACTTTACATTTCTGGGATAAATCCTAATTGGTGATGGTGTGTAATCCATTTTTATATCTTTCTGGATTTGGTTTGTTAGTATTTTGTTGAGGACTTTTGCATCTGCATTCATAAGAGTTATTGATCCATAGCTTTCTTTTCTTGTGATGTCTTTCTTTGGTTTTGGTATCAGAGTAACACTGGTCTCACAAAATGAGTTGGGAATGTTCCTTCCTCTTCTATTTTTTTGGAAGATGTTGTGAAGAATTGATATTACTCTTTTTTAAATGTTTTGTAGAATTCATTGGTAAAGCCATCTGGGCCTGGGCATTTTTTGGGGGAAGTTTTAAAATTACTAATTCAATATCTTTACTCATTATAGGTCTATTCCGATGTTCTGTTTCTTCTTGAATCAGTTTCCACAGTTTGTGTCTATCTAGGAATTTATCCATTTCATCTAAGTTGTCTAATTTGTTGCCACGTATGTAAAAAAAAAAAAAAATTTTAGTCTCATAATCTTTTTTTTCTCTAAGATCAGTAGTGATGTTCCCCCTTTAGTTGCTGATTTTAGCTGAAATTACATTTTAAAGCAAAGATAGTGTGTGAAAATGGAGACTTGAAACACTTTTATTCAGGAAAACAAGCATCAGTTAGATATTAGTAAGATTTCAAAGGGAGTAATGTAAACTAAGAAACCGGTAAGATCACTTACCTTAATGAAAATTTGTTTTAGCAGTACTGACCACTAAGTACTGAAAAGTCAGAGAGAGGATCTCTGTTTATTGGGATTGCCACCACTGGTGTCTCATGGCGTTGTCACAGAAATCATGATGACTCAGCACACGGAGCAGCTGGGAGTTATCTTCCAACATGTGGAAACATTTTATGCCCAGGAAAAATTTTAAAGGGAGGTTAAAGTTGTCATGAAATTAACCTCCCTAATTCATTTCCATGATAAATTCATAAAGGGCAGAGTTTGCGTATTCCTTCTTGCTTTCTTGAATTGTTTTCAGAAAGACAGTTTAGAAGAAGAAAGGGGAAAATTACAAGATTTCCCAATTCACACAAATCACATGACATGAGAAAATTTGTTAGTTATTACATGTTTAGCTGTGGGATTAATATGCCCATGTTTGGGAATGAGCTAGAACATTTAGGAGACTAGTAAGATAGGTCAGAGGATGGTTAATGATTTGGAGATATTCTAGTGCATTCAGACTGTAATCAGTTAAGGTTTGAATGTATTTCCATTTTTCTTATAAACTGCACAAGTTAAATTTGTCTGTTTCTTTTAAGCATGGGAAAATCAGGTCCTATTTCAGACATGCCATGCTGAGTCCTAACCATCGTACTAAAAGTCAAATGTGAGACCTATGAAGGCAGAAACTTTGGTTGCCTTGTTTCGTAGTTGTATCCCAAGTATACTGCTTTCAACAATGTAGGCACTCAATGAATAACTGTTGAATAAGTGAACGATTTATTAGTGCCTGTCACTAATGTTCCTGTGTAAGTAATAACAGAAACCTTCTTTTTGTTGAAGAAGTATCACAGTTCAAACGCAAAATACCCTCTCCCAGCAACTTCCAAAATGTAGCTATAAAAGTCCCATGAAGAATTAGTCCCCTGAGTGATGAAGCACCCCAATTTGAGGTTCCAAAAAATCAGCCTCTCGGATATATCAGAGTCTTGAAATAATCACATTTTAAAACAATATTGTTGTAAGGATTTTCTTTGATTTAAATGTTGTTTCTCTTGGAAAGAGCTTCTTGTTTTTCTAAGCAAGTTAGGTCACTCAACAGGGCAAACTGGGAAAAAGGAAAATTAAGGAAGAGTTTTTTTTGTTGTTGTTGTTTTTTTGATTATTATTATTTCGGGATTATTATTGTTTATTATTTTTTTAATTAGAGAAGTGAGTGTATAGAACAATCATGCATAAAATACAGGATTACAATATACCACTCTATTATTAATATCATGCATTGGTACAATACATTTGTTACAATTGACGAAAGCATTTTTTTTTTAAAATAATTGTTCTATTAACTATAGTTCATGGTTTCACTTAGGGTTCACTGTTTGTCTGATGCAGTACCATGGATTTTTTTAAAAAATTTTATTCTGGTAAAATGTATGCAACTTAAAATTTCCCCTTTTAACCACATTCACATACATATAATTCAGTGCTATTAATTACATTCACAGTGCTATCCTACCATCACTACCATCAATTACCAAAACTTGTAAAAAAGAGATTTTGAAAACTGAAACTATGGTTACATTTTTGTGTGTGTCTTGACTGAGTTTCTGGTGCCTTACATTAAATTTTACCAACAAATACTTTTATGTTCAAAAATAGATTGAAAATACAATTCTATATCAAGAATTTTAATGAGACTATTTAATCATCCCTTCCTCATGGTTTTGTTATGAGGTGTAAAAGTGCTAAAGAATGTAAAGCACCTGAATTATACAAGGCAATCATTCAATGTAGCAAGT
This sequence comes from Choloepus didactylus, assembly GCF_015220235.1. Taxonomy (NCBI): domain Eukaryota; kingdom Metazoa; phylum Chordata; class Mammalia; order Pilosa; family Megalonychidae; genus Choloepus; species Choloepus didactylus. The sequence continues at coordinate 150,969,458 of NC_051308.1, forward strand.
TTTATTTCTCTTGTTATAAGAGGATCCTGTCCTTATTTAGAATTTTGGTATTTTGTTCATTGTGGATTTTAAAAACTTAATCTTTATTTTTTAAATCATCACATTAATATTTTATTGATTTTGGTTACTGAGTAATTCGGCTCCCCCTTAAATTTTATGCCTGGGGCAAGTGTCTCACTTGACTCATCCTAGTACTGGCCATGGTGTGTGCTCTGTGATCTTGGGATGCTTTTATCAGGTGTATAGTGTGTGCCATGCCTGATTGCCCCGATAAAGACAATTGTCCCACTTTGACCTTGTGGAGAAACAGTGTCAGCAGCGTTATTTTCTGCCAATGACCACTGTTCTCCCCCGTCACTCTTGGTTGGCTGTGACCCAAGGACATCCAATCCATGGACAGTCCAGGAGTCATTTTGTATGGTCTGGTTTGAAGGGATGAGATAGGTCAATCAGATTCCATTCTCTAATGACCTTAAAATCTGAAAATTCAACAGATGTATTTAGAAGTGAAATAAAGTGATTTCTGAGATTTGTTTTAAAACACTCCACACAGGCAAAAAATAGTGCAGTAAGAGACAGAAATTAAGCAATGTGCTGATAGTTGAAGCTGAGGATGGCGACATGGGGTCTCATTATTCTATTTCCTCTACTTTATGTGTTGAAAACATCAAACTTTTTAATTGCAATATTATAAAACTAAGTCAGTGAACAGTGAAGGCAAAAGCCAAATATCTATATCAAGTTGCCATTAGGTGGAGTCCCGGGTGACCATAACAAGTCATACACATTTGAAAGTATGGGCAAGCAGAGAAAGTGTGTCAGTTTAGGGAGGAGAATGGAGTGGTATTAAGACAGGGTCAGATGCTGGGAGAGAGTGGCCTCTCTTCCTGGTGATTTCTAGTTCCTGGTTCTTACTCCAGTGGGGCCAGCCACACTATGGTTCCTAGTCTTAAATTCCTTTGCCATTCCTGATTCCTTTTTGCCTCATGTTTATCCTTAAAAATTGATTTCCCCTTTTTTTTGAACTAGCTTGTATAAAGTCTCTGCTCCTCCACATCAGAATAGATACCCTTAAAACAAGTGATTATTTGTACCTGTTACAGTCAAAATCTGCCCATGTGGGGCTCTACACATCTTGGGGTCAAATGGTGCTCAGTAAGATATTGAGACACCCTTGTGAGGCTAAAAGCAGGGAGCCAGATGGTAGGTGGTCACAGCTAGTTCTATCTGCCTGCCAGGTACAAATAACTAGGGGAGAATTAAAAGCTAATTCTGTCAAGAGGTCCTTACAGTGAACAGGCAGAACTAATTGGCAGTTTGCCATAGCAGTTTCTTGAGGACCATGTTGATCTAAGAAGTGAATGTGGTCACTGAACTGTCAGTTGACCTACGGGCTCTGTGTGCTAGGTCAATCTTCTTGCCTGAGGGTTCTCACATTTTGAATGCTACAAATGCAAGGTAATCTCTCATTTGGAAAAGGATGAAAGGCTTAGAGGACTGCCCCTTTTCCTTTCAATTTACCACAAAGAATAAAGGGTTTTTAGTGAGGAAGAAAAATAAATAATCCACGAAAGAAGCCAGGAAGAAAAGGATTCCAAAGGGGAGTGTCAAGAAACTAGTCAATGGAGAAAGTTACCTTAGAAGTGAAATAGCAGGCAGAACCCAGTGCCCCTGGTAGGATTATCTGCCGAGGAACAAGTCTGGATTATCTAAACACATCAAGGGTACCAAAGGGAGAGGGACCAACTCTGCAGAATCCATGTGGGAGATCTTGCTAGACAAAGCCAGAGGTTGTAACTCTAATTCAGGGAAATCTGAATTGGGAAAGAAAATATATCTGCCCTTAAGAGGTGAGAGGAGGGGGAATGGCCCATTTTGTTCCTTTTAGGAAAGTGAGGTGGTGCCATGTACATCCTGGGTCAAGAGAGGTCATGTACCCAAAAAACAAGGAAGAGACATGACAAAAATGAATACAAAAGTCTATAAATGCTTAGACCCTCTCTGAAAGGATACACAAGGAACTGGTGACAGTAACTGAGATGAAGAACTGGATGGTTGGAAATAAAGGAGGGAGAGATGGTTACTTTTCACCAAATATCCTTTTATAGTTTTTGAAATTTAAAAGTCATGCAAATGTATTAATTTTCCCAAAATTAAAAACCAACCAAAATTAATATAGGTGTGGCACATATTCTGAGGAATATTGTCAAGCTAAAGCTCAGTGTGAGCATATTTAAGCTGATCAGATAGACTGTGAACACTTAAAATAACTGTATCAATCAGGTTTCAATCAGAGAAGCAGAATCAATAGGATATACTAAAACAAAGGATTTGCTCCAGGGATTTGACCTTACACAACTGTGGGTGCTGGTTAAAAAGTCTCTGTAAGGCTGTTGCTTTGGGGTCTGATGCTGGAGCTTGAAGCCTGCAGGGCAGATGGACAGGAAGAGAAGTTAGAGGTAAAGTGGGGAAGATCAGGGACAAGCTGGAACCCACAGGCATAAATTGTAATCCCTGAGGTCAGTTCTCAATACCTCAAACTTGGAGGATGTAGGTGTCCTGAAGGACAGCTGGTGCCCTATGTCACAGAGCTGAACACACACCTGGTCTAAGAGTCAGAGAAGCAGAAGGAGCAGTCACAGGCTTGGTTGGTGTCCCCCACCAATGATGTGATCCAGCAGAGAAGCAACAACATGTGAGAGCTACAAAAGCACCTGGTGACCATGTTCTAATCTTCTATAAGTATAAAAAATGACATGGGTGCTGCTTTGCTTCTGCCCTCCTAAATCTTGTACAAAAATGTCTCTTGTGGCCCACCCTAACCAGAAATACCAGGCCAGGAAATTCTAGGAAGCAAGTTGCACATTACAAAATCGACACAATAAGAAATGATGATTACTCAGAGCCAGCAAGCTCACTTTAAGGAAAAGGAATCACAGACTCCCTTGTCTGCTTTTTAATAGTGTTCTGGACTGAGCAGCCAAAGACATGGTGGATCTGGATAGCATAACATGTGAGTTGGGAAATACGGCCTCAATAGAAAGCCCCTCAGCTGGCTGGACAACCTTGCCTAAGGAGCACAGATACATCACTAATGTCAATTTGGAAGGACGTCTGTAGTTGTGCAGAACAGGGCTTTGTCTTTGAACCTGTCTGGTTCAAGACTTTTAACAATGACTCTGATGACAAGCCTTTCCTGTTTTATTCATTTGTAAACTTCACAAATTGGATGATGGGATCAAATTTCAGAAAAAAAATTGCATAATCTAGAATAAGAGGATAAAAACAATAAGATTAAATCTTACCCAGTTAAATGTAAAGTCTTGCATTTAGAGTCCAAAAATCTATTGTACTGGTATATTATGGAGACCTAACTTGACAGAGGATTACATGGAAGAAAAGCAAATTTTATTTATTTTATAACAAAATTCTTTTCCTATTAAAAATGCAATATAGCAATCTGTTGTGTGTATAAAAATCTACTGTAAATGAGATTGAAAGACAGAAAATTCAGACTCAAAGAGTCAAAGATGTTTGGAAAATACAAAAAAGCAAGGAAAAAGCATCAATGATTCACCAGCCCGAAACAAGTCCTGTTAACATGTTAATGTACTTCTTTCTAGTCTTTCTTACATAATTGTTAATCCTATGAAATATACAAGACTGAATATATTGCTTTTAAAGTAATACCTCTTTTGTTATTATAAAAATAATATATGTTCCTTATAAAAATGTTTGAAGAAGAAAATAATAATCAACCACACCCCATACCAAGCAGAACCACCGTAAACAACTTAGTTTATTCTTTTTAGTTTTTCTCCTATGCATTTACATAGTTGAGATAATAGTATGTGCTGGTTTTTAAGTGCTATTTAATTCAGGAATATTCACAGTTCATATACTTTAGAAAGAATTACTTAGTGATATATAATGTCAGTCCCTAGGTGATTTATTGTCTTTCTTCATTAAAAAACAAAAATTCCAGTGAGTTATGTCATTTAACATGAGCCTTAAAAATGCATAAAAATCATTTCTCAAGTTCTTTGGCAATGAAAACGTTCATTATGTCATCTGTGCAATTCTGCTTTTGTAGAGAGGGAGAGAAAAGGCTTTTTGTTTAGTAATTTTCTCAGCACAGGGTCTTCTCTATGTAATAAGCTTAGCCATTGTTAGAAAAATCTGGACCAAAACAGCACCAGTTATTGTTTTAAGTGTTCATCATATAAGGCAAGAGATTCCATATGAACTGTAGGTTAAAGGATATGGCTTAAGAAATATGTTACTTGGCACTGAGAGAGGAGTGGAAGCAATAGAGGAATAGAGTTTAACACTGTAGGGCTGTATCACTTAGGACTCTTTTGGCTGTAATTGACGGAAAATTCTGGCTCATTTGTATTAAACAATAAAGGCATCTATTATCATGGTGTAGCTCCAGGCTTGGTTAACTTAGCTAATCAACAGTTTCAGCAAAGACCCAAACTCTTTTCATCTTTCATCCCTGCCATCCTCGGTTTATTGGCATGATCTTCAGGCCAGCATGTCTGTGAGATGACTGCAGCAGCTCCCAGTGTCACATCCAGACCTGGCAATGTCCACAGAAGATGAGCCCGTCTTCTATCTGTCTCTTTTTAAGAGTGAGGAAACCTTTCCCAGAAGTCTCCACTTACAGACTATGTCACATGTCCATACCTAAGCCAATCACAAACTGGGGTTAGACCAATCCATATTCACACTCTGTGTCTGAGTGTGAGGCTAGTGTTCTTTGAAGCTCATGACTATATGGGAGGAGAGGGATATGATCAAAATATGAGGTGCTGTTGGAAAGGGGGAAGGAGGCAAGATTTTTGATAGCAATCAACAATGTCTCTCTCATAAGGGCCAAGCTTGGTCTCTGAGCTACACAATGTCCCAGACTCTACACACAGTCTATGGAATTCCTGAAACTGGTTCCAAACTGTGTAAGGAAAGTTCTTTTCCCTTTTTATTTTTTGAGTTCTAATTTTGATTCTTTTATCAGTTGGTCAGTGTATGTCTTCAAATAGTATTTTCCAAAAGAGACCATGGGTTGGTCTATTTTCTGAGTCCATGCCTATGGGAGCATATCTTTCTAGTGCCTTCATTAATCAATGACAACAAGCATGGTTGGATATAAAATTCGCAGATCACAATCCTTTTCCATCAAACATTGTAGATATGACTGCACTGTTTTCTGGCAGTTAGCATTGCAGAGAAGTCAGAAATTAGATTGGTTTCTGCTCCTAGAATTTTTTTTTTTTAACTGAGTGCATAGAAGATTATTTTCTTTATTCTTTAAAGTTAAAAATGTGCTCAGGATGCATTTAGATATGGGTCATTAAAAAAAAATTTACCTAGAATATAGGGAATCTTGTCAATCTGCATACTCAAAACTTTTTAATCACAGGAAAGCAACTTTCAGTTCTGTCTTTGATTTTATCTTAGTTTCTCTTCTCTTTGCTCCTGTCATACTTATTAGGTTGAATCATGTTTTCTGTCCTCTATGTCTACCAGCTTCTCACTCACCATTTTTATTTCCTTTTTCTTTTTCTCTATGTTATAGAAAAATATCTCAAGTGTGATTTTTCCCAAAACTAATTTACTTTTTCTCAGGGCTAGTGCTACTCTTTATGCATGCCAATGCATATGTTATCTCTATTATTTAAAATGAAGCATATAATTTCATTATTGTTATATTCTTATTTATCTCACCTATCTCTCATTGCTGCTCATCTCATTCTGTTATCTTTGTATTCCATCTTTTTCTCCCCCTATGACTATCTCCACCTCTTCAATAGAAGCCCTGTCTTCTTGGATGCCCTGTCTTATATCCTTCTGAGGATATTATACAGTTTCCTACAAATTTTTTCCGGTTCCCCTGCAGGAGGTCATTTTCAGAGGAATGTTCCTCATCTGGTCTTCTGTGTAATTGTTTTTTTGTTCCTGATGCCAGTTTTCCCTTTTTGGATTACTCATCATTGAATAAGGAGCGAACTAGCCAGTCTCAGAACTCACCCACAGACAGGGTGTGTGGGTTTTATTTGGTTCTGTTGATTGGACTCTTGGGTGATGATTGAATTTTCTCAGATCTACAGCTGGAGAGCAGTGGATTGATGAGAATGGGTCCCTGCCCAAGTCTAATAATTTGGTGAACATTCTTCTGGTATAGTGCCACAGTGCAGAGTTCCTACCCCCACTGTCTGGATCTATGGTACTTTCTTCAGTATCTGTTGCTACTGGGACTCTTCCTCTTTCCATTCCCAGCTACAGCACTTTATTTCTGGTGATCATTCCCCCAGAATACAATGTGTCTGTCACTCCCACTATCCTATACTTTCTACAGTTAAACTCTAAGTAGATGTTGAAAGATGGAGATGGAGAACAATATTTCTATCAACTCAAAAAGCAACACCTGTGTGTTAAATGGATGACTACCAGGTTTCTTGCTGTGCAGGTCTCAGGTCTCTAAGTAAGAGAATAGAGCATCCAGAAGGGGCAAAGCCTCTTCCTGCCTTCTTTTAGATGGTCAAAGATCCTCTGTTTCTTGAAGAAAAGGCCAGGCTGATAGTCAGTTATTTCTCTACATCCATTTTTTTCTTTATTTTACGTATTGACAATTGTTTTGACAATTGTTTTTCTGCTGTCAGCTTTTGGTGGAAGGTGAGGTTTTCATCTTTCTGTGGCTTTCTAGGTACTTGAGAAGAAATTTGGGCAAAATTCTATCAAGGCAGTTAGACTGGTGTTTTTTTTAAGTGAGAAATGAAAGCCAAAGTCTTAGTTGACCCAAACTGGATATAGCCAATAATGTGCCTGGCTGCTAAAAATATGATTATCTCAATATATTCATTAGAGCTTGGATCAAGACAGGCAGTATTCTCACTGCACTGTGTCTTGTTTAAGCTGCATCTGGGGGCTTTGGATCTACATATGGCCTATATTGGTAAAAAAAATTCAAAATGTTCTTTGATGAATAAAAAGCAAGTCTGTGTATCATTTGAGAAATAGTTAACTTTGAGAAAGAGATGACCTGGGTGGGGAATGGGAAGACCTAATAATGGTAAAAAAAATATTCAAAGGGTGGGGCAAGAGGAAAAGGGATTATATTTATTCTGGTTTACTCCAGAGAACTGAACAAGGATCCCCTGGAGGAAGTCACAGAAAGGTGGATTTGGACCAACATAGGGTCAATTTGGGATGGATGCCTCATAAGAAAGGCATTGAACTCTCTGGCTCTGGCATCAAGGAAGCTGGGGGAGAAATTCTGATATTGGGGTGGGAGGAGGGAATTGGGTGATTCTATGATCCATGGAGTGACCTATATTTTAAGGATCTTGGTTTGGATTTTTTCCCCTTGGAGTTCCTGCCTTTTAGGTCAGACGAGTGATTTGGCTTCCCTAGCAAGTAAAACACTGAGTACAGCAGCTCCAAGTATTGGGCTCCATCCAGACAAACAGGGACCCTGGAGAAGCACGTTCCACTTTCTCCTGTACTGTACAATTCCCAGCTCACACAGTAGCAAAGGCTGCTTTAGAAATAGACCATGACCAAGCTTCTGTCAGGAAATGTGGCACGTGGGAGCAAACAGGTGGTTTCTATGTCATCTTATTTAGTCCTCACTAGAGCCCTGTGAAACCTCTGCCCAGACAGAGAAACCGAGAAGAGACTAAAAGGGGCTACATAACTAGCTATAAACAAGAAGACTTTCAGTCATAGAGCCAGTGGAGGCTCCAGAGTTTATATGTAAGAGAAGCTTAGGGGCAACATTAGTGGGTTAGAATAGGTACCTAGAGATTTATCTTGAAGCTTCACTTGCAGATGCATTCATTCACACTTTACATCAAATATATATATATAATTTTGTATTTGGGGTGGCTTGGGGGACAGATGGGGTTGGGGATAGAGCCCCTCAATACCACCCCCAAACACTCCTTGAGGGTGTTGGTTAAAATTTGGAGGGTGGAGTTAAAATTTGGACCCTGGCCTGTATGATTCCAAAGCTTATGCTGACCTCACAGTGAGCAGAAAGCCTCTTTAAGTCTTACTGAGTGTGTTTGTTTGAATCTGTTACGTACCCCAGAAAAGACTATGTTCTTTTAGTCCACTCTTGTGGGGGGCAGACCTCTTGTGGGTGGTAGCTTTTGATTAGGTTGTTTCCATGGAGATGTGACCCACCCAATTCAAGGTGGGTATTAATCCTGTACTGGAGAGAAAAGAGAGCTTAGAGAGAAAATGCCCAGAGACATTTGGAGACAGCCAATGAAACCAGAACGAGGAGAGAAAGACCAGCTGACATTGCCATGTGCCTTCCCATGTGACAGAGGAACCCTGGATGCCACCAGCCTTTCCCCAGAGAAGGTATCTTCCTCTTGATGCCTTAATTTGGACATTTTCACAGCCTTAGAATTGTAACTTATATCTACTAAATCCCCATTGTTAAAAGCCAACCCGTTTCTGGTATATTGCATTCTGGCAGCTTTAGCAAACCGAAACACTGGGGATTTATTTTGTTTTATTTTTGTACTTTGTTTAAACTAATATAACTAAATAAGGCAGGAGAAAACAGACTGCATGACTTAGCCTATTTTCCTGAAGGCTCCCCAAATACAGAAAGCAGGCCTGGAGGCTGGCCGGTCTTCATTCCTGCTCTGTGCTGGCTCCAGCCCCTTTGTGGATGACTCCTTCCCCCAACCTGCAGGTGCTGCTGCTTGTTGCAACACAGGCAGAAGAATCCCCACCTGCTGTTTCCCAGAGGGGATGCTGCGGTCAGTCTGGTTCAAAGCTGAAACTTTTTTTTCTTTCTTTCTCTCTTTCCGTTTACAAACAACAAATGCCTCCCTTGTTTGTCCTATCGGGCTTTGCAATCCCCTATGTGTCAGGAGTTGGTTTCTGCAAAGCTGCTCAACTATGGGGCTCTTGCACTACATTACACAATGGCAAGGTTCACGTCACTTTTCCATTGGTTTCAGACTGTGCTGCATAGTCCTTTGGGGATGTTCTGAAGTTCAGCCTCCTTTTGAGCCAGGAGAGGAAAAGCCCGACAGTAAAACAAGTGGAAAGAAAGAGAATACTGGCCACGTGGCCTTGATTCATCTCTGAAATGCCTGCCCTATCTGTATTTTGCTTTTGAAAGGCTGTGAATGATCTTCTTAATGCTAGGTTTTTAATTTTTTCCCCCTCAGTGCCAATCCTTCTTCTGTTTCTTTGAACATTTAACACTGTTAACACTTCTTTTCTGCTTGAAGCTGTTTCTCTCTTGATTTCTATAACACTGCACTTTTTGAGTTTTCTTTCTATTTCTCTAACTACTCCCCTTCTTTCCTTAGCTAAATATTTTGCTTCCCTATCCCCCTTCCCTGCTGTACATCTTTGACCTGGTATTCCTTAAAAGCCCCTATATTAGTTAGAGCAGACCAACCTTCATTCAGTAACGAATAGATTCAAAAATTATAATGGCCCAATTAAAAAAGCAGTCTATTTCTCACTCATGTACTAGTCCACAGTGGCAGGTGGATTTCCTCCTCAGGAACACAGGTTCCTTCTTCCTTTCTGTGGTTCTAACTTACCTCTTGATTCTAGGGCCTCACTCTCATCTGCATCCAGCCAGCAAAAGGGGGAAAAGAGAGTAGAGAAGGCACATCTGCTTCTTTAAGACCTTGACTGGGTAGTAACACACATCACTTCCACAGAAGAGAACTAGTCACATGGCCACACCTAAGTGCAAAGGGAGCAGAGCAGTCCCTTCCCAGAAGCAACTCCATTCTAAGGTAAGGGATTTTGAAGGACAGTTAGCCATCTCTGCCACAGCCCTCAAGTTTTCTCACAAGTCCCTCTCCCTTGATGAACTTAGCCACTTTTGAAATTTCCATTTTTAACTCACCAGTGATAACTCCTAAATCTACGTTTCCAGTATCAACCTCCCAACCTCATATTCCCAACTCCCTCCTAGACATCAGTCTCTGTCCCTTCTGTTTTAGTTTCCTAGGCTGCTTAGAGTAAATACCTTGAAATGGTTCGGTTTGAACAATGGGAATTTATTAGCTTACAGTTTTGAGCCTGAGAAAGTGTCCAAATCACGGCATCATCAAGGTGATGCTTTCTTTCAGAAGACTGGCTGCCGGCATTCCTTGGCTCCTCTGCCACGTGACAAGGCACATAGTGGCTTCAGCTGGTCTCTCTCTTCTCTTCCAGTATTTGTTGCTTTCAGCTTCTGGCTTCCATGGCTTTCTTTTTCTCTCTCTGTAGTCATTCTGTTTATAAAGGACTCCAGTAATAGAATCAAGTCCCATCCTGAATGAGGTGGGTCCCACCTTAACTGAATAGCCTCATCAGAAGATTCTACTCACAATGGATTCATACCCACAGGAATGGATTAGATTTAAGAACATGTTTTTCTGGGATACATATAGCTTCAAACCACCACCAGTTCAAACTCAACAGTTTTCCCTATTCAGAGCTGGCTCCTGTTCCAATCCTCCCAATTCTGGATCAACATTCTTCTGGCATTACCTAAAATTCCTCCCTTTTTTTCTGGGCTCCATATCCAATGCATCTCTGAGGCCTCCCTGATTCACATCTTTTCCTGATTCCAGCTTCCCTCTTTTCTGATCATTTTTAGAATGCTCTGGACAGGCTAATCTTTCTAAATCACTTTCATTATGTCACTGTCAAGAAGCTCTTAAGAACCTATGATTCCCTGTTGCCACTTCAGAAATGCAAAATAATTTTATATAGCAACAGCCTATCAGTAAGACAAATTGTTAGGCAAAACATTTTCTTTTTAATCTGAAGGGCAAGTCTAATTCAGTGTGATCAGATTTAACAAGCTCCAGACCCAGAAGCAAGAAATTGGAATTCTAGCTTACCCTCCACCTTTAATCAAGTCTCTGAGCCTCAGTTGTTTGTTTTAGAAATTAGGAAGATAGCATCTTTACTGTCTGAAATCTGTGGGCTAGGACAGATCATCTTTTTTTCATTCCTTCCAGCTCTGGGATTGAGGATTTAAAAATTGCAAACTCCCCTGACTAATTTTTTAAGACCTCCCCCATCACTGGACCCCACTCTCCCTATTCAACCCAATTGTCTACAACCCTCCTAAATGCTTCCTTCATTTGATCAAGTTGTTCTCACTCTGTGTCCCCCATGTGCTGAGTAATCCAACCCACTGTGCTCATGCTGCTCTCTTGTCCAAAATGCCTTCCTCCTTGTGCTGGTTTGGAGCCGTTATGGACCCCAGAAAAGGCCATGTTCTTTTAATCCATTCCTGTGGGTGCAGACCTACTGTGGGTGGGACCTTTTGGTTAGGTTGTTTCAGTTGAGATGTGACCTGCCTCATTCAGGGTTGTTCTTGAGCCTCTTGCTGGAGTCCTTTAAAAGAGGATAAAACACACAGAGAAGCTAAGAGATAAAAATAAGAGATGCTCATAGAGAAAAGTCCCAGAGAAGCTAAGAGAGGATCCACAGAAGCTCAGAGAGGAAGCCACTGGAACCAGAAGCTGAAAGCAATGCAACCTGGGAGTGAAGGACCAGCAGACACCAGCCTTGTGCCTTCCCATGTGACAGAGGTGTCCCAGATGCCAGCAGCCTGTCTTCAGAGTCCAAGTATCATCCTGTTGATGCCTTGAGTTGGATATTTTCATGGCCTTAGAACAGTAAATTTGTAAGCTAATAAATCCCCATTTTAAAGGCCCATTTCTGGTATATTGCATTCTGGCAGCTTTAGCAAGCCAACACACTCCTCCCTCTGCCCATCTATTTCCCATCCATTCTCCAGGCGCTGTCAGGAGCCAACCTTGGAGGATCTGGGGTACTTAGAAAGTCATATGGGGATTAATCAAGATATCATGTGTAAATTGTGCTTTATAAATCACTATCACTAAATATCTTAGTCCTGTGATTGCTCATGAGTTAGTATTGTCTCCCCAGAAGGCTGGCTGGCTGGAATGATTGATTGATTGATTCAGTAAGTTAGTCGATAGCCTTTCTATAAGGTTGAACCATATAAAATTGCTGACATTTGACTGCTTTTAACATACAAAAATGGCAATTTCATATTTCAACTGAATGAAATGCTATTAAAATATTTGTTACTCAACTTAGTCAAATTATCCAAGGCAGAGGAAGCCAACATCTAAGAGTGAGAGTTGAAATCCCCTCAGTAGTAATTGTCATATTTGCTCTCAGGGGCATTGTCTGTGCTGAGATTTGGGGCAAGTGTCATACCCAGAAGAGGGACATCCTAAATAATGACTGTACACCTTGGGAAAGCTGTTCCCGGGGGTTCCAAGCTGGTGCAAGTAGATTAAAGAATTTCGTTGTATCTAGGTCTGAAGTGGGGCCTCTGCTTTTATCCACACCAGACAAAAGACTCACGGTATTTGGAAGGACAGATTTTAGACCCAGATCTTGGTAACTGGCCCTCCATACTTCACCTTTCCATAAGGGAACTAGAGATATACCTACACCAAGTTAAGATTTTAGGAATCATGGTTCTTTGTTGCTTCTCTCTTGTGTTTCTAGAATTCAGTCCTTATCTAAACTGTAATAACTTGGCCACTGGGTAGCCCATGAGGGATTTTGGAGGGTGGGATAGCTTGAGTTTGGGAATCAAGCAGAACTGGATTAAAATCCTATCTCTGGCAGTTACTCAATATACATTTATTAATTCCTCAAATCCTCAATTTTGTCATCTGAAAAATGAGATGAAAAGATCCATCTAATAGGGTTTTCATGAGGATTCAATGAGATAATACATGGAAAATAGTTATTATCCAATGTATAGTAAGCCCTAAATAAGTGGGAGCTATTATTTTTGCTCTATAAAAAGGAAAGCTTTACTTGATGGTCCTGATGACTGCTCCAGGACAGGATGCTCGAGGCCGGACACATCCAAGGTGGTGCATGTCAGAGTTGAGCTGAGATGTGAGCCTGGTTAGACAATGCTTGGCTTCTGATAAGCACTAAGCCCCCTTCTTACTCAAATTATGTCCTGCCTTTCCAGCCTGGGATCTGGGACATCCTCACCAGACCAGGTTTTGCTCCATGAAAAGTCACCCTGGATATTTTCTACAATCTGCTTCGCTGACCATGACCACAAGGTTGGAACATCCTAATTGCTACTGACCAGTCCCTCCAAACCAGAGGAACACCATCTTGGCCTCTTTTATGCACAGTATGGAACAGTGATTTGGAGCTCCAGAGGTAGTATGACTGTCCCACTTGGCCTCCATTTCCTCCCCATATTCATATCTGTATTACGAGAGGACAGGGAATCTGCTCAGGAGGGGATGCATGGCAGAGGTAGGAGGGGAGCCGGCACAGGCAGCCCTCATTTATCTCAGGATAGGAAGGAATTTTGTTAAGCCCCAGACACCTTCCTCTCTCTTTGCCTCCATCCATAATGGAAGATGCCTTTCCAAAGAACTTATCCTCGTGAGCTAAGCTTATGGCTGCTGTGCCTTATGAGCCTCTCGAGGCAGCCCCTGTGGGAACTGTGGTCCCACATCTGTGGTCTCAAACAACTGCACTCAAAGAGTAGGGGGAGCCCTGAAACCAAGCCCATCTGTTTTGTCTCTTTGGACCTAAGACAGAAGCTCTAACAATCTGGTGACAAGACCATTCTTGGAAGAGACTGTGGTGCTTTGGGATCTTGCAGTGTGCAGTGACAGGGAGGTAGGGGACAACTCCAGCTTACTCATTTATTCCCCACAACTTATAAGAGAATGACTATCATTATTCTCATTTTATAAGTGAGGAAGCTGAAGCACAGAGAGATTAAGTAATTTGCCCTGTGTCATAGAGCTGGTAAATGGCAGCTTTGGGCCAAGACACTCTGGCATCTCAATCCCCAGCCTCACCTACGGGCTATTACTGACTCTTCAACCTAAGGTCTTTGAGGCCAGGGCAAGTCCTCCAAACTACTACTTTGTGCTGCTCTTCTCCTGACACTCCAGCAAGAGTCACAGGAACTGCATACTATATACATTTATGAGTGAGGGAATAAACTAGTGAAAGACTGACATATGGTTACCCAGCAGCTACAGACATTTTCTGTGAAGAATCCCTTTGAATTCTTCACATACAGCTAGTATTGACTCATACAGCTAGTGATCGACTCATTAGCTTCCTAGTACCTTACAGGCCTTTCTCTATTTCAAGACCTCAGCGCTCTCCTTTCCACATATCAACATTCTCCTGTTGCTCATGCTTCCCACCTTGACTGAGCTCTTGCACAAAATACTGAAATGGGACTTCAATTTAACATGCTTCGTATTATATGGTTTGCTTATCACATGGATCAAATCAAGTTCCAGGACCATAACTATATTGTGAAGGACTGCTCTCCGGCCCCAGAATCAGCACGGAAAGCCAGAGTTATGGGTGCACAAGACAACTTTTCAGCAAAAGTGTCTGAGACGTTATCATCTCACAAATGAAGTGTGGAAGTGGTGGCTATTCTTCCCATGTTAGAGATGGAGAAACTGAGGAACAGAGGTGTGGCTTGTCCAAGCTCTTGAGGGCTAGGGCTCAGGAGTTTCCTGAATCCTAGTTTGATTTGCTGATTGTGGGCCATTCTCTTCCTACTGCATGGTGGCCTCGGGAATCCCTGAATGCCTCAGCCTTTCCCCTAACTCCCTCAGGTCACCTCTTGCCCTGGCAGAGGGATGCTGCGAAATTCTGCTTTTACGAAGGAAGGAAAGCTACAATTTATTTCTTCATGCATGCATTCATTCTACCTGATTTATTTTACTATTTGGCAGAGTTGGGAGGTGGGGCAAATCCAAGGTGTGCTGGGGTCTCTAAAGTCTCTGGGATTTCTTTGTGGGCTCAGTTAGGATCTGAGTGATCCCTGAAAGTCTAGAGCTTTTCTACAGTTTCCCTGGAACTGGGGCCTAGTCCAGATGTCCTGGGTCTTTTCCAGGTTCCCCAGAAACTTAGGGTGGGTCCAAGTTACACCGAAAAGGATCCAGCAAATTCCCAGTCTGGTACACACCCATAATTCCCGGAGTTGAGTGACTCAGGGCTTCCAAAGTTACCCCTGGGCTGAATCACCCCCCTGCGAGAAGGCTGTTTCACGTTCACAGGCTCTGTCACCTGTTGGCTGAGAGCAAGTTCTGGGCCTTTCCATTCCAGCTTTCCCTTTCATCCTGGGGTGCTGATTGCAGGCCATTCTCTCTCTATTGCGTAGTGGTCTCGGATTTCAAGATGTGAGCTGCCATTCTGATTCCCTGTCTCCAGCCCAAATGGAGTGACATTGTCATGTTCCAGGAAGACTTCTTAGTGGATCATGGCTTTCTTGACCATATCCCTTTCCACCTCCCATAACCAATTTTTGATTTCTTAACCAAAGTAGAGAGAAGACGTGTGGATGATATACATGGGATGTGTGTCTACAAAGCCTGGAGGCCAACTTACAGGAGATTGTAGACTCAGGTTCTCAGTCACACACTGTAGCTATATACACACATGGCTGTTCTTTTGTAGACTTAATTCCTTGTGTTCTGATGCAGTTGAGCTCTTGACCTTTAAGTTGAGTAGAGGAGTTCTTTTCTGACTGAGAGGTGACATAGCCCCTCAAGGCTGTGATTTAGCAGTGAGGTATCTTCTGAAGCCCTGAGTCCAAGTCTACTCAATGACTCAGTTATAAGCATCTCAAAAGCCAAGCTTCTAGATTCAGCTGAGAACATGATCAATATTTCTACTGCAGTGTGTATTGAGAACAAGAGTGTTGCTCAGAGCTGGGAAAGACCTTCTGTTCAGAAGGCACAGTGATATTAACAGACATTTCCTGCTGGAAATTTCTCAAGTGGAAGAGCAAATGCTGAGCACCACAAGACTCCAGCATTTTGATGGTTTCCAGTGTTATCATTAGTCACTAGATAAAAATTCTGCAGGCCCTCAGGCAGACATTGCAGGGCATAGGACTTTGGAAATAAGAACACAGTTTTTAAGCAACTGCTCATCTTTCAAATATATGTGCCTACCATTGACTCACAATATGTTTACTGTTGCATTTTTTATAATGTTAATAATAGGGAATGATTAGGTTAATTATGGTACATCTATACAATGGAATATTCTGTAGCCATTAAAAATCAGGCTAATGACAGAGAAGCACTTATGATATTTTGCTAAATAAAGAAAGCAGGCTGTAAAATTTTACACAGAAAAAATAGGAACTGAATTTTAAACCCCTCCCCAACAAAACAACAAAAAACAATGTTTGTACATACATATATACATAGATGTGTATATGTATGTATGTTGAAAAATACTGAACTGATATATGCCAATATTCTTTTAAAATGTTTTCCTATATTTTCTGCAGTGCTTGAGTATTCACTTTGTAATTTAGAAAATGCTATTTTTTTTGATAAAGGACACTTACAAATTGTATATTTTGGAAGTCGTGGTGTAAGACCCTGAACCTACCAGCAACATACGCAAATTATGCACTGAAATCAGGTGGTGGTGACGTAGGCTGGGGCCCAGGCAGCGTGGGCCGAGAACTAACAGGGTCGAGGCTACAACCTTTCCCTTTCATATCCCTGAGCTGCCTAATCCCTGAATCAACTGATAAAGTAAAATAACACACTTTGTTCAAAGGGCCAACATAACTCACATTCTTAACCCATGCTGCAGGCCATCCAGGCTAGTGAAGGTCTCCTGCCTCTGCTTTGCTTCTTGGCTTGCCTTGAGCATGTCCACATTCAGGGGCAAGCGGGCAGACCAGCCCGAGAGCTGTTGGCACTCGTTATTGAGGGGTGCTGAGGTCTATTTGTTTGCATTAATACCATTAGAGGCAGTGGGTCCTGTCTGCCCTCACCCCAACATCCCAACCAAATGAACCCCAAGAAAGGGTAAAAGGAGTCACAAAGATGACAGCCCCCAGCCTGAAGGGTATGGAAAGGGTTGGATTTTGGGATCCTGCTGGCTATGCTCACAGGGTCCCAGGCATCTCTCATGTCAATTCAAAGGCCCTCTAATCCATTGTCCAAGAGGCTGGCCATAGTTACTCCTTCCACCCCCGCTTTGCCCTCCCATGGGGATGAAGGATGAGGCCCAATCCCTTTTGGTTGTCTTGTTCTCGGGGACTTGACTCTTTGGTTTATGGAATCTGGTTTCTGAGGATATAGAGGGTACATGGGCAGTGCAGGTGCTAAGTAAGGATAGCAAAAGCAATAAAATACACTCACCTCTAACTCATTCATTCATTTGTTCACCTGATATTTATGGAGTGCCTACTGTGTACTAAACACTGTGGGTGCAGCAGGGAACATGAAAGACAAGCACCCTGTCCTCATAGGGCTTATGTTCCAGGGTGATGGGAGAGAGATGATAAGTAGATCAATTATGGCAATACATGTTATAATGAAAAAATAACCATGGGATATGATGGAGGGTACCTGGGGGCAGGGGTACTTGGTTCCTGCCTAATACCCATAATGCCCATCAGGAGGCCCCTGGGTGGAGAGAAGGAAGTGATTCTCAGTAGAGTAGATATGATGCCTCTGCCAAGGCTGTTCAATTCAAATTAAGCTGCCCAGTTTCTCTCTCTCTCTCTCTCTCTCTCTCTGTGTGTATGTGTGTGTGTGTGTGTGTGTGTGTGTGTGAGAGAGAGAGAGAGAGAGAGAGAGAGAGAGAAAGGGTGGGGGAGAGAGAAACCATGTACTGAGTGTCTTCCTTTTAGCATAGGTAACTGAGATTTAAGATGTGTCTGGACTTGTCTTGCTGGATGGTAAGGAGGACCCACGGGGTTGATTTATATGTGAGCCTTTCCGAAAATGGAAGGAGCTCAGAGAAGCACTGGACCCCATGTAGATTCGGAAGCCAAAAGGGGTCTAGTTTGATATCTCATACCTGGCCCCCCTTTCCCCTATCTCAGAGCCCAGCCTTTTGAACTCATGTTAAAAAATTTTTTTTTTTATTAGAGCAGTTGTAAGTTTACAAAAAAATCATGCTGATAGTAAAAAGTTCCCATATCACTACCCTTGCCACACACACACACATACACACACACAGTTTCCCCCATAATTAAAATTTTTCATTAGTGTAGTACCTTTGTTATAACTGATGAAACAATATTATTATAATTATATGATTAGCATTAGTCAATAGTTTACATTAGGGTTCACTCTGTGTTGTACTGTTCCATGGGTTTTTAAAAAATTTTTATTCTGGTAACATATATGCAACCTAAAATTCCCAGTTTATCCACTTTCAGTTATGCAATTCAGTGGTGTTAATTACATTCACAATATCATGCCACCCTCCCCACTATCTATTACCAAAATTTTTCCATCACCCTAAACAAACTCCATAACAATTAAACATTAACTGCTCATTACCCACACCCACACGGCCCCTGGCAACCTATATTCCAGTTTCTGACTTTGTGAATTTGCACATTTTAATTATTTCATATACGTGAGATCATAAGCATCTGGCTTATTTTACTCCAAATGATGTCTTTGAGTTTCATCCGTGTTGGAGCATACATCAGAAATTCATATACAATGAATTACCCATATTTATTGTATATTATATCCATATACAATGGACCATATCCCACATTTTGTTTATCCATTCATCTCTTGATGGACACTTAGGTTGCTTCCACATTTTGGCAATTGTGAATAAAGCCACTATGAATATCAATGTGCAAATATCTGATGAACTCATGTTTCAGGCCTCTCGAGAGGAGCTGAAGACTAAATCAGGAGAAACTTCTCCCACTGGGGCCTCTGAGAAACACAGGGCCATAAGCGGTACTGATGGAGCATGGTTATGGAGGTAAAGCAGTTGGCACTGTGCCCAGTACATAATAAATGCTCACTTATGCTAACTCTTATTGCCACTAGTTTAATGACAAAATATGAGACAGATGGGGCTTCAGTGCTGAAGTTTCCTGACTACCCAGCCCAACTTTGTCATCTTAAAGGCCTGCAGCTCTGGGCATGCCAGGGGCTGTCCTCTCTGTGCAGACATCAGCCTTCTCACAGAGGAACCCAGAAGCCAGGAAGGCAGCCAGCATTGGGATGGCAAACTTACCAGAAGGCGGGAAGCAGGAGAGAGGAACAGGCAGACATCACAAAGGAGCAGAGAGGTGAGACTTGGAGGTGAGACTAGCAGTCAAACACGGGCTTTGGAATCTTACATATATGGATTCAAGACAAGCCCTGGCACTTACAACCTATGTGGCCATTGGTGGGTTATTTAACCTCTCTGGTTCACTATGTCTTCATCTGTAAAGCATGTATAATAATATCTCTCATATGGTTATCCTGAGGATTAGATGAGATAATAATGTGCATACAGCATTTATCCCAGTGTCTCCATGCAGTAAGTGCTCAATAACTAGCAGGTAGAGGCCCCAGCTTGGGAACCTGTTCCTACACCCAGAACTGGTCTGGGAGAAACTTGGGCTATAAACATAATATGCTATTTGAGTTTCCCAGGGAACAATCCACTAGAGGGGAATGTTGGAGCCTCATGCATTTTCAGGTCACAGAAGGTGAAAGACTCTGGATAGGGATGTGGAGGGAGGAAGGTAAAGAGAGGTAGGGAGCAGAGCTGGGCTGGCTTCAAGTGTATGCAACATGTGTAGTTGCATAGGGCCCTGTGCTCAGGAGAGCCCTGTGCTTAGTTTAGTGCCCTGCTGTCACCATCTTGAAATTCTTAGCAATCTTTGAACTTGGTTTGTAAGTCAAGTCCAATGGGATAATGGAGTATGTGTGTGAGGAGAGGAGCTATGGCTAATCTGTGTGTCCTCCATTCCATTCCAGTCCATTGGCACTTAGGAATCATGATGCCCCATAAGCACAGAAGTTCAGTGGATTGGAATGCATGATGCATGGATGCTCAGTGAGGCTCAAAGTGAGTATAAGGTGAGTGTCCCTCTACGACCAAGAAGGGAGCACCGACAGCCCACAGAGCCCACATTTTCCATTTAAACCTCTTGTTTTGAATGCAGAAAGGCAGCACCGATGTTCTAAGTAACACAAATGACCAAGGAGCCCTACATATCCTTCATTAGTTCCCTGTATTAGCCAACCACTTTCACTGAAAAAGATGACATGGAAGGAAAGGGAAAGATAGACCAACCCATAGTTCCTTTTCCCTCAGTCCTTCTTTACTTGTCAGTAAGCCAAAGGGAGAGAGTGTTGGTGGAATGTGCACTTATCAAGATGTGACATAAAAATAGTTACATTAATTTTCTGCATTGTTTCCATTGTTCTGGTAAGAAGGAAATACATACACATGTATGAGCTATGAAATACAAACTGTAATTTCATTATTTTTGCATATGAACTAAATGCTCTTATATTTACATTTAAAACAGGTATTGCACAATAAAGAATGGTAAAATTTAAGCTACCAATTTAAAATTTTAATTTTTCTTTACTTAGAATGATATTAAGCAGCAAATAAAAAACATTGTGACAAATCAAGAGAGACTGAGGAAGAAAAGAAAAAGCTTTATGTTTTAGTCCCTTTAATGGTACTTTTTTCCTGGTGTTTAAACAAGGGACCCACATTTTCATTTTGCAATGGGCCCTGCAAATTTTGTAACCAGCTTTGGCAGGGACTTTATGTTGCAGATTATTTTTCTTTTTCCCTGTTGCTATTGTTGGACCCCAGGGTTGCCTTGGGCCCCCTCTTCACTTTCCTTTCATGAGAAGGAGGCTCCTGGCTCATGGCAGGTAAAGATGAAATAGGGCCATGTTGTTAGAGGGGAGCCTCAATGGGGACAAACTGCCTCTCCTTTCATTTCTCTGATTTCTTTTCTTTTCTCAAGATTGGTAAAATCTAGAGGGCCTGTAAACAACCTGGCTCCTCCTACTTCACCAGGAGGTGACTTGGCAGTTGGGGCCAAAGCCCCAATCAGGAATATAATCAGGGATATATATAAAATGAATATAAAGGAACAGTATAAACTGCTCCTTTTATCTTTCTGCTGGAGGTGAGTCACAGTACCAGATGGGGAACATTTTAACATCCTGATGGTTGGGGATTTTGTACTGTTTTTAGAAGGACATTAATATGCCCCTGTGATCACCCACTTGATGCAGACTGAGTCCAATTCCTGGAGTTAAGGTAGGATTGGGATGAGGTACCCTCCAGCTGATGAAATGTGGTTTGTTTGTGTTTTGCATTGAATTAAACACATAAAATTAAAAGTTGCAAAAAAATAAAAATAAAAAAAACAAAAAAACCCAACAACACATCAATAATTCTTAGACATTTCTGGTGAAACATTAACAGAAGGATGGGGACTACCAGGGTATTCATGTCTGGGCCAGAGCTGCCATCCAAGTGCACCGCCCCCACTTGGATCCTGATGGCCCCTCGGCCCAGGGGGCTCTGTCCTCTGCATGTGTATCTCTCTGAGGGTTCACCTTCAAAGTAAGCGTTTGGTCGAGGACTTGGGGGATTTGGTCCCAGCCCAAACTATCATCTCAGCGTCAGCATCTAGCATCCCTTCCCATGCACTTCCCTCCTTGCAGCCTGTCAGCGCAGTGGGCTGCGGACAACGATGGGTGAGGACTGACAAGCTGGTGAGAGGCCCTGGGAGCGCCACTGTGGGAGGACAGACCTGCCAGGGAGGCGCCTCCCCTAGAGGAAGGCAGCAGCTGTGCGGACGTGAAGAGCCCTTCTGCTAATGAGCAAGTGAGGACAGGAGAATCAATCACCAGGATCCGGTGACACCACCGCGGCTCCTCCTGTCAGCGGGGTGGGCCTCTCTCCTCACCTAGGCCGCGCGCTGTGTGGTGTCTGGAGGCTTCTTGAGTGTTAGACACATGCCTGGGTCAGGCGCTGGCTCTGGCTCTTGCCCAGAGCCTTTCTAAGGTTGCAGAGACACTCTGCCTCTTGAGCATACTTGGAGTGTAAGCAGATTTTGCCTGTGTCCAAAGAATTGGCTCAACAAGAGCAAAGCAAAACTTTTACAAATGGCTGAGTGCCTCACAGAGAGAGTGGGGATGGGGTTGCAGGTTCATCTTTCCATGGCAACATTTTTGGTCAATGAAGGGGCCAAGAAATATCATAGGGAAAACTCACTTGTTCCATTCAGTCAGTGTTTATTATCTACCTATTTTGTAAAAAGAAGTCTTGGGATTCAAAGATGAATAAGATGTATTTCCTATCCTCAAGAGCTGTCAGCCTAGTGGGGAGGGCATCATCATCACCACCACCACCACCACCGTCATCAAATAAATGCAACACAGCTGGCCAGGCTGTAATCCAGGCATCAGTGAAAAGCTGAGGACACACAGATAAGAAGGCATTAAACTCTGCCTGAGCAGATGCAGGGAAGTTGTCATGTGAAGTGACATGTTAGCTGGGTCTACAGGATACCTAGGAGGTCCCCACATGGTAAAACGTGTGTATGTGTGTGTGTGTGTACAAGGCAAAGAGGAAGAAGGGGAAAGAACAGTAAAAGTACAAAGGTATAGTTGATCCTCATTTTTCAAGGATTTTGTATTTGTGAGTTCACCTACTTACTAAAATTTATTTGTAACTCACAAATCAATATGACACTTTTGTGGTCATTTTTAGACACGTGCAGAGTGCTAAAAAATTTGAGCTGCCCATCACACATGTTCCCAGCTGCTTTCTTGTTTCAGCTCTCATACTGTAAACAAGTATCCTTTTTGTGTTATATTTAGTGCCATGTTTTTCACATTTTTGTGCTGTGTGTTAGTGATTTGCTGTTTAAAATGGCCCCAAGTGTAGTGTTGAAGTGCTGTCTAGTGTTCCTAAGCACAAGAAAGCTGTGATGTGCCTTAAGGAGAAAACGTGTTAGATTGGCTTCTTTTCAGGCATGAGTTATAGTGCTGTTGGCCATGAGTTCAATGTTAATGAATCAATGATAAATTAATATATTGTTATATATTATAAGATGTCTTTAAACAGAAATGTACATAAAACAAGGTTACATATTGATCAATTGATGAAAATGTTGTGACCAGAGGCTCATAGGGACCAACTTTGTATTTCCCCTAAGCGCAATGGTTCAGTATTCACTAATTCAGTGTTTGTGGCTACTTTATAGAACTTAATTATGGTGAATAACGAGAATTGACTGTATCAATGAACATGGTATGCACAGACACCAGGAGAAGATTTGGGATAGGTGAGGAAGCCGAAAGCTCTTGAGGGGTTAGCTCGTCCAGATTTTGGGCTTGGGGGAAGGGGTGTGAGGGAGATGGAGGCAATCACTCTGGGCCTTTGCAGATCGTAGTATTTTGACTGGCTGAGCTGGAGAAGAGGGCATTCCAGGAGGATAAGACAGCACAGATTAAGGTAAGAAATCCCAGAGCATGTCTTAGCAATGACGAAATTTAGTTGACATTTAGGGACGATGAATGGTAGAAATGGTTAAAAATGGAAGAGGGTGGCTAAAGCATTTGAATTTTAATTCCTTGGGCAATGGGGAACTACGAAAGGATTTTTTGTTGTTGTCATTGTTTTTGAGGTATAATCTATATGCACCAAAATTCACACTTTTTAGAATTCTATGAGTTTTGACAAACTCATAAAGTCATGTAATCACTACCACTCAAGCCATAGAATGCTTTTATTATCCACAAAGTTCTTTCATGCCTCTTTGTTTTCTCTAAATAAAGGCATATAGCTTCTTGAGTCTGGCTTCTTTTACTCAGCTTAACAAATTTGAGACTCAACCATATTTTTGTGTGTGTCAGTAGTTCATTCCTCTTTTTGTTGAGTGATATTCCATTGTATGGATATATCACATTTTGTTATCCATTCACCAGTTGGACATTTGGGTTGTTTCTAGTTTGGGGCAATTATGAATAAAACCAGTATAAATATTCATGTACAGGTTTTTGTGTGAACTTAAGTTTTCAGTTCACGTGGGTAGATTCCTAAGAGTATAGAAGTAGGATTCCTGGGTAGAATAAGTATCTATAAGTGTATGTTCAACTTTATTTTAAAAACTGCCAAACTGTTTTCCAAAGTGACTGTGCTATTTTGCATTCCCCCCAACAATGGATGAGAGTTCCCATTATTTTGCTTCCCCCTCAGCATTTGGTATTGTATTTTTAAAATTGTAGTCATTCTAATAGGTGTGTAGTGGAATCTCATTGTGGTTTTAACTTATGTTTCCCTAATAACTAATGATGTTGAGCATATTTTCATGTGTCCACTTGCTGTTATTATATCTCTTTTGGTGAAAGGTCTGTTCAGACACACTAAACTGACATGCTCATAGCTATGTGTTAGGAAGATTATCCTGACATTGGTGCACAGCCTTGCTACTCAAAGTGTTGAATGAGGGCCAGCGGCACCCACATCTCCTGAGAGCCTGTTAGAAATACAGCACCTTGGCCCTACTGCAGTCCTGCCAGATCAGAATCTGCATTTTAACAACATCCCCACTTGATTTGTATGCACCTTAAAGTTGAGAAGCACTGGTGTACATGAAAAATTGAAGAAAAAACATAAGGAGCTATTCAGGAAGCGATTGCAATATGGAGAATTCAGAGAGGCTAAGCAGTCAGAAAGCCAAGGAAGTGAGAATCTACACACCTCCTTCTGTGGCCCAGTCTGCAAATGTGGCTCAGGTTTTTAGTGCACATCTGTTTCCTTACCTGGATCCCACTGTTAGATGAAGGCCCAGGTGACAGCAAAGGCAGTCTCTGTGGAAACCATTCCCTGGAAAAGCAAACACAGAACTTCAAGCCTCTCATTACAGCCTGTGGGACTGTAGTACAGGGAGGCCTACAGGGTCCGAAAGGCAGAACAGGATAGGATTCTTTTAATTAATTAATCCCGCCCATGGTGAACACAGACAGTGTCCAACACTGTGCTGGGTACACACAGATAAGGCCCAGCCCTCAGATGTAAGTTCAATGTCTAGCTGAGGAGACAGACAGACGTAATTACAGCTCAGTGTGATAAGTGTCATGGCAGAGATATGCATAAAGTGCTGAACAAGCCCAGAGATGGGAGGAACTAATTGGGGTGGGGGGAGTAGGGAAGCGCAGAAGGGCTCAGAAGAGTTGACGGTTGACTTGGGTTTTGGAGTGTTGACAATAGCCAGCATTTATGGAGCACTGACTGTTTGCCAAACCCTGTATTTTACAGAATTATTGCATTTAACCCTTGCAACAGCCCTATGAGGTGGAGACTGTTATTAGCCCCATTTTATGGATAAGGCAACCATGGGCATAGAACAATTAAAAAACTTGCCCTGGGTCACGTAGCTTGATTCCCACTCAATCTGTCTGGCTCTAAAGTTTGTGCTCTTAATTGAGCACTCGCCATGAGGCAGGACTGTCTTAGAGGACCCCAGGGAGAACAACATAAACCAGTGTCCCGGGTCCTAGGAGCTCTTGGTTTTTGCCCCAAGTCCCAGTTTTGCCCAGAGAACTACAGAAACTGAACAGATTCCTAGACAAAGCCTTCTAACTGGTTGTAGATGACTCAGGTGTGGACTGGGGGCACCTGGGTTTCCTGTGTTGCTGCAGAACTGCACTGGGTCAAGCTCCACGGCCACCCCTGCTCTGGCTGCTGCCTTTCTCTGCAGGCAGACATGGACAGTGTCAAAAGCTTGGCTCTCTTTAGAACCCACATAACTGTGGATTTCTCTATCTAAGGAGATAAAGCCAAAGACAGGCAACAAGCTTTTGCTATTTCTCAGCCTCCCTGACAGGCTAGGTGTCTGCGCATTGTAAAGATTTCCAACAAGGAGCTCTGTTATGGTTTTTAAAAGTAAACCTGGAGATGTGGGGTAGACATGACCCTCGGTATGCCTTTGTAAAGGCCTCATGCCCCCTTGACCTGTTGTGTAGACTTTGTGAGCTCCCTGAGTCCAGACATATTTTCTCCTTTACACTCCTCTCACAGTCCCTAGCGCTGTGCTGGCTCAAGGTAGGTGCGCAAGGAGAGCTGATTGTGCTGATAACCTTAGAAGGCTGGAGTTCAGAGTCTGTGCCTCATGGGAATGAGGAACACAGGTTCTTGAGCTGGGTTGCTGGGCTGAATCCTGGCTCTGCCACTTACTAGCTGTGTGACATTAGGCAGGTTGCTTAACCTCTCTGAGCCTTGGTTTTTCCTCTGTACTAGGGGGATTAGTCCCTCCCTCCTAGAGTTGTGAGATTTAAATGAGTTATTGCAAGTAAAGTGCTTAGAAGAGTACCCAGCACATAGTAAGTTGCAACATAGTAATTACCATAGTGGAAGGGAATAGTCTTTGGAGTCAGACCTCAGTTCAAACCCCAGCTCCATTTTTTTCTACCTGAGCCTGGGGATGATAACACCTTCATCTGAGAATGAGAGAGAAGATGAAAAGCATTATGTATGCAAAGCGCTGGCTCAATGCCTACCCAGAGTAACACTGCTATAATCACTTGGTTCCTGGATTCACTTGCTCATCTGATCTATGGGTTGACCTAGCAAGGTGCCCTCAGGCTTATCCAGGGCAGAATCATGAAGGATGAAGTGATCATCTGGATTCACTTGCTCATCTGATCTATGGGTTGACCTAGCAAGGTGCCCTCAGGCTTATCCAGGGCAGAATCATGAAGGAATTGAAGGTCACAAGCAATTAAACAGCTGGATTGTCCGGGGAGATCCTAACGCTCATAAGGCAGAACCAGCAAGACCAGTTCAGTAGGCGTCCTGAGGAAAGATGAATGGGAAAGACCCTACCCCAGAAAGCAAGCATCAGAATGTGGCACCTGTGGGGCCAAAAGGAGTGGGGGGGAAGTTGGTGGTAAGACGTGGTGGATGCTTCACCTATCCCCAGAAACTGTGTAAACTCTGCCCTTGGCAATCTTCTGCCAGCAGCCTGGGTTTCTGACATGTCTCAGTCACTTGTAACCTGTTTTTTGTGTATTTCAGGCTCTGTTCAGATGAGTCTGGGCCCCTTGTCACTGCTGGGGCTGGAGTTCTCAGCAAACCTCGCTGACAGATAACGAGAAAAATCAGGGCACTTCCAGCAAATCAGGGGGTCAAGAATAGGCATGAGAAGGAAAGAGAAGCAGCAGTATCTGCTGAAGATCCATGGAGAAACCCTAGCTTTTGGAAGAGATAATGCAAAGGGTGACCAAGGACACTCTCTTCTGAGTTGCCACGCAGTCAGCCTTGGGTGGAAGGTCTGATGAGGCATTTTATCATCTTGGCCTTCTGATGTCTATCCACAGTGACCACAGAAGTGGGTACAGCCTTCAGGAGTTCCTGGAGGGTGCGGGTTTTGGGGGCCTGGGGTGAGAGTTGCCCCCAGAAGTGGGCAGCACTGGATCACAGACCATCTCAGTTGCCGAACCGAGGAATTTGAACTACATTGTCAGGTAACAGGCAGCCAGTGAGGGACTTTGAGCAAGAAGTAAAATGATTTGGGCATTTGAGAAAGTTCTTTTACCATTGTATGGAGGATAAACTCCTTGAGAATATAAAGGAAACGCTGGCTGATTTTTAGCCCCTATATGTACTATTTTTCCCAAGTGAAGCCTAAATCACTGACTTTGCTTCCCTCTCATTACATATGTTTATTGATTCAATCTTTTTAAAGGATAAGGAAAAAAACTGTATTAAGCTTGCCCTAATGTCCTAATTTGTCCTTTCCCCATCTTGTGAGTGAGGTATGGCCCAGGGGTATGAGGCAACTTTCCCAAACTCAGGCAGTGGGTATTTAGCACACCCAGGAAGGATTTCACACAGTTTGGATTCTTGGAATTCTCCCCTAACTGGTAGATCCCGCTGTGATCCACCCACACAGGCTCACACTTAACTCCTAAAAAGTCACTTTCCTTCTTAGAAAAAAAAAGAGCATGCCCAAGTTTTGAAAACAGCCCCCAGTCCAAGTCTGTCAGATTATTGCCTCAGTTTCCTTCTGCATCACCAGTGTGGCATTGCTACTGTTTCTCCGTGGGTTTCCTGCCAGTCCCTTCACTGTATTATGAATGTAAACCCAGTATCAAAATTGACCTTTTGCCCAGTGTGGCTATGAGACCCAAAAGAAACCCTCCTGGTAAAATGCAAGGGTAAATAAATGTTCACTAGCGAAGTCAATGTTGACTGCCTCCTAAGGTCTCCAGTGTACGGTTTTACCTCTTCTTTGCTGTGAAAATCAGCCCCAGACTCCTGAGGGTGTCAGCAGTTTGTTCTAATTGGCTCAGAGCTGTGAGGGCTGCTTCATGCATGGGCTTCCCCACTCGCTGCCTGTCTCCAGAGCACACCTGACAGGAAGGAACTGGGCGCAAAGGAACTCCATGGGGCTGCATTTATATGCATTTATATTGTAAATTTCATGTAAATGCTTCTATGGTTTGAAGTAGAAAATGGGGCATTGTATATCATTTTAATTGATTCCAAATTCTACCTATGCTGATCCCAAATGTAACATAAATGCATCGCTGTCCTTTGTACAAAAGACATCCAAACTATACAATGACAAACTGGTGTGTTTCTGTGTGGTTGTGCTTTTCCCGTAATACTGTAGAGTACTTTGCTTCTACTCCACATCTGGCCCACCTACCCTTGAATCTTTTGAGGAATCAAAAAAAAAAAAGGTAATACCAGGTGAAAACCCATAGATCACACAAATAAAGTTTGAGCTGTTTAAACAGGATATTGTTGAACTCAAATTGCACTTTGGGCTGAGGGGGACAAACCATGCCTTTTACCACAACCCTAGGCTCCCAAAGAATTCAGGCGTGAAAGGAATCAAGCTGCAGGCAAATTGGGACTTTGAGTAAATAAAAGAGAAAACATAAATATGATTTTTTTCTGTGAGCACCAACTAGTAAGATATTTTCAGTTGAGTTAGTAAAAACATGTTTAAACCTGTTTGCAGAGACAGGATCATAAAACATCCTTTACAGAAAACAGGGATGGGTTGGGGGAGGGAGTGGTGGTCACTTTATTTTCTCTCAGAGAACTAGGTGATGCCCAACAGCACACAGTAGTACCCGTGATCTGAATGGGGACCTTGTGCAGCAAATTGGTGCCATATTCCACTGTGATGCCATCTGGCCCCTCTTCCCAAAGCTCAATATCCTCATTTTCTCTTAATGAAATGCTAACCTGGAGCAAGACTGTGTTTACATGAGGTCTAGCATTCAGCTTAGTCCTTGGTGGGAGGGGGTGGCAAATGGTGACCACAGCTGGCAAAAATCCATGTGGGAGAAGCACCTCCAGGTGTACCTTCAGATGCCTGAAGTTTCCAGTTTATATTGTGCTACAAGCCTCTACCTTTCTTGATTTTTTAAAACCTCAAAGACCGTCCTTATTTGTCCAACCATTTATGTGCTTTGTTTTATGTAATGCATAGCTATCATTAAATGATCATTCCATGGTTTCATTTTAACTTTTTTTCTTCTATCCCAAGCCCCCCAGCCCCAGCCCAAATGGGAACCCTCAAACCAAATTATCAATTTTTATCTCAAAGATTCAGGAAAAGCTGCGGATAATGTCCCTCAGGATCATTTTTCTACAATCTGCATTTGACCACAAGCCTGAATATTTCTTCCTTTTGCCACAAGGAAAAAATATTCCCCTGGAGAAATCATGTTGCTGATGAAACTGAAACAAGAGCATAAAGTCAAATGCCCCCCATTAATCTTCCAGCTGGGAAATGAGAACAGCTTCCCTAAAAGGGGATGAAACTGAAGGGAAATTGTGTTATCATCTTGAGCCATGTTTACAGACTCAAGTTTAGGGTGAACACAATGCTATCAGGACAAGCCTAGCTTGCTAATCTTGTTTCCAAATGTATTTGAAAAAGTAAACTGAAGTCAAAGCTAAATTTTTACACTGAAGTCTAAGAGAAAGAGTATAAAAAACAAAAAGGTTTTAAAGTCTATTTGCCCAAATTTCCAAGTTAATGGTTTGAATTCATTATTAAAATGTGAAATTGTGACATTTGAAAAGCTATAATGTTAGTAAACCAGGCTTGATTCGTATAATGTCTTTACTGACTTTTCTCCTACAACTACATGCTCTGCTTTTTTCACTCATTATATCCCAAACATTTTTTCATGTCATAGTCTTCATAATTATCCTTTAATTTATGCCTTAATATTTCAACCACTGAATACACCATAAATTCTTTTATCATTTCCCGTTTGCTTTTTTAGGTTGTTTCCAATTTTTTACTATTCTAAATAATGCTACAATGAACATTTTGAGAACCTCAGTTTATTTCAGCATTTCAATTACTTTCTTAGAGATTTCTAGAAGTGGAAATAATGGGTTAAATAGCATGTAAATGTTTAAATAGCGCATGAAAAGTTTGCTAAATTGTTTTTCCAAGGGATAATACCTAGATACTTAGTTACTAGCAAGGAAAGAAGAGCAATGACTGCGTCTCATCAGCACTGGGTATTAATATGTGAAAATTTAAAATTTAATAGCAAAATAAAATAAAATTTTATTTACCTGGACACTTAATGTTTAAGTAGGCAAAAAAAAAAAAAAAAAAAAAAAAAAAAAGTCCCTTTTTTCATCTCAGCTTCCTTAAACTGCTTTTGGCTAAGGAAATTGTCCCCTCCCCACCTCGAGCATTGGATTTGCAAAGGTATGGTGGGAGAACAGTCTCTCCCTTGCTGAGACCAATGTCCAGAGTAAGTAAATCAAATATCTGGGGGTGGGAATTGGGTCTCAGTATTTTTAGGTTTCCCAGGAATCACTGATATGGAAGGTAGGGATCCAAGTCTGGTTTGAAGGGGCCAAATAAGAAAAGGGAGCTTGATGTCAGGCAATGAGAGATGACAGTAGTTTGAGACGGTAGCAGGGTCAAAGAAAGGTGCTTCTGAAAACGGAATAGGTGACCTGAACATGTTTGAAGTGAAACATGTAGGAGAGAAAGTAGGAATCGAAGGACAGGAGTTTTGGGCCCAGGGCCCAGGAAGTAGGGTTATAATAGTGATTGCGCAGAGATATGGGTTGAAGGGCAGAGGCATTTTGAAGTGTGGGAATTTGCATCCATGGGCTCTGATCTTCTTGGAGAAGCAATTTCATCTTCTGGGAGTGGAGTCATGGCAGTGAGAAATGATGTGGAATAACTACTATGAAGGGAAGGAAATGAGGAAATAAAAGCAGCTGACTTGTACTAAAAACAATTGGTTAATTGGTCAACAACACCTTTGACAAAAAGTCCCCACTGAGAAAGAAGACAAACCAATGACTAAAATCAGGGTTGGACAACATGATCTGTCATTTATTCACAACAGCCATGCAAGTTCGTGATGCTGAGCTGTCTCTATACATTGTATTAGTCAGGGTTCAATCTGAAAAGCAGAACCACTGTAAGAGCTACAGAACAGAAGATCTTTAAAGATAGGGATTAGACTTTAAAGCAATTGTGGGACCTGGGGGGGGGGAGTCTACCTAGACAGCTGCTTCTGCATCTGGTGTTGGGACTGAAGTCCTCAAATGTCAGCAAAGAGGGAACACCGGGTATGGAGTGAGGGAGAGCAAAGATAAACTGGAACCCAGGAGAACAACCGGTAGCGGCATTGTCTCACTACCTCCAGTCTTGATGCTGCGGGTGACCTGCAGAAGAAGTTGGTGCCCTTTGTCCAAGTTGCACACAAACCTGACTCAGGACCTAGAGGAGCTGGAAGAGGAGAAGGGGCAGAAAGCTGGAACCTCACACCAATGGGCTGGACCAGCAGAGGACTTCAGAGCAAAACAATGGTGTTGCCTCACCTTTGCCTTCCACATCTCACCCAGGACCATAGAGGGAAGGGACTTCTGGGAGACTTGGCTTCAACGTGGCTGAGTTGACACCTTACAAAGCCACCGTGTACATGAACAGTCTCTATTTTCCTACGTGTTCTAAGACACTCCACAGACTCATGCTGGAATCTGGGCGACGAAGCGCACCGGAGGCAGTGCTTGAGTTTTACAAGAGGAGAAACACCAGCCCAAAGGTTACAATTTGGGCCCAAAGTCACATCACATGTTTCCCCGGGGATGGCAGCACATAAAACTTAGCTTTCTGGTCATTCAAAGGAGAACAGAGACTCCCCCTTCGCCGCGGTGGTGGTAGTTGTGTGGGTGTGCACGGAGGCAACTCCACTGGCGATCATTTTATAACTGTCACTGCAGCAAGAAGTTTGGGGCAAAAGTAGCCCCCAGGGTTTTCTGACGCATGGCCTTAACTGAGTGTTCTCTCTCTGTCCTCAGCACACCCTCGTAAAGAGACGTGCCGGGGAATCGGGAGCTCGGCCTGGTTTGAGTGATTAACTTGTGTGTGGGTGCAGCTCAGCTGCGAAATTGAAGACTCTGCAATGTTCCAGATCCTCGTAAAGCAGCGCTCACACTTGCCGTCCAACGAAGCAAGGCAATATCCTTATTGTAGGTTTGCGGGCTGCAGCTTCAGCAGCTCTGAGCCCTGTGGGCCTCGGTTCCTCTCTGCGGAGGAGTCAGCCAGCTTGGTTCTGAGGGAGGGGAGTCCTTGTCCTCTCTGGCATTTGCCCTGCCTGCTTCATCTCTCGCCTGGCTTCAAACACAAACGCAACCAACTGCTGAATCTTCTTCCCCGTGTTTAAAGTCAGACGGCCACGTCGCATGTCTTTGTGTTAAATTTTAAACTCAATCATTTAATTTTACTACATACGTTAAGTCAGGCTAAACTGGAAAGCAGAGCCTGAATAGATCTGACTATGAAGGATTTTGGAAGGTGTTCTTGGAACTACAGAAGGCTGGCTTCCCGTAACTTCTGTCAACCTCTCCCTTTTCCTTTTCTTTCCTCCTCCATTTCCCCTTCTTCCACCTCTTCGTCTTCTCTCCCTGCTTCATTCTCATTGTAGAAACACATAACCAAGTATCTACTGGGATCCACGTCTGTGAAGCTGGGGATACCGAGAAGTGAGGTGCAGGGGACCCACTGATAAGCACATGTTGCCCGTGGTGTGAAGGCACACAGGGTGTGGGTGAATGTCACGTAAGCTGAGTCTTGACAGGAAAGCAGGAGTTACCTGATAGTCTTCTTTGTCTTTCAGTTCTCATTTCTCTGCCCAAACTTCCTCCTTGTACCCTGTGGCTGACCACTAGGTTCTCTCTGAAGAAAGGAAGAACTTGGCGGCCTGCAGCAGATCTTCAAGTCACACTTTTTCTTACATCATCTCTGGGCCCCATCTCCTGGGTAAAGAAATCACTCTCAAATGCCAAACTCTTCCAACTTCTTGACTCTCCACAAGTACCCAAAGTAAAGTTTCAAACTCCCCATCGTCCGCCCCCTTCTAATTAAAGGCAGTTAAGTCTTCTCAGCTGTGTTGGCCTGTTAAAATTTCTGCAATTCTCTTAAAACCCAAACACATTTAGTTTTCAAGTCTCTTTCCTGTTATTCTCAGTTTTCCTGGCTGCTCTGCTGAATTTTGCTGTTGCCTCCACTTTCACTCATACCCCACTACACCAAAACTTTTAAGGTGGCCAGAAACAGTTAAAAACAATTTGACTTCCAGCCAGAGAGCCAAATTTATCATCCACTCAGCCCCAGGTATCACACCTGACCTCCCAGCAGCAAACTCCAGTACTGGACCCAACCGTAGCATGAAGAAGTTAACTGCCAAGGAATTGGAAACAACTGTTAGGGGAGGGGCTTCAGAATGCTGACATCACCAGATCTGCAAAATGCTGTTGAGCAAAGTATGAGATTACTGTGAGACTGGAAGCTAAACTTTATAAACTTGTAAGACCTTAAAACTAGGTACAAAACAAAAAACAAAAAAACACCCAAAACCAAGAACAAAATTAGGTACCAAGAGAGATCCACTTTGGGATCCACTTTTTATTTTAGGGGCAGCAAATCCCTTGTCTGAGCTGTTTTATGGATGCTGCTGTCAAGGAGACAATTTGAGGGTCTTGGAGGTTGCTGTCCTCCTGACAGACAGACTGCTTCTCTTATGTTGGAGAGCAAATTAGAGTCAGGTCCTAGGACCTGCAGCATCGGCACCACCTGGGAGCTTGTTAGACGTGCCCAGTATGAAGCTCTGCTCATGATCCACCAAAGCAGAACTGCATTTTAAGAAGAATTCCAGGTGATTTGTATGCACATTTCTGTTTATAGTTCTGTGGCTAACAAAATACTTTCACATATGTAAAATCCTCATCTGAGGAAGGTAGAAGAAACATGATTTGAGAAAGTGAGTGACTTATCTAAAGTTGCACGGCTGGAACTAGAAACTTCACATGCTAGTTTGGAGCTCTTTACACTGTACCACTTTGCCTCTTGATAACAATCAGGAGGAAGTAATAGAAGCAATGGATTTTTTTTTTTTTTAAAAGCAGTTTTATTGAGATATAGTCACACACCATGCAGTCCATTCAAAGTGTAAAATCAGTGGCTCTCAGTATAATCAGAGTTGTGCTTTCATCACCACAATCAATTTTAGAAATTTTCATTCCCCCAAAAAGAAAAATCCCATACTCTTTGTACCCCACTATTATTGGCATTGAGCATTGGCCTGGTACCTTTGTTACAATTGATGAAAGAATATTATATTGCTGTTAACTATAGTCCACACTTTGCAATAGGTATATGCATTTTCTCTATATACCACCCTGTTATTAACACCTTCTAATAATCAGGTACATTTGTTCTAGTTCATGAGAGAACATTCTTATATTTGTAGCATTAACCACAGTCATAGTCCACAACAGGGTTCACTGTGTTAGACAGCCCCATGTTTCATCCTCTAGCTTTACTTCTAGTGACAAACATGACCCTAAACTTCCTCTTTCAACCATAATCACACCCATAATTCAGCGCTGTTAATTACACTCATGATAATGTGCTACCATCACTTCTGTACCAGTTTATACATATTATGTTCTCCAGAAAAAGCCATGTTCTTTGATTCAATCTTGTGGGGGCAGACGTATTAGTGTTGATTAGGTTGTTTCCATGGAAATGTGACCCATCCAACTGTAGGTGATAACTCTGATTAGATAATTTCCATGGAGGCATGGCCCATCCATTGAGCTTGGGCCTTGATTAGTTTACTAGAGCAGTATATAAGAGCTCAGACAGAAGGAACCTGCTGCTGCAACTTACAGACATTTTGAAGATGGTTGTCGACAGCAGAGTTTTGCTGATGCTTTGGAGGTACTATCCCAGAGTTTGCCCCAAGAAGCTGACACAGAGACATTTTGGAGAATGCCGTTTTGAAACGCAACCTGGGAGCAAGTAGATGCCAGCCACGTGCCTTCCCAGCTATCAGAGGTTTTCCAGATGCCAATGGCCTTTCTCCAGTGAAGGTACCCTATTGTTGATGCCTTACCTTGGACACTTTATGGCTTTAAGACAGTAACTGTGTAACCAAATAAGCCCCCTTTATAAAAGCCAATCCATTTCGGGTGTTTTGCAAAAAGGCATCATTAGCAAACTAGAACAACTTCTATCCATTTCCAAACATTTGCAGTCAATCTAATTTAAAATTCTGCACAGGTTAAGTATCAGCTCCCCATTCTCTACCCTCATTCTATCTCCTAGTAAGCTATATTCTAGATTTTAACTCTGTGAGTAGCAACAGATACTTTTGTTGAGCTCTCACTCCATGCCAAGAACTAAGGTAC
This sequence comes from Choloepus didactylus, assembly GCF_015220235.1. NCBI lineage: Eukaryota > Metazoa > Chordata > Mammalia > Pilosa > Megalonychidae > Choloepus > Choloepus didactylus. The sequence continues at coordinate 151,005,020 of NC_051308.1, forward strand.
TTAATCTCAACAGACCTATGAGATGGGGAGAAATTTATTTTCCTCGTGTTTTAGCTAGTTAAGTTTGGGACACCAGAAGCAACTAGTATATTCCAGACCCTGCTTGAGTTCCCCATACTGAATGCTGGGTTTTGGATTTCCCAGTAGTAACTGGGAGGCAGTAAGGAAGGTGGGGATGATACAAAATAGGTAGTTAGCTGTATAACACTGGACCAGTCACTTCAACCTCAGATTATTCATCTAAGAAATGAGGTTGAACTAGATGATCTTTAGCGCCATTTCCAGCCCTGAAATTTTAAGGTTCTAAATCTTTCTAAATGCTTTCCTTGATATCTGTTAATGACTTTTCTTCTGAGCAAAAACTGCCTGCCCAAACCAGGGGATGGAGGACAGGGGTTGGAGGCAGAGCTATTCTTTTCCTGTGTGCCTGAGAGATGGTAAGTGCTTTTCCAGATCCTGCACCCAGTCTGCAGGCCAGCCTTGGCCCAATCTGCTGGGTGGCATTGTGGGATGACTTCAAATATGGCTGCCCTACAAAAGTTTCTGAGCTTGAGTTAAACATACTCCTTGAAGCTGCATCACACCCCTCCAAATTCAGCTAGCAAGAGGATACTTTTAAAGGGGAGAAGGAGGTTGGGCCTGGAGTATTTCTTACAAATCCCACACCACAGAATCAGTTAACTTCCAATGAATCAAAAACATCTGGTACTCAACAAGTTTCTCTCAGAATGCACGCTGTTTAATAACCTAGGGAATCGCAGTTTCTCAAAACAGTCGGGGCTTGTTATCAAATCCAAAGCCTCTGAAATCCAATTTGAAATGTATTGTCAAACACTCTACCCTCTCCAGGGTCAGATTAATGCATCTTTGCTCTATCCAGAGATGATTTTCCATTGTATCATTTGGTGATTCTGACTCAGAATGGGGTCTGAGAAGAACCGAGATTTAAAAGACACCTGACCAATTATGCCTCAATAAATACAGCTTAAAACAAATTACAAGTGAGCACTACTTAAGTCACAGTGCAAAGGAACACACACTTGCTTCTATTTTCAGAAAATTAATGAATGATTTCAGTTATGGCAAAACAGCCCTGCAGAACAAGGGTCAGTTTGCTCTTTTAATCAAGAAGCTTTGCCAAATATTTACTAAAATAGGGCAGGCTCCTTGTAAAAGTATAAATAGTTTTGTTTCTTATTTAAAATAAAAAGGCCCCTGAGCACCTTATATGGTCCGATCCTTTGATAGCACTTGAGTGTTTTTATAGTAGGATTTCCATTGTGGTCTCCACTGAGGAAAAAAAGAAACAAGACTGTAGCACGAGGTCAGAGAAAAATGATGCTTCACATAAAAATCTGATAGAAAACTCTGCAGAGTAAACTGTGAGTAATGTTGTCTCTGAAGGATAAGGCATATGGTAATGCTGAGCTCAGATTCAGAAGAAGACCCACATTTCTCTAGCAGGCCCACTTGGCTGATTCAGGGGACAGGCTCCATGCTCAGCGATGGGCAAATTCTGTTTAAGACAATCATGAGAGTGTCCCATTGGTTGGTGTAGGAACAGGCACGTGGCCAGTTCTGTCCAGCGAAAGGTGAAAGTCTGTTAGGGAGTTTTGGGGAAAGAATTCCTTGCTCCTAAGATAAAGGAACAAGAAGAGACAGCCTCTTCTTCTTATGGATGGTTTTCATGTTTGGATATTATGCTCACAAAAGTGGCAGCCATCTTTCTCTCAGCCCTGCAGGTGAAGCTGACAGAGGTGTTGGGCAAGATAAAGAGAGTCAGGGAGAAGTAGAACAGAGCCTTGACACATCACATCTGGAACCCACCTGCTTTTGGATTTCCTGTCTTATGAATAATAAATGTCCTTATTGTTTTAGTCAGTTTGAGTTGGTGTTTCCAGTATTTGCTGCCAAAGCATCAAAACTGATGTCATATAGCTTTCAAATCAACATAATAGACTAACCATCCACCTTTTCCATTACATTGTCCTGAAACTATCCCCAAAAGACTTATGAAATGGTAAAATTCCTCTGAATTTATGTACTGTAACATAAAGCTGTTGGTCAATCAATAGGTCTAAATGGTGATTCTCTAGTGATTACAACTTATTTCATTTTCATTTCTCCTTTACTTGTTAATAAAATATTTCTAAATTTTTGCTATAACCCTAGGTATAAATATCTTGCTTCCTCTCCACGTTATCAAGAAAAAAGGTTTCTTCCATGTTTTTAGGAGTTTCATGACAATAGGGAGCTGTAATTCACTTCTTTTACTGAGTGATAATTATCTTGTTTTTCCTGTAATTTAAAAAACCTGACTTTTTTTCCTCAAAAAAATTATTTTTAAAAACAAATACTGGCATACCTTGGAGATATTGCAGTTTTGGTTCCAGACCATCACAATAAAGTAAATCATATGGATTTTTTGGTTTCCCAGTGCATATTAAAACTATATTTACACTGTACTGTATTCTATTGTGGGCAAAAGCATTATGTTCAAAAAATGCACATACTTTAATTAAAAATAATTTATTGCTAAAAATGCTAACCATCATCTGAGCCTTCAGTAAATCATAATCTTTCTGCTGATGGAGGGTCTTACCTTGATTTTGATGGCTGCCAACTGATCAGAGTGGTGGTTGCTGAAGGTTGGGGTGGCTATGGCAATTTTTAAAATAAGACAACAATGAGGTTTGCTGCATCGATTGACTTTCTTTCATGAAAGATTTCTCTGTAGCATGTAATGCTGTTTGATAGCATTTTACCCACAGTAAAACTTCTTTCAAAATTGGAATCAATCCTCTCAAACCCTGCTGCTGTTTTAGCAACTAAGTTTATGTCATATTCTAAATCCTTTTTTGTCATTTCAACAATGTTCACAGCATCTTTACCAGAAGTAGATTCCATCTCAAGAAAACACTTTCTTTTCTCATCCATAAGAAGAAACTCCTCATCCTTTAAAGTTTTATCATGAGATTGTAGCAATTCAGTCACATATTTAGGCTCTACTTCTGAAGCTAGTTCTCTTGCTATTTCTACCACATCTGCAGTTGCTTCCTCCACTGAAGTGTTAAATCCCTCAAAGTCATCCATGTGAAATCAACTTCTCCCAAACTCCTGTACACATTGGTATTTTTACCTTCTTCCATGAATCATGAATGTTCTTAAGAGCATCTAAAATGGTGAATCCTTTCCAGAGGTTTTAATTGACTTTGACCTGATCTATCAAAATTATCACTATCTATGGCAGCTATAGCCTTACAAAATGTATTTCTTATATAATAAGGCTTGAAAGTCAAAATTACTCTTTGATCCATGGGCTGCAGAATGGCTATTTTAGCAAGCATGAAAACAGGATTCATCTTGTTGTATATCTCCATCAGAGCTCTTGGGTAATCAGGTGCATTGTCAATGAGCAGTAGTATTTCTTAAAGGAACCTTTTTTTCTGAGCAGTTGTTCTCAACAGTGGGCTTAAAATATACAGTAAACCATCTTGTAAACAGATGTGCTGTCATCCAGACTTTGTTTTTCCATTTATAGAGCACAGAGTAGATTTAGCATAATTCTGAAGGCCCTTAAGATTTTCAGAATGGTAAATGAGCATTGGTTTCAACTTAGAGTCACTAGTTGCAAATTAGCTCCTAACAAGAGTCAGCTTGTCTTTTGAAGCTTTGAAGCCAGGCATTGACTTCTCTCTAGCTGTGGAAGTCCTAGAAAGATGCCTTCCTCACTAAGCTTAATCATTTCTGGCTTTTGATTTAAAGTGAGAGACCTGCTACTTTTCCTTTCACTTGCACAGTTAGAGGACATGGTAGGGTTATTAATTGGCCTAATTTCTACATTGTTGTGTCTCAGCAAATAGGGAGGCCCAGGAAGACAGAGAGATGTGGAACAGCCCATTGGGCCTGTCAATGGAGCAGTTAGAACACACACAACATTTATCAGTTAAGTTTGCTGTCTTATATGGGTGTGGTTTGTGTCACTCCAAAATAATTACAATAGTAACATCAAAGAGCACAGATCACCATAATAGATATAATAATAATAATAATAATAATAATAATAATAATAATGAAAAAGTTTGCAATATTGTGAGAATTACCAAAATGTGACACAGAGACACAAAGCAAACACATGCTGTTGGATAAATGGCACCGATAGACTTGCTCAACACAGGATTACCACAAACCTTCAATTTGTAAAAATGCAGCATCTGCAAAGTGCAATAAAGCAAAGTGCAATAAAACGAGGTATGCCTATGTGTGTATATGTATGTATATATTTAAATATGTATATAATCATAGGAAAATGTTTGAAGGAGTGTTCACTAAAATGTTAATATCACTTCTCTCTGAGTCAAGGGATTATGTTTAATTTTTATTTTTTAATTAGGTTTATCTGTATTTTAAAACTATTAAATAGGTAATATTTGTATAACTTTAAAAAAAAAAGAGTTTCTGCTACCACTATAAGTATTTAACATTGTTCTTGAAGTACTAGTCAATGCAGTAAAATAAGATTAAAATGTAGAGGTATAACTATTAGAAAAGAAGATATGTAGCTGTCTTATTTTCAGGTGACCAATTACTATCTAGAAAAACCAAGGGAATTAAATTTTAAAAAACAATAACAACTATAGAGTTTTGAATTCTATATCATTTCTAAAAATCAATATCTGTCTTATAGATCATAATTAATGTAATTTTTAAAGTCTTATGATAGCAACCAACAAGAAAAAATAGCAAGAAATGATTGATTTTTGTGTAGAAAGTGAGAAAACTTTATTTGGACATAAAAGTATTCCTGAACAAGAAGAAAGACATGCTATGTTCCTGGCTGGGAAAATTTGATATTGTAAAGATGTCAGTTTCCTCTAAATTAGTCAAAAAATTAAGTAAAATCCCAATAAAACCTCAAAAGTATTTTAAATAGATTTTTATAAACTAATTAACCTGAAATATATAATTTGGAGTAAAGCAGTCCTTCCTTCCTTAGCAAGTCATTAATTTCAGAAGTCATTAAAGGAAAAGATATTCAGTTTTAACTTCTTCATAATGTAAAGTGCAAGAATAGCCAAATAAAGGTGGAAGTTCTCATTTATAGTAAAATGATTGACTATTTAATAAATAGTTGTTGAAATAGTAAGTTTTCTATTTGGAGAAAAATGAAACTAGATTCTTAACTGATATCATAAGCAAAAATAAATCTTATATGAATTGAAGAACCAACATAGAAAGAACATAATAAATACATAGAAAAGTATAGAACATTTTAATAAGCAGGCTTAATATTCAAATTATAGACGATTTCCTAAAAGAAGTAAGAAAAAGACAGAGAAAGAGAGAGAGATAGAGAATGAATCAGGCAAAGAACATAATTGACAATGCAAATATGTATAACAATGTTCAGCCTTACTAGCAATTAGAGAATTGCAAATAAAACAATAATGTGATACAATTTTCCATATATCAGATTATTGGCAACTGAAAATATTAAACCAGTGTTGGATGGGGAGGAGAAATGGTCACTTTCTCACATTGTTGGGAAGAGAACAGATGGGTACAGCCTTTTTGGAAGAGCAATTTGGCATTAAAAATTAAAGTGCATGTGCCTTTTAATTCAGCAATTCCATTACTGGGAATTCATCCTGTGCAAATTCTCATGCACACGAAGATGAATGTACAAAAATATTAATTATAGAATTGTTTAAAATATGGCAAAATTAGAAACAAGATATTATTTAATGTAGGAGTGGTTAAATAAATTACTGTGATGCAATCTATGGAATACTAGAGCGGAGAAAAAGAGTAAGGTAGATCTTTTGTACTAATGTGCAAAAATGTTTACAATATATTTCTGGTTAACAAAAAAAAACAAGTTGCCAAACAACATGAAAAGGATCCCATTTAGGGCTTCTAAAAACATCTCTGTATATATGTGATTATTTATGACTATATATACACATAATCTTAATATACATGAGTATTTGTAAATGAATAGAAAAACACAAAACAGTCAACCACAGTTATCTTTGGGGAAGGGAGGAGGATGGGTAAGAGAATGAAGAAGGTCTCTTGCATTTTATTCTATATACTTTAGTTTTGTCTTTTTTTTACAGTGAATGTTACTTTTGTAATTTTAAAAGACCAAAAGGTTATTATTTACACTTACACACTGGAGTGCAATGCATATATAAATGAGTAAGTCAGATCAATAAGTTCTGATATAAAGCATTCCCCAAGATATGTTAAATGAAAAAAGCAAGGTTCCCAACATTTTGTAGAGTATACTGTAATTTATATAAAGAAAAATTTTGTGTATATGTGTGCATATACACAAACAAACACATAATAAGCATATGCTTGTATGTGTATAGGATGTATCTTGAAGAATATATAAGAAATGTGGTAACAGTTGTTGGCCCTGGGGAATTAAATTGAGGACCCTGGACAGAGGAGTGAAGAAAGATTTGCTTTACTCGTTATACCCTTTGGTACTTGAAAAAATTGTTTCCAAGTGCTTGACAAAGTAGACAGTCAGCTTAAATGTCAATGTTGGAAGTGGCATTAAACTTTATTGCTTCTAATTAACTCTGTGACTGTGAGGATATCCTTCAACTTCTGTGTTCTTTACTTTCACCATCGAGGGATACAGGTCTGTGGGAAATGAGCATGACTATTTAGAAAGCTAAGTATTTAATCTTTTAAAATAATAGGTTATAGCAGCACATTAAAAGGATAGTGTATTGTGCCCATAGGTATTTATTCCAGAAATGCTACAATGGTTCAATTTTAGGAAATCTATTGATATAATTTATTATATTACTATAACATATTATATACAATGCATGTAATCAAAATCATATAGTTTTTTCCATAGATACCAAGAAAATGTTTGATAAAATTGGACATTCATTTTTGGTTTAAAAATGCTCTTTAAAAATAGAAATATATGAATAGCTGCTTAAAAAGATCATCAATATCTTTATCTAGATCTATCAATCCAAAAGCCAGCATCATGCTTAACAAATAAACACAAGCTTTCTCAGTAAAGCACAGCATGACAAGGATGTCTACTAATATTCTAGCGGTATTGGCCAATTCAATCAGACAAGAGAAAAGGGAAGGATGTGTATTTTAAAATCACATAAAAAAATCTCAAATGAGAAGAGTATATAATAAATTGGTTTAGGACAGAGTACAGTAATCAGAGAGCCAGTTGGAGTAGTGAAAGGAAAGACTCCATTTATAATAGCCAGAAAAATGATTTAAAAACCTAGGAATAAGCCTAACGAGAAATGTGAGAGATATATATGTTAAAAAAATTTTTTTACAGCATCACTGAGGTAAGATTTGAACAAATGAATAGGCATATCACAGCCTTACATAGAAGACTCATCATCAGAGATGTCAGTTCATGCTAATTTATCCATGTTTAATGTAATACCAATAAAAATATCCACAAAAGTTTTAGAATTAAACAAAAGTTGATTTTAAAGTTTATATAGAAAAATAAGCAAGCAAGAATAGCCAGGAAGTACTGATACATGCTACAACATGGATGAACCTTTAATACCTCCTGCTAAGTGAAAGAAGCCAGGCATACAACTTGGCAGGTGAAATCACTGCCCTCCCCGCTAGGTGGGATCTGACACCCAGGGGAGTAAATCTCCCTGGCAAAGTAGAATATGACTCCTGGGGAGGAATCTAGATCCAGCATCGTGGGATAGAGAACATTTTCTTGACCAAAAGGGGGATGTGAAAGGAAATGAAATAAGCTTCAGTGGCAGAGAGATTCCCAAAGGAGCTGAGAGGTCAGTCTGGTGGGCACTCTTATGCACAATATAGACAACCCTTTTTAGGTTCTAATGAATTGGAATAGCTAGCAGTAAATACCTGAAACTAACAAACTACAACCCAGAACCCTTGAATCTTGAAGAAGATTGTATAAAAATGTAGCTTATGAGGGGTGACAATGTGATTGGGAAAGCCAAATGGGCCACACTCCCCTTTGTCCAGTGTATGGATGAATGAGTAGAAAAATGCGGGAAAAAAAAAAAGGCACCCAAGTGTTCTTTGTTACTTTAATTGTTCTTTTTCACTTTAATTCTTATTCTTATTATTTGTGTGTGTGTGGTAATGAAAATGTTAAAAAATTAATGTTGGTGATGAACTCACAACTATGTAATAGTACTGGGAACAACCAAATGTACACTTTGTATGACTGCATGGCATGTGATATTTCTCAATAAAATTGAATTTAAAAAAAAAAAAAAGAAGCCAGGCATAGAAGGCCACATGTTGTATTATTTCAATTATATAAAATGTCCAGAATAGGCAAATCTATAGAGACAGAAAGTAGATTAGTGGTTGCCTAGGCCAGGGCAGTGGGAGAGGGTTGGGGGAAAATGAGGAGCAACTGCTATTAGGTGTGGGATTCCTTTTGGGGGGTAATTGAAATGTGTTAAAATTAATTGTGTTGAAGTTTGTACAACTCTGTGAATGTACTCAAAATAATGAATCATACATTTTAAATAGTTGATTATATGGTGTGTGGGTTATTTCTCAAGAAGGCTGCTATTTTTAAAAATGGACAAGAGACTTGAATAGGCATTTCACACAAAATATATTAATGGCCAATTTAAAAAAATAGCCAGAGAAATTCTGAAAAGGGGGAATAATGAGGCAGGACTACTTCTATAAAATATTGAAATATATCACAAAGTGCAATAGCTAAAACAGAATAAAACTAGTGCATTAGCAGGCAGACAAATTCATGGAACAGCATAGAAAGTCCAGAAATACACTCAAATACATCCAGGCATTTAGTTGCATTTCAAATCACTGTTATAAAGGGAAATATTCAATAAATGCTGTCAGGACAAATGAGTAGCCACCGGGGGAAAATATTAGCCAGAAATGGATTAGAGAGTTCAGTGTAAAATGAAAAACATGTAAAAGCATTAAAAAAAAAAACAAAAAACAAACAAACAAACAAAAAAACTCACACAGAGATTTCAAAGTAAAGATGACAATTGAACACACATACCTACTTTTATACCTTCCTGAAACTCCCCAAACATGATAGCAATGGGATTTTCTTAAGGCATAAATTAATAATGACAAAAACTAGAAAGCAGACAAGAGTAACAAAGTTTTAGAAGCCAGAGAACAGATGGACAAACAGCAGACTTGAGAAAATGAAATTCTAGGTGAGCAGTGGGGTCAACCAAGAACATACCCAATTTATACCATATACCTCTGGAATGAGGGGGTTAATTAGGGAGTGATAAAATAAGGAGGGTTGTTTGAAAACTTTTTTTAATAACTAAGAATCAGTTTAATACCAATTATGTTAATATTTAAAATAATATTAATGATCAGTCAGGTCCCCAGATCCTCTCCCCCATTTCAAGCAATCTTATCGAAAGCCTGAAGATGTATTCTTGGGAGAGGGTCAACAAGCATCCTTGAAAGTAATATGAAAAGAGGAGGATTAAGTGAATATAGGCAAACAGGATGGGGACCCTCCACCCCTCACACCCCATCCATAGTCCTCTGCCTTCCTGTGGCTCCCAGACCCTAATAACCAGGCCTTGAGCCTCCAGGCAGGAGATTGGAGGAATCTTCTCTGGGGAATCAGATCAACCCGAGACACATTTGACTACATACCAATGAAACACAATATTCTTTATGGTAAAACAAAATAAAGTTAAAAGGAAACAAGTATTCCTGACCTGTGGGATAATTTCCTTTATATGTAAAGAATTCCTACAAATCAAAGAAAGATCTACTATCTAATATTAAAACGGTCAAGGGATATAAACAGTTTGTTAAAAAAAGAAATACAAATAGCTTAAACATATAAAAGATGCCCAGACTTCCTCATAATAAGGACAATGAGATACTTTTTAGTCTATCAGATAGGAGCACTTAAAAAGATTTTAACACCCTGAGTTTATCAATTTGAGAGAGTAGGGAAAGGGCATTTTTATGACTGCTGATGGCTGTGCAAATATAGAAAGCAATTTGTAACCATCCTTGACAGCAACAACAACAACAAAACAACTCAGCACAACTATGACTTAGTAACTATCTCTAGGTATTTATTCTATCAGTATACTCCCATGTGTGTGAAATGACATAAGTATGAGGATATTCACTGCAATTAAATGTACATACCAAAATGAAGATAATAAAAAAAAAAAATGTACATACCAGAAGAGGACTGTTTAACTAAATTATAGTTCATTTGGATACTATGCAGCTATTAAACATAGGCAATGCTATATGCATTGTTCTGGAAAGATCTCCAAGAAATAGTTGTTAAGCTAAAAAAAATAACACAATAACAAAAAGCACTAAGTAGAACTGCATGTGTGTGTTAAGATATCAATATGTGTGTAAGGAGAAAAGCATGAAATGCGTATGTGTATGTGAGTATAAATGCATGAGCCTCCTCTGGAAAGAAATAAAATTAAACCAGTAACAGAGGGTGTCTTTTGAGAGGAGATTTAGGTGACTCTTCCAGTGGAGATATAACCTTATTTTTTCCTCTATACATTTTTGTACTAGTCTGCCAATGCATAAAATAAAAATTGAATGATTTAAAAATTAAACAGGTTTATTGTTGATTAAACACTAATCACAGGATAACTGCAATTTTTTCAAAAGAATAAATAGTTTTTATCGTGAATGCTAAGTAGGCATTGGCGCATTGATGTTTACATGACCTAACACCCATGCAGAAACACAGACTTTGAACTATTGGCTCGATCCAGGACCCATGGAATAAACTTTTGAATGTCTTGACAGTCAGTTCTCCTGTTCTTATGGAGTCATAACTGCACTTCTAGGTCAGCTGGTCAAAATATTCAAATTGATTGTGCATTAGAACCTAACATGTAATAGTCCTAAGTCATTGGGAGGCAGAAAATTGATGAAATTATCTGACAAATCAAGCTTATCTAAAGAGAAATACAATTTTTATAAGTAAGTAGATAAATAGATAAACTTTCAGTCTTGTTTGTATTTTGAAGCTCTGACCTCTCCAGAACCAGAGTGGTATCATAAGGAGCCCTTTTTGTAATAAAGGTAACATTGAGTCAGTAACACATGCGTTTCCAGGACTGGTTGAATGAATCCATGCACCTTTCCTCATGTATTCCCTTGTAACAAATAGCTGGACATGTCAAGACAGCAGATGGGGGTCAGGGTTGACAGTTGAGAATCTAGAACAACAAATCCTACTGATTCAACCAGGAGTCAAACCTTAGGTCAAGGCCTCAGAAGCATCATGAGCTTCTGTCCATCATGATAAGGACATAGGACTGCAGTCCTGACATGGTTGAATAGCATCCCTCCAAAAGTCATGTCCACCTAGAACCTCAGGATGTGACCTGATTCGGAAATAGGGTTTTTGCACATATAAACTCCTCTCAGATTTAGGGTGAGCCCTGAATCCAATGACTGGTGTCTTCATAAAAGAAAGGAGAGGGAGATTTGAACACAGAGAAATCCACAGGCACAGAGAAGACAGAGACACAGGGAGGAAGGCCACATGAGGGTGGAGGAAGAGATGGGAGTGAAGTGTATCCAGGCCAAGGAACTAGGAGAGAGGTGTGGGATGGTTTCTCCCTCAGAGCCTCCAGACTCCTGGCCTTCTGCACTGTGAGCAGTCCCAAATCCCAAATTGGTATCCCAAGCTCAGGCTTCAGAAAAAGCTCCTTTGCCCTATGTGAAAAGTAAAAATTAAAGATTCTCTTGAGTAGAGCCTGGTAATGTTTAATGCCTTTGTTTGCATGTATCCCAATAGGCTTTTGATTTTTCAAGTGGGAGTTATCCCTTCTTAGGGAGTCAGGGAGTTGACGAAACAAATACCAGATATATTCTGTTTTTACATTCAGAATTTCTCTTTTTCTTCTTTGTTATTATTACTTTCATTAAAGGTCTTTATACAAATATTCCAAAACAATGCAGTTAAAGGGTCAAGGGGGATTCTGCAAGTGTTCTCTTTCCACACCTGGTGAATTAAAGGGTTGGATTCTTTTTTATCTTTAATTAATTGGATTATTGCCTCAATTCTCTGCTTTCTTTTATCTGTTAAGATCTGGTTTAACACTCTTCATCAAGTCCCTTGTGGGAAGTGGTTACTGAATGTGCAGCCAGTTCTAACAAGGAAAGGTTCAAGGTCTAACTTCACAGGGAACTTTGGCACTTACATTAGTTTGGAGGAATGATGGGTTATTTCCAACCAAAATTGAATCTGAAAATATTTTTCATTGGATGCTGGAATGCTAATCTTTGCTTCTAAAATTCATTTAAAATAATAAACAAAATAGAGGTTAATTTTTATGGGGGTTAGGGTGGAAGGATGTGAGAATCTGTTGCCTGAAGGGCAAAACTCACCAATCATAAACCCAATGGCACTTACAATGTCTGCGACGATGCATTTTTACAATGTCAAGGATATCTCTGGTTGTGCTGACATTTTGCCATGTATAATCACACTATTCAAAGACTGTAAACAGTGTGGTAAGCTCTGTTCCAAAAGAATTACTGCTCGATAAATTTACAGAGACACTAAGAATCTTTTCATTTCTTCCCCTTCATGGAAAGATATGGTGCCTGCCTTGCAGTCCATACCCTGAGCAGTAAGATGAGCAAACTCAAAAGCTATAAACATTTTATACATGCTTGACCCCAGATTCACATCCTTTAGTTCTCTTCTCTGTGATGTGAAATCCAACCACAAGGCTCATGAAATATGTCAACATAGGCCATTGTCTTTTGCATTTGGTACAATTCAAGTAGAAAGAAAGTGACACAGTGCAAACGTGGTATGGGACAACAGGCTTCAATGACAATAATGGTGTCTTATAGAGCACACCTCAGTTTTCAAAATGCTTTTCCATACTTTATCTCACTTGAACCTTAATAATCCCAGAGGGATTTTATAGACAGGATAAACAGAGATGAAATCAAAAGGCTCAAATTATTGCCCAAGTTCACAAAAGCAGTCAAAAGCAGACCTGGCACTTGAGCAAAACTTTCGTACTCCAAATTCAGTGCTCCTTTCACGATACCATATTGTCTTGGAGAAGATAGCACAAGGGCAGTATTATGTGATGGTTAGGAGCAATGTTAAGGGCACAGTAGATCTGGGTTCAAATCCCAGCTTTGCCTCTTATTAGCTCTGTGAACTTGGGAAAGTTGCTAAGCCTCAGGGCCCTGTCTCAGTTTTCCTATCTAATTAATGGAATAATAATGTCTATATCATAGGGCTGGGGAGCTGAATGATTTAATGTAGGAAGTGCACTAATCATAGTACTAGCAAGCCCTCAATGAAGAGTAGCTACTAAAAAACTGAGAGAAATGAGTCTTGGAGGAGAAGTTTGACTGCAAATCTCATCTCTGTTATTGACTATGTTAGTCAAAGATATCCTGTAAGCTCCAGTTTCCTGTCCCATCAAAGGAAGGCAATGAGGGCTTGATAAGAAAATCAGCAAGAACCACCCTCTCTGACCTCTGATTTTAGCACAGGGCTCTCTATTGTCTCTGAGTCTGTGTATAGACCCCTTGTGTCTCAGGGGAAAGGAAGAAAGAAGAAGTGAAGAACCCTCGTATCAAATTTACCAAATTCCCCTTCATGTTAACATTCAACCAGCACCCAGTCAAGAAATTTACTGTGTGAGTGATTAAAATGCAAAGGAAAGTGGTGACATTTGGAAACTGCCACAGGTCTCTTGGAAAATACCCACCAGCACACAGACAAAGCTGCTATTGATTTCAAAGACTTAATGAATCTAGGATGGCAACAGTATGACTTGGTAGTTAGATTTCTTAAATTTACACCATTTGTTTAAAATACCACAAGGACACAAACACATAAACTGCAGTATTCATATCACCTGGCAGAAATGATGATAAGGAAGAGAAAGCCAGCACAGAGAAGACAATATTTCTTATTACCATGCTAAATGCAGTCGGAATTTAAGCTAGGAAAGGTTTGCTTTGTGCTATAAAAACCACTCTAACCAAGTTCCAGAAATGCAAGGTCTTCTCTCCAAATCTTTCAGAGGTAAATTGAACAACTACCTGCTGGAATGTGTCACACAGAAAACGAGCAAAAGAATGAGTGCAAATTCCTGCACAGGTTAAAATGGTTCTTGAGGAAGGACAAGTTTCCTTAGGGTCATACTTTGTCCAAAGGGTCACAAGGTGGGCTACTAAGGTCATAACTCTGCATATTCAATGCTTTGTTGTTCCCAAAGAGCCCTCTCTCCCAGGGGTCACTGTAGGGTGTGGGATGGTTTCAGCTGGATGCTTCTGATTGGTCAAGACTTTCCTCCCCTCCCACCTTCAACAGCTCAGGCAGCGGTGTGGGTTCTAGGTCCCCTGCTCTCCCTTTGAGATCCTCCTTGGAGCCCATGGTGTCCTTTCCCCAAAGGAGACCTTGGTTAAGACCCTCTGCATCATCAGAGATGCTCCAATAATGTGCATCTTTGCACAACACCTTTGTGGGAAGCACAGCCTTTGTCAATCCTCAGAAGTTTCCCTTGCCTCCTTCCTGAGGCAGAGTGCCTAACTGCCTTAAGACACAGTAAGTAGGAGGGACTACTCAAGTGATTCTTCTCACAACAAAGATGACTAACTACAAGGTAATTTGTTGTCTCTTCCTAGATGGAGCAAGGTCTGGCAACTCTCTTTTTAAAATTGTAGCAAATATATAAATTTTGCCATTTTTAACCATTTTCAAGTCCACAAGACAGCGGCATTTATTATATTCACAATATTGTGCAACCATCACCACTATCTATTTCAAAAACTTTTAATCACCCCCCCCCAAAATATCTCTGTACTCATTAAGAAGAAATAACTCCCCATTTCCCCCACCCCCAAGCCCCTAGTAACCGCGAATCTACTTTCTGACTCGACGAATTTCCCTATTCTAGATATTTCACGTTAAGTAGCATCATGCACTATTTGCTCTTTTGTGTCTGGCTCATTTCATTCAGCATATTGTTTTCAAGTTTCATCCATGTTATAGCATGTATCAGAACTTCATTTCTTTTTATGTTTGAACTAGCAACTTTTTTTAAAATTCAGTTTTATTGAGATATAGTCACATACCATACAATCATCCAAAGTATAGAATCAATTGTTCACAGTACCATCATATAGTTGTACATTCAACATCCCAATCTATTTATGGAACATTTTCCTCCTGCCAGAAAAAGTGAAAATAAGAATAAAAAATTAAAGGAAAAAAGGAACACCCAAATCACCCCCCCACCCTATTTTTCATTTATTTTTTTGTCCCCATTTTTCTACTTATCCATCTATACACTGGATAAAGGGAGTGTGATCCATAAGGCTTTCATAATCACACTGTCCCCCCTTGTAAACAACATTGCTATACAATCGTCTTCAAGAGTCAAGGTTATTGGGCTGTAGTTTGATAGTTTCAGGTATTTACTTCTAGCTATTCCAATGAATTAAAACCTAAAAAGGGTTATCTATATAGTGTGTAAGAGTGCCCACCAGAGTGACCTCTAGACTCCATTTGAAATCTCTCAGCCACTGAAACTTTATTTTGTTTCATTTTGCATCCCCCTTTTGGTCAAGAAGATGTTCTCAATCCCACAATGTCAGGTCTAGATTCATTCCCGGGAGTCATATCCCACGTTGCCAGGGAGATTTACACTCCTGGGAGTCAGATCCCACGTAGAGGGGAGGGCAGTGATGAACTGGCAACTTTTAAACAGGAACAGCTCTTGCTGCCTAACCAGGTACACCATTACACTAAAAATAATGGATACGTATAATGTGGTCTCTCCTCATTGGTATGGTTTAATATACTGTCAAATTACAAAACAAATCTGGACTTGGTAAGGAGAGACTTTATTCAAAAGTCTAGTTTTTTAGTTACTCCTCCAGGAAAGTAGGTAAAAAGCCAGGAACTGCGTGGACTGGACACCACAGAGCAATCTGTCTTTGGGCATACTTCATACAACACTCATGAAAACGTGGAACTGCTGAGATCACCGAAATCTGTAAGTTTTTGCGGCCAGGGGACCCGCGCCCCTCCCTGCCAGGCTCAGTCCCGGGGGAGGAGGGGCTGTCAGCTCCAGGAAGGAGAAGGGAGAATTGCAGTGGCTGCTCTCATCGGAAACTCATTCTACTGATTCAAACTCCAACCATAGATAGACTGAGGCCAGACACCAGAGACTCTGGGAGCAGCCAGCCCAGCAGAGAGGAGACGGGCATAGAAGGAAAACAACACGAGAAGCTCCAAAGTAAAAGCAGAGGATTTTTGGAGTTCTGGTGAACACAGAAAGGGGAAGGGCGGAGATCAGGCCTTGAGGCGCATATGCAAATCCCGAAGCAAGGCTGATCTCTCTGCCCAGGGCACCTTTCCTTAATGGCCCTGGTTGCTTTGTCTATTAGCATTTCAATAACCCATTAGATCTCTGAGGAGGGCCGTTTTTTTTTTTTTTTTTTTTTTTTTTTTTTTTAAATCCTTTTTGCTTTTTCTAAAACAATTACTCTAAGAAGCTCAATACAGAAAGCTTCAAAGAATTGAAATTTGGGCACGTCAAGTCAAGAGCAGAAATAAGAGAGCTCTGAGACAAAAGGCAATAATCCAGTGGCTGAGAAAATTCACTAAACAACACAACTTCCCAAGAAAAGGGGGGTGTCCGCTCACAGCCACCATCCTGGTGGACAGGAAACACTCCTGCCCATCGCCAGCCCCATAGCCCAGAGCTGCCCCAGACAACCCAGTGTGACGGAAGTGCTTCAAATAACAGGCACACACCACAAAACTGGGCGTGGACATTAGCCTTCCCTGCAACCTCAGCTGAATGTCCCAGAGCTGGGAAGGGGGAGCAGTGTGAATTAACAGAGCCCCATTCAGCCATCATTTGAGCAGACTGGGAGCCTCCCAACACAGCCCAGCAGCCCAGAACTGCCCTGGGGGGACGGCACTCACCTGTGACATAGCACAGTCATCCCTCAACAGAGGACCCGGGGTGCACAGCCTGGAAGAGGGGCCCACTTGCAAGTCTCAGGAGCCATACGCCAATACCAAAGACTTGTGGGTCAGTGGCAGAGACAAACTGTGGCAGGACTGAACTGAAGGATTAGACTATTGCAGTAGCTTTAAAACTCTAGGATCATCAGGGAGATTTGATTGTTAGGGCCACACCCCCTCCCCGACTGCCCAGAAACACGCCCCACATACAGGGCAGGCAACACCAACTACACACGCAAGCTTGGGACACCAATTGGGCCCCACAAGACTCACTCCCCCACTCACCAAAAAGGCTAAGCAGGGGAGATCTGGCTTGTGGAGAACAGGTGGCTCGTGGACGCCACCTGCTGGTTAGTTAGAGAAAGTGTACTCCACGAAGCTGTAGATCTGGTAAATTAGAGATAAGGACTTCAACTGGTCTACAAACCCTAAAAGAACCCTATCAAGGACAGCAAATGCCACGAGGCCAAAAACAACAGAAAATTATAAAGCATATGAAAAAACCAGACGATATGGATAACCCAAGCCCAAGCACCCAAATCAAAAGACCAGAAGAGACACACCTACAGCAGCTACTCAAAGAACTAAAGATGAACAATGAGACCCTAGTACGGGATATGAAGGAAATCAAGAAGACCCTAGAAGAGCATAAAGAAGACATTGCAAGACTAAATAAAAAAATGGATGATCTTATGGAAATTAAAGAAACTGTTGACCAAATTAAAAAGATTCTGGACACTCATAGTACAAGACTAGAGGAAGTTGAACAACGAATCAGTGACCTGGAAGAGGACAGAATGGAAAATGAAAGCATAAAAGAAAGAATGGGGAAAAAAATTGAAAAACTCGAAATGGACCTCAGGGATATGATAGATAATATGAAGCGTCCGAATATAAGACTCATTGGTGTCCCAGAAGGGGAAGAAAAGGGTAAAGGTCTAGGAAGAGTATTCAAAGAAATTGTTGGGGAAAACTTCCCAAATCTTCTAAACAACATAAATACACAAATCATAAATGCTCAGCGAACTCCAAATAGAATAAATCCAAAAAAACCCACTCCGAGACATATACTGATCACACTGTCAAACATAGAAGAGAAGGAGCAAGTTCTGAAAGCAGCAAGAGAAAAGCAATTCACCACATACAAAGGAAACAGCATAAGACTAAGTAGTGACTACTCAGCAGCCACCATGGAGGCGAGAAGGCAATGGCACGATATATTTAAAATTCTGAGAGAGAGGAATTTCCAGCCAAGAATACTTTATCCAGCAAAGCTCTCCTTCAAATTTGAGGGAGAGCTTAAATTTTTCACAGACAAACAAATGCTGAGAGAATTTGCTAACAAGAGACCTGCCCTACTGGAGATACTAAAGGGAGCCCTACAGACAGAGAAACAAAGACAGGACAGAGAGACTTGGAGAAAGGTTCAGTACTAAAGAGATTCGGTATGGGTACAATAAAGGATATTAATAGAGAGAGGGAAAAATATGGCAAACATAATCCAAAGGATAAGATGGCCAATTCAAGAAATGCCTTCACGGTTTTAACGTTGAATGTAAATGGATTAAACTCCCCAATTAAAAGATATAGATTCGCAGAATGGATCAAAAAAAATGAACCATCAATATGTTGCATACAAGAGACTCATCTTAGACACAGGGACACAAAGAAATTGAAAGTGAAAGGATGGAAAAAAATATTTCATGCAAGCTACAGCCAAAAGAAAGCAGGTGTAGCAATATTAATCTCAGATAAAATAGACTTCAAATGCAGGGATGTTTTGAGAGACAAAGAAGGCCACTACATACTAATAAAAGGGGCAATTCAGCAAGAAGAAATAACAATCGTAAATGTCTATGCACCCAATCAAGGTGCCACAAAATACATGAGAGAAACATTGGCAAAACTAAAGGAAGCAATTGATGTTTCCACAATAATTGTGGGAGACTTCAACACATCACTCTCTCCTATAGATAGATCAACCAGACAGAAGACCAATAAGGAAATTGAAAACCTAAACAATCTGATAAATGAATTAGATTTAACAGACATCTACAGGACATTACATCCCAAATCACCAGGATACACATACTTTTCTAGTGCTCACGGAACTTTCTCCAGAATAGATCATATGCTGGGACATAAAACAAGCCTCAATAAATTTAAAAAGATTGAAATCATTCAAAGCACATTCTCTGACCACAATGGAATACAATTAGAAGTCAATAACCATCAGAGACTTAGAAAATTCACAAATACCTGGAGGTTAAACAACACACTCCTAAACAATCAGTGGGTTAAAGAAGAAATAGCAAGAGAAATTGCTAAATATATAGAGACGAATGAAAATGAGAACACAACATACCAAAACCTATGGGATGCAGCAAAAGCAGTGCTAAGGGGGAAATTTATAGCACTAAACGCATATATTAAAAAGGAAGAAAGAGCCAAAATCAAAGAACTAATGGATCAACTGAAGAAGCTAGAAAATGAACAGCAAACCAATCCTAAACCAAGTACAAGAAAAGAAATAACAAGGATTAAAGCAGAAATAAATGACATAGAGAACAAAAAAACAATAGAAAGGATAAATATCACCAAAAGTTGGTTCTTTGAGAAGATCAACAAGATTGACAAGCCCCTAGCTAGACTGACAAAATCAAAAAGAGAGAAGACCCATATAAACAAAATAATGAATGAAAAAGGTGACATAACTGCAGATCCTGAAGAAATTAAAAAAATTATAAGAGGATATTATGAACAACTGTATGGCAACAAACTGGATAATGTAGAAGAAATGGACAATTTCCTGGAAACATATGAACAACCTAGACTGACCAGAGAAGAAATAGAAGACCTCAACCAACCCATCACAAGCAAAGAGATCCAATCAGTCATCAAAAATCTTCCCACAAATAAATGCCCAGGGCCAGATGGCTTCACAGGGGAATTCTACCAAACTTTCCAGAAAGAACTGACACCAATCTTACTCAAACTCTTTCAAAACATTGAAAAAAATGGAACACTACCTAACTCATTTTATGAAGCTAACATCAATCTAATACCAAAACCAGGCAAAGATGCTACAAAAAAGGAAAACTACCGGCCAATCTCCCTAATGAATATAGATGCAAAAATCCTCAACAAAATACTTGCAAATCGAATCCAAAGACACATTAAAAAAATCATACACCATGACCAAGTGGGGTTCATTCCAGGCATGCAAGGATGGTTCAACATCAGAAAAACAATCAATGTATTACAACACATTAAAAACTCGAAAGGGAAAAATCAATTGATCATCTCAATAGATGCTGAAAAAGCATTTGACAAAATCCAACATCCCTTTTTGATAAAAACACTTCAAAAGGTAGGAATTGAAGGAAACTTCCTCAACATGATAAAGAGCATATATGAAAAACCCACAGCCAGCATAGTACTCAATGGTGAGAGACTGAAAGCCTTCCCTCTAAGATCAGGAACAAGACAAGGATGCCCGCTGTCACCACTGTTATTCAACATTGTGCTGGAAGTGCTAGCCAGGGCAATCCGGCAAGACAAAGAAATAAAAGGCATCCAAATTGGAAAAGAAGAAGTAAAACTGTCATTGTTTGCAGATGATATGATCTTATATCTAGAAAACCCTGAGAAATCAACGATACACCTACTAGAGCTAATAAACAAATTTAGCAAAGTAGCGGGATACAAGATTAATGCACATAAGTCAGTAATGTTTCTATATGCTAGAAATGAACAAACTGAAGAGACACTCAAGAAAAAGATACCATTTTCAATAGCAACTAAAAAAATCAAGTACCTAGGAATCAACTTAACCAAAGATGTAAAAGACCTATACAAAGAAAACTACATAACTCTACTAAAAGAAATAGAAGGGGACCTTAAAAGATGGAAAAATATTCCATGTTCATGGATAGGAAGGCTAAATGTCATTAAGATGTCAATTCTACCCAAACTCATCTACAGATTCAATGCAATCCCAATCAAAATTCCAACAACCTACTTTGCAGACTTGGAAAAGCTAGTTATCAAATTTATTTGGAAAGGGAAGATGCCTCGAATTGCTAAAGACACTCTAAAAAAGAAAAACGAAGTGGGAGGACTTACACTCCCAGACTTTGAAGCTTATTATAAAGCCACAGTTGCCAAGACAGCATGGTACTGGCACAAAGATAGACATATAGATCAATGGAATCGAATTGAGAATTCAGAGATAGACCCTCAGATCTATGGCCGACTGATCTTTGATAAGGCCCCCAAAGTCACCGAACTGAGCCATAATGGTCTTTTCAACAAATGGGGCTGGGAGAGTTGGATATCCATATCCAAAAGAATGAAAGAGGACCCCTACCTCACCCCCTACACAAAAATTAACTCAAAATGGACCAAAGATCTCAATATAAAAGAAAGTACCATAAAACTCCTAGAAGATAATGTAGGAAAACATCTTCAAGACCTTGTATTAGGAGGCCACTTCCTAGACTTTACACCCAAAGCACAAGCAACAAAAGAGAAAATAGATAAATGGGAACTCCTCAAGCTTAGAAGTTTCTGCACCTCAAAGGAATTTCTCAAAAAGGTAAAGAGGCAGCCAACTCAATGGGAAAAAATTTTTGGAAACCATGTATCTGACAAAAGACTGATATCTTGCATATACAAAGAAATCCTACAACTCAATGACAATAGTACAGACAGCCCAATTATAAAATGGGCAAAAGATATGAAAAGACAGTTCTCTGAAGAGGAAATACAAATGACCAAGAAACACATGAAAAAATGTTCAGCTTCACTAGCTATTAGAGAGATGCAAATTAAGACCACAATGAGATACCATCTAACACCGGTTAGAATGGCTGCCATTAAACAAACAGGAAACTACAAATGCTGGAGGGGATGTGGAGAAATTGGAACTCTTATTCATTGTTGGTGGGACTGTATAATGGTTCAGCCACTCTGGAAGTCAGTCTGGCAGTTCCTTAGAAAACTAGATATAGAGCTACCATTCGATCCAGCGATTGCACTCCTCGGTATATACCCGGAAGATCGGAAAGCAGTGACACGAACAGATATCTGCACGCCAATGTTCATAGCAGCATTATTCACAATTGCCAAGAGATGGAAACAACCCAAATGTCCTTCAACAGATGAGTGGATAAATAAAATGTGGTATATACACACGATGGAATACTACGCGGCAGTAAGAAGGAACGATCTGGTGAAACATATGACAACATGGATGAACCTTGAAGACATAATGCTGAGCGAAATAAGCCAGGCACAAAAAGAGAAATATTATATGCTACCACTAATGTGAACTTTGAAAAATGTAAAACAAATGGTTTATAATGTAGAATGTAGGGGAACTAGCAGTAGAGAGCAATTAAGGAAGGGGGAACAATAATCCAGGAAGAACAGATAAGCTATTTAACGTTCTGGGGATGCCCAGAAATGACTATGGTCTGTTAATTTCTGATGGTTGTAGTAGGAACAAGTTCACTGAAATGTTGCTATATTATGTAACTTTCTTGGGGTAAAGTAGGAACATGTTGGAAGTTAAGCAGTTATCTTAGGTTAGTTGTCTTTTTCTTACTCCCTTGCTATGGTCTCTTTGAAATGCTCTTTTATTGTATGTTTGTTTTCTTTTTAACTTTTTTTTTCATACAGGTGATTTGAAAAAATAAGGGAAATTTAAAAAAAAAAAAAAAAAAAAAAAAAGAAAAAAGACAAACAAGGGGAAAAAAAAAAAAAAAAAGATGTAGTGCCCCCTTGAGGAGCCTGTGGAGAATGCAGGGGTATTCGCCTACCCCACCTCCATGGTTGCTAACATGACCACAGACATAGGGGACTGGTGGTTTGATGGGTTGAGCCCTCTACCATAAGTTTTACCCTTGGGAAGACGGTTGCTGCAAAGGAGAGGCTAGGCCTCCCTGTATTTGTGCCTAAGAGTCTCCTCCTGAATGCCTCTTTGTTGCTCAGATGTGGCCCTCTCTCTCTGGCTAAGCCAACTTGAAAGGTGAAATCACTGCCCTCCCCCCTACGTGGGATCAGACACCCAGGGAAGTGAATCTCCCTGGCAACGTGGAATATGACTCCCAGGGAGGAATGTAGACCTGGCACCGTGGGACGGAGAACATCTTCTTGACCAAAAGGGGGATGTGAAAGGAAATGAAATAAGCTTCAGTGGCAGAGAGATTCCAAAAGGAGCCGAGAGGTCACTCTGGTGGGCACTCTTATGCACACTTTAGACAACCCTTTTTAGGTTCTAAAGAATTGGGGTAGCTGGTGGTGGATACCTGAAACTATCAAACTACAACCCAGAACCCATGAATCTCGAAGACAGTTGTATAAAAATGTAGCTTATGAGGGGTGACAATGGGATTGGGAAAGCCATAAGGACCAAACACCACTTTGTCTAGTTTATGGATGGATGTGTAGAAAAGTAGGGGAAGGAAACAAACAGACAAAGGTACCCAGTGTTCTTTTTTACTTCAATTGCTCTTTTTCACTCTAATTATTATTCTTGTTATTTTTGTGTCTGTGCTAATGAAGGTGTCAGGGATTGATTTAGGTGATGAATGTACAACTATGTAATGGTACTGTAAACAATCGAAAGTACAATTTGTTTTGTATGACTGCGTGGTATGTGAATATATCTCAATAAAATGATGATTAAAAAAAAAAAAAAATGATATGGTCTCAGAAAAAAAAAAAAAAAAAAAAAAAAGTCTACGGTAATGTTTCTGAGAGTGTGTCCTATAGACTGATTCATTTGTTAAAATCCAGGTCCTTGGGCTCTATCCATGACCTAGAGGATCAGATTTTCTGGGAATAGCCTTTTACTTCTTATATGGCTTAAAATAAGCATAAGCCTTTGTTACTGGGCACACAATGCATGAAGATGTAATTTGTGAGAAGAACAACATAAAAGGGAGGGATGGAGAGATATGGGAACAGAGTATGAGTAGGCTATTGAGGACAAGTTGGAATCAACAAAAACTAAATTTTAAGAGATTTAGCATGTTAAATGTAATTCCCATGGTAACTATAAAGAAAATATCTTAAAAAATCCACATAGAAGGAAAAGAGAAGTGATTTAAAATAGCTCATTATAAAACATCATCTGCACAAAAATGAAGGAGTAATGGAAAAAAGAAGGGACAAAAAAGGTATGATTTACAAAAAAAAAAAAATTAGCAAAATGGCAGAAGTAAATCTTGCCTTATCAGTAATTACTGTAATTGTATATGGATTAAACTCTCTAATCAAAAGGCAGAAATTGGCAGAGTGAATAAGGAAACATGACCCAACTATGTGCTGTCTACAAGAGACCCATCTTAGATCCATAGATACAAACAGGTTGAAAGTGAAAGGTTGGAAAAATATTTCATGTAAATATGAACCAAAAGAGAGCTGGGGTGGCTATATTAATATCAGACAAAATAGACTTCAAGTCAAAAACTGTTACAAGAGACATTATCTGTTGATAAAAGAATCAATTCAATAAGATTAAACAATTATAAACATATATGCACCTAACAAGAGAACACCAAAATATATGAAGCAAACATTGACAGAATTGAAGGGAGAAATAGGCAATTCTACAATGATAGTTGGATATTTCAGTACATCATTTTCAATACTGGATAGACTATCTAGACAGAATATCAACAAAGAAATAGAGGACCTAAACAGCATTATAAACCAACTAGATGTAACTGACACATACAGAACACTTCTCCCAACAGCAGTAGAATACATGTCCTTTTTCAAGTGTACAGTGATCATTCTCCAGGATAGACTATATTAGGGCACAAGAGAAATCTCAATAAATTTAAAAATATTGAAATCATACTAGGTAACTTCTCCAATGACAATGGAATGAAGCTAGAAGTCAATAACAGAAGGAAATTTTACAGGTATGTGGAAATGGAACAACATACTTTAAAACAACCACTGGGTTAAAGAAGAAATTACAAGGAAAATTAGAAAATACTTAGAAACAAATGAAAATGAAGACACAACATACCAAACTTATAGGATGCAGCAAAGGCAGGGCTCAGAGGAAGATTTATAGCTTTGAATGTGTATATTAAAACAGAAAGAGGCCATTTTGTGAAGACAGAGGGAGCGGTTGTGTCTGCACTGCTGACCTTGAGTAGCAGTCGGCTTCTTCGCGTGGAACCTGGGAGTGGGAGATTCAGATTCGATTCCCTTCTCCCTCCCCTCTCCTGTGAGATTTTTTTGATCTTCAGCTACATTTTTTGATTTTGTGACGAACCTTATCATCAAACACCGTGGCAAGCAATGTTACCAACAAGACAGATCCCGGCTCCGTGAACTCCCATGTAGTCATTGGGAATCTCAATACTCTGGTGGTGAAGAAGTCTGATGTGGAGGCAGTCTTCTCGAAGTATGGCAGAATTGTGGGTTGCTCTGTTCATAAGTGCTTTGCCTTCGTTCAGTATGTTAACTAGAGAAATGCCCAGGCTGCTGTAGCAGGAGAAGATGGCAGAATGATTGCTGGCCAGGTTTTAGATATTAATCTGGCTGCAGAGCCAAAAGTGAACCAAGGAAAAGCAGGTGTGAAACGATCTGCAGCAGAGATGTATGGATCGGTACCAGAACACCTTTCTCTGTCCCTTTACTCAGTTCTTCCTTTGACTTGGACTGTGACTTTCAACAGGATTATTATGACAGGATGTACAGCGACCCAGCAAGGGTTCCTCCTCCTCCTGTTGCTCAGGCTGTAGTGCCCTCAAAACGCCAGTGTGTATCAGGAAACATGTCACAGAGGCAAAAGTGGCTCCAATTCCAAGAGTGGACAGTGGGGCTCTTCTTCTAAGCCTGGAAAGTTGAAAGGAGATGATCTTCAGACCATTAAGAAGAAGTTGACCCAGATAAAACAAAAAGTGGATTCTCTACTGGAAAGCCTGGAAAAAATTGAATAGAACAAACAAGGAGCTAGAGTTGATCAAGAATGACGAAAAAGAGGCAGAGGAAGGAGAGGATGACAGAGACAGCACCAATGGTGAGGATGACTCTTAAGCACATAGTGGGGTTTAGAAATCTTATCCCATTATTTCTTTACCTAGGTGCTTGTCTAAGATCAAATTTTTCACCAGATCCTCTCCCCTAGTATCTTCAGCATATGCTCACTGTTCTCCGCATCCTTATCCTTCCCATGTTCATTAATTCATATTGCCCTGCACGTAGGCCCATTTTCACTTCCTTTGACGCATGTAGTGTTATGTTAAGTCTTACCCTGTAATTTTTTGCTTTTAATTTGGATACCTCTTTATGACTTAACAATAAAAAGGATGTATGGTTTTTATCAAAAAAAAAAAGAAGGAAAATCTTGAATTAATAACCTAATTTCATATCTTGAGGAACTAGAAAGAGATGAACAAAATAAACCCAAAAGTCAGCAGAGGAAAGGAAATCATTACAATTAGCACAGATAAATGAAATTAAGAATAGAAAATTTAGAGAGTAAACAAAACAAAAAAAATCAATAAAATTGTCAAACCTTTAGCTAGATTCAGAAAGAAAAAGAAGCAAATGACTAAAATCAGAAAAGAAAATGGTGATATTACCACAGTCCTTAAACAAATAAAAAGGATTATAAGAGAATAATATGAACAATTGTATGTCAACAAATTAGATAAACTAGAAGAAATAGGAAAATTCCTAGAAATACACAAATTATCTAAATTGACTGAAGAAGAAATGGGAAGCATCAACAAACCTATAAAAAGGTCAGAGATTAAATCAATAATCAAAAACCTTCCACCAAAGAAAAGTCCAAGACCAGATGGCTTCACTGATGAATTCCACCAAACATTTAAAGAAGAATTGACATCAATCCTTCTCAAACTCTTCCAAAGAAATCAAGAAGGGGGAAATACTTCCTAACTCACTCTATGAGGCCAATATTACTCTGATACCAAAATCTGTTAAAGACATCACAAGAAAAGACAATTACAAACCAATTTCTCTTATGTTTTCGTTTCCTTGGCTGCTCAGGCAAACACCATGCAATGGGTTGGCCTAAACAATGGAAATTTATTAGCTCATGGTTTTGAGGCTAGGAAAAAGTCCAAATTCAGGCATCATCAAGGTGATGCTTTCTTCCCAAAGACAGGTATTGTGGTGCTGGCTGCTGGTGATCCTTGGTTCTGGGCTTCTCTGTCACAAGGCAATGAGTGTGGTGGCTTCTCCTGGCCTCTCTCTTGTCTTCCAGGTTCCATTGACCTTCAGCTTCTTGGCTCGCTGTCTGTCTGAATTTCAATCCACTTATAAAGGACTCCAGCAATAGAATTAAGACCCATCCTACTTGAGGTGGGTCACATCTTAACTGAAGTAACTTCATCAAAAACTCCTACTTAGAAAGAGTTCACATACAAAGAAATTGATTAAGTTTAAGAACATGTTTTTTTCTGGGATACACACAGCTCCAAACCCCCACACCTTATGAATATAGATGCAAAAGTCCTTAACAAAATACAAGCAAACCAAATCTAACAGCACAACTAAGTGGAATTTATCTCAGGAATGCAAGGGTAGTTCAACATGAGAAAATCAATCAATGTAATACATTACGTAAGTAGAATGAAGGGAATAAACTACATGATTCTCTCAATAGATGCAGAAGAGACATTTGACAAAATCCAACACCATTTCTTGATAAAAACACTCAGAATAGGAAGAGGAGGGAAATTTCTCAAAATGATAAAGGCCATTAATGCAACATTGTGAACATAATTAACAACACTGAATGATATATTTGAATGTGGTTAAGAGGGAAAATTTTAGGTTATATATATTTTACTAGAACAAAATTTAAAAAAAATTCCCATGGAACTGCCTGATGTAGTGAACCCTAAGTTAAACCATGGACTATAAATAATAGGACAGTTATAAAAATGTGCTTTCGTTAATTGTAACAAATGTACCACACTAATGTGAGGTGTTAATAATAGGGTAGTATATGGGAACTCTGTATTTGATGCATGATTTTTCTGTAAACCCATAGTTTCTCTAATTAAAAAAGGCCATTTATGAAAAACCCACAGCTAACATCATGCTCAGTGGTGGAGGACTTAAAGCTTTCTCCTTAAGATCAGGAATAAGAGATGGATATCCACTTTCACTACTGCTATTCAGTGTTATACTAGAAGTTCCAGCCACAGAAATTAGGCATGATAAAGAAATAAAAGGTATCCAAATTTGAAGGAAGAAGTAAAACTTCTTCTGTTTACTGATGTCCTAATCTTATATCAAAGGAAATCAAAGGAATACACAAGAAAACTACTAGGGCTAATAAACAAAGTGCCAGGGCACAAGATCAACACACAAAAATCAACTATGTTCCTATATGCTACCGACGAAATATCTGAAAAGGAAATTAAGAAACTATCCCATTCACAGTAGCATCTAAAAAATAAAATATCTGGGAATAAATTGAAAACTGAAAACTACAAAATACAGCTGAAAGAAATTTAAAAGAACTAAATAAATGGCAAGACATCCCATGTCTGTGGATTGAAAGAGTTAATATTGCTAAGATGTCAATTGTTCTAGTTTGCTAATGCTGCCAGAATGCAAAACAGCAGAGATGGATTGGCTTTTATAAAAGGGGATTTATTTGGTTACACAGTTGCAGTCTTAAGGCCATAAAGTGTCCAAGGTAACACATCAGCAATCGGGTACCTTCACTGGAGGATGGCCTATGGTGTCAGGAAAACTTCTGTTAGCTGGGAAGTCACGTGGCTGGCATCTGCTCCAAAGTTCTGGTTTCAAAATGGCTTTCTCCCAGGATGTTCCTCTCTAGGCTGCAGTTTCTCAAAAATGTCACTCTTAGTTGCACTTGAGGTATTTGTCCTCTCTTAGCATCTCCGGAGCAAGAGTCTGCTTTTAACAACTGTCTTCAAACTGTCTCTCATCTGCAGCTACTCTCTCAGCTTCTGTGCATTCTTCAAAGTGTCCCTCTTGGCTGTAGCTCCTCTTCAAAATGTCACTCTCAGCTGCACTGAGTTCCTTGTGTTTGTCAGCTCATTTATATGGTTCCAATGATCAAAGCCCACCCTGAATTGGTGGGGCCATGCCTCCATGGAAATGTCTCATCAGTGTTATCACCTACAGTTGGGTGGAGCACATTTCCATGTAAACAACCTAATCCGAACATTCCAACTTAATCCCCACTAATATGTCTGCCCCACAAGATTGCATCAAAGAATATGGCTTTTTCTGGAGGACATAATACATTCAAACCAGCACATCAATATTACCCAAAGCAGTATACAAACTCAATGAAATCCAGCAGCCATTTTTGCAGAGAAAAACTGATCCTTGAATTTATATGGAACTGCAAGAGGCCCTGGATAGCCAAAACAATTTGAAAAAGAAAAAAATTGAAGGACTTCCACTTCCATTTCAGATTGTACAACAAAGCTGCAGTAATCATGATAGTGTGGTACCGGCATAAAAATAGACAAATAGAACAGTGGAACAGAATTGAATGTACAGAAATATACCCTCACATCTATTTGCCTATTGATTCTTGGCAAGGGTGCTAAGTTCTTGCAGTGGGGAAAGAATAGTGTCTTCAACAAATAGTGTTGTGTAAACTGAAAATCCACATGCAAAATATAAAAAATTCCACTCAAAATGGATCAAGGATGTAAATAAAAGAGCTAGAGATATAAAACTCTTGGAAGGTAACATAAGGGCAAATCTTCACGACTTGAGTTTCACAATGGGCTCTTAGATATGATACCAAAAAGCATGAGCAATGAAAGAAACAATAGATAATTTGGATTTCATCAAAATTAAAAACATTTATGCATCAAAGGAAATTATCAAGAAAGTGGAAAAAATGGAATGGAAGAAAATAATTGCAAACCATATACTGGATAAGGACTTAATATCCAGACTATATAAAGAAGTTTTACAATGCAACAGCAAAAAGTCAAACAACCCAATGAAAAAAAACTCAGCAAAGGACTTGAATAGACATTTCTCCAAATCAGCAATAAACACATGAAAAGATGCTGAACATCATTAACCCTTAAGGAAATGCAAATCAAAACCACAATGAGAAACCACTTCACACCCATGAGGATGGCTCTTATTAGAAAAAAGGAAAATAACAAGTGTTGGCCAGGATGTGAAGAAATTGGAACGCTAATGCATTTTTGGTGGGGATGTTAAATGTTTCCACTGTGGAAACTAAGGCACATAAGAACAAAGACTGCATAACATCGCTTGTAAGAGATGACTAGAAATAGCAAATTCAGAGATAGAAAGTAGATTAGAGATTAATGGGGGATGGGGAAGTTTTTGTTTGTAAAAATAATTTTTAAACATATTTCTGGGAATAGATCCAGGCATTTGCATCCCAGGTGATTCTGATGCACAGTAAAGCGTACACTGATCAATGAGGATTTGTCTTGTCTGGTATTCACTCATTCAGTTTGCAAATATTTATTGAGCACCTACTACATGTCAGGCGTGGTTCTATGCTCTGGGAATACAGCAGCAAATAAAACATCCACTGCCCTTAATAATTAAGCTTACTTTTTAGAGGGGAAGACAAATAACAAGTAAATACACAAATAAATGCATTTTAATATCAGGTAGTAATAAGTGTCATGGGAAAATAAAGCAGGGGAAGGGGATGGAGAGTGGGGGTACTATTTTTACACAAGGTGGTGGGGAAAGGCCTTTCTGCAAAGGTATTTGAGCAGAGACCTGAAGGCATTGAGGGCACAAGCCAGCAAGTATCTGAAGGAAAGCAGCCCAGGCCAGAGGGAACAGTAGGTAGAAAGGTCCCAAGACAGGAGGATACTTGGTGTGCTCGAGGAACAGCAAGGAGGAAAATGTGACTGAAGCAGAGCAAGTAAGCAGGACACTGGTAGAAGGGCATGGGATCAGAGAGGCAGGGGTGGGGGGTGCAGATCATGGAGGGCCTTTGAGGACTTGGCTTTTGCTCCAAGTATAATGGGAGGCCACTGGGGGGTCTGAACAGCGCAGTGGCATGGTCTGCCTCTGGGTTCGAATAGTCTCTTCTAGCTGCTGCTTCTCTGTCTTCTAAATCTCTCTAGGGGTTCCCCATCCTGTTCCAGGGCTGTTGTGAAGAATTGCTTGAGGGGAGCAAGAGTACCTTCAAGTCACTTCATTGCACTCTTCTATGGGTCAGGCATTTAAAGCACCATTTCATTTAATTCTATAATTCTATAGATGTAGAGTTATCACCTCTATTTTATAGATTAGGAAATTGAAGCTTGGTAAGTTTACCCAATTTGGAAAATGATGATAGTAGGTTTTCATATTCAGGCATCTGATCTCAACCAATATGTTCCACCACCTTCCCTGATGGAATCACTGAGCTTCACTGTACCTCTTGTGATAACACTAGGCAAACAAATACTGAAGATGTAACAAAGAAAATAAAGAGGGTCTGGATTCATGATCTGTGGGGGAAAGGTTGAAGAAACACCTGCAAATTGGAATCCTGAAGTTTCAGCTTTATTATTTTCCATTTGTACTTTAGTCAACTTCTTTTTCTGTATACTTGATCGTGAGTCATATAAGCCCAAACTCATGGCCCTAAAAAGCCACCTAACCACAGGGTGTTTAATTTATACTACGATTTCAGACCGCCTTCTGTCTCTCCCTTAGCTGTATCTGACCACAGCTGCATCCTGTTCTATTAACCAGGACACAAAGTTGCTTCCAAATTCTGTTTATTTTCCTTTTATCAAACTGGACTTTCTTTTCAGGGAATTATCTCCGACTTAGCACACCGAGATCGGAAATTAAATTCTCTACTCTTAGAATCACCCTTTGCAGTCATCCATGAAGTTGTATAAAGACCTAACCGAGGGCAGCCCACCAAATCTAAGTTGCCATCTTATTAACATATCAAATGATAGTCCCAGAGTGCTAATGAGATCTACTTTTTATATAGCATTTTTGTATGTTGCATTATTTAGCCTAGAGCTGTCTATTGGGAAGACACGGAGTGTGAGTTGATTTCTGCTGTTGTTTTGAAAGTTTAAACTACTAATTAGTAGCTTCTAGTGTAACAACCAGAACATATTCTCTGTTACTAATGCAGTGAAATTTAATTATCAGTCACTCTATGACCCCCAAGTCCCATTCTTGTCAAATTTGAATCAAATAAACTGCAGATGTTTATATGTTTAATTTAGTTGTCAATAAGAGTTTATATTTCACTAACAGCTGGGCTGGGAGCAGAACTATATTTTCTTTATCTAAGAAAAAAGGAGGAGAAGGAGGGAGTGGGGGCCAAAAACAGCTTTGAACCAGCTGTGTTTCTTTTCCAAGAGGGACCACTGAGGAGGGGAGGATTTGTTTAATCTCAGAAATGTAAATAGAAGGACGCCTATCACAATTAAATTAGAATTTGAACACTGATTAAGTCTGATGTAGTATAATGGAGATTTAGATTTACTAAGTATTGAACCAGTGGCTTTACTTTCTTTATAAATCTTGAATAGATTTTAATGTAAAAAGTGCATGTGTTGTTTTCAAAGTAAAATTCACTCATATCTGTCTTCTTAGAGAAATGAGATTGGAAACCACAAGGATTATATTTCCCAAGAATGTGTATGAAAGATCACAGCCTTGGAGGGGCACTATCTGTATTTCTGAAGTATTGCTCAGGGCTGTTGGTTCATGGAATCCTGGTCAAGGTTAAACACAGACACACACACACACACACACACACACACACACACACACACACACTTGAATGACCCAAAGTGTTTTAGACTCCAAGATTTTTAGATCTACTTTTTAAGGTCAATTGCATAACTGGAAGAGTGTGCTAAAATATTTGAAAAAAATTATAATTAATCTACCAGGGACTGAGCTCCCATTTCAGTTCATCTCTGTGATGTTTAACTGAAAATCCAGATTGCCTTTGAGGGCATGGAGAAATAAACAGTCCCTGATACTTCACAGAAGAGGAATTTATTTAATGCCGCTAAGGGAGTTGGCAATTGCCTAGTTTACTTTGAGACAATCTTTGTCATAAAAAAAAAAAGTTCACAAATTACTTAACCTTTAGTTTTTATTTTTATGTAAACATGATATATCTATATTATTTTCTTAAAGTTTTATTTTCTCAACAGTTGGCATTGTAAAGGCAAAAATCAAACAGCAAAAAAATGCTCACTTGAACTAGGTGAATGATTATTCCCAGGAGGAGAATTTTGTAATAGTGAACTGGTGTGTAGACAAGAAAATATTTTGGTAGTGGAATGGATGATATATTGAATTTTATATCAGATCACCACCACCCTCTTCTGGGCAAGGCTGTCTTGGAAAGCATTAGCATTTCTCATAGCAGTTTGATAACTGAAATACAAGTCAAGAAAGCAAAATAGCTGGGTTACTCATTTTATAGGTGGGAGGACAGAGGCCTCTTCTATGAACCCATTTAACAGATGGTGGCTTACATGAGACCCAGGATGTATGCTGGTAATGGATCAGATGTAGAGGGAGAGAAAAAGGAATCAAGTATGATCCTTTAATTTTTTGTTTGAGCAGTTGGGAGGATGGTGATGTTACTTCATGAGATGGTGAAGGCTGGGGAAAGAATAGGGTGGGAAGGAGGTAAACCAAAGGGTTCTTTTGGATGATGTTGGAAATTCTTGGTAACTATGTCAAGGAAGCAGCTGAATATGTGAATCTGGAAGCTTAGGGAAACTCAGGCTGGAAACAGAGAAGTGGGTGTCGTCAACATTTTAAGTCTTAAAGCTGTAAGGAGAAGATATGATTGGAGAAGACAATCAACCCAGTTCTGAGCTCTGTGTAGGCAGTAGTTCTAGTAATAAATTTCATATGAATTCATAAATTCAAATTCATATTTTGAGCCCCCTATGTTGTTTGGAATTGTAAATTCCTAGAATAGCAAACATACCCATATTCAACTATGAAGACAAAAACATATTCCAGAGTCAAATGTTGATGAATTTTGAATTAATTGCGTTAGGATTATTTTTAACATTGAAAATTGCAAATGGATTCTATTCATATTTTCATATCCAATAGGAACTGGTTGCATTAATTTAACAAACATTTAGTAAATGGCTTTGAAATCACACATCCTGAGCTTGCCTGCTAGTTCTACTACTTAACCAGTTGTGTAATTTTAGGCAAGTGCGTTATGGTTCCTCACCTGAGCTTTGTTCCTCCTCCCTCTTTTTCTTTCTTCATTTGGCTTGAATTTTTTATGATTCCATTTTATCTGATTTTTTGGCTTACTAGCTCCGATTTTTTGTTGTGTTACTTTAGTGGTTATTTCAGAGTTTACTGTATTCATCCTTAACTTATCACTGTCTACAATCAAGTGATGTTCTATCACTTCATATACAATATAGGAACCATGCAATAGTATACTCCCATTTCTTACATCCTGACTTTTGTTATGAACGTTTTACCTTACTTATGTTATAATCCCCTATAATTATTTTTTAAGTGACATATCTTTGAAAGAAATTTAAATTAAAAAATTATATATTTACCCATAAAAAAAAATTATTGTTCCTCAGGTTCCTGAGGTATTCAATGGCATAAATGAGGCAATTTAAGGTAAAATACCCAGAACAATCCCTAACAAAAAAGATATTATTATATTATTCAGATAAGGCACTTTCTCCCAAGAACTTTCCAATCCAATGGGAGGAAACAAACACAAACAAGAAATACCAGCAAGAAGTTTTCAAAGTAAGAATATTTGATTGAAATGAGCCGAGAACCTCCTAATAACACCTTTGTTCCTTTGCTGTCAACAGTAGTCGGAAGAGATGGCTCCAGTCTCCCTGTTCCCATGGGCAGGTCGAGCCCCACAGGTGGCCCAGCTTCTTCCCTTGGACAGCTGTTACTAGGCACAGAACAGACACTGCCTTCCAGGATCTGGAGCCAAGGACAGCTGGCTGGCCCTATCTCAGTCCTTTCCTTCCCGTGGGTAGGTCTCTTTTCCCCACTACCCTCCCCTTCCACACCGAAGCCTCTTTTCAACTAGAACCTTGATCTTTCCTACACTCCCTACCTCTGCCACCCGTCCCTAAACCCAGGATCACACTTGGTTTCCTGACATGTTGGTGTGTCTCCAGAAATTTCAGTTCCCTCCCTGGCCTGGAGTTTCCAATAACAAAGGCTATGGCACCCTGAGGACATTTTCCTTAAGCAAGATTGGAGTCTATCCAACTGGCCTGATAGAGCTGAGCTCATGGGAAGGTTGTTCGGAGACCTGGACTGGAGTCTTTTTTTTGCATGGCCTACTGTGGTCTGAGGTGCTGCCTGTACTTTTGGAAGCATAGATTTCATCCTCTATGATGGCATGGGGCTATTTGTCTTATTGTCCTAATGGGCATGGCAATTTGATTATTTGATCTAATTCACTACTGGACCCTGGAAGGTGTCTTTCTATTCATCATATCGCAGCAGCTTGAGGAGCAGAAGAATGAAATCTAAGCAGTAGATGAGATAGATTTTCTGCTTTCGACCTGCCCCCATTGACAGCCAGTCTAGCTCTAAAGACAAAAGGCAGAACGCAGTAAAAACCTTCACTTTTACACTGGCCCTTCACTTTGATTCTCCATTACGAAACAGCTCAATTTTTAAGGTGTTAGGTCTGCAGGCAATGGATGATCTGTGTCTCCAGGGGATTATGGAATGAAGAAACAACAAAAATCAACAAAAGTAAATGCTATAAACTGATAACATCCCATAAGTTTATTTGAAACAGCAAATATTCTGTAGGGTAACAATTTCTAAAATTATACTTTAAAAAAGATTTATTCTGAATTGTATATCCCAGTGCTTCAATCTATTAATAGTCCTCAGCAATGCTAAGTTTCTTTTTACTTCTTACCCTGATCTTTCTGCTTTCTGCTCTGAGTTTGAAAATCTACAATTAGGCATCTCTGTGTGCCAAGGAAATTAGGTCAAGCCTTGCTTCCTACTACCAGACAGCAGTCATCAAAGATCTCCTCAGGGGGTCAGAGCCTGGGGAGGGGCCAAGGTGGATTTACTTTAAAGCTAAGCTTAAGCTTTAGGGCCTTTTTCTTGTACAATCCCCTCCCAAAGCTCTATACCTGAATTTGTATTTGTAATTTTGTATTCTTTCACCTTAAAAGGGCAGATATTATATGAACTTGAGGCCTCACTAAACCTGGGTCTACCCCTGGGAAAGGTGAACTCGCTCTATGGCAAGCTAAGGATTTCTGCCAGCTGTGGGCAGCCCTGCCCTGGGCTGCTGGGGGCTAAGCAATGGAACGGTGTCTCTCTATTCAGCAGGGCCCAAGCACTGACCAAGGTCTGCATGGGGGGAAAAGGTCCAGAAGACACAGATTACTGCTGGAGAAATTTGGATGACATGAGGCAATGGTCATTTACATCCATTGCTGAGTAACCAAAGGGAGTTGATTTTAATGGCATGTTGGAAAAACTAATTCACATAAATCAGTCTGTGAGGTAGGGCTGAATGAACATCCATCTGGTCACCCAAAGGAGCCTCCAAGTCCTCCTGTCTCCCTGAGCTTGCCCACATATGAACCGTCCATTTTACTTTGGGGGTTTGTGTTTGGGGTTCCTTGTTCTCTTCACATCCCATTCAGAGTTCTTGTTGTTGCTGTAGTTTTTTGTGTCTTTTGTTTAATCCCTGCTGTTTCCCCAGGATTCTGGCCAAGTTCCTAGACCCATCTATCTGCAGGGAGGGCAAGGGTAAATAGTATATAGATTTCAAACAACATTGTAAATACTTTACGGACTGTGTGTTACAGAGAGTAGCTGAGCTATAAAACTGGAATTAAACCAATGTGTTTACAGAAATGTGCCAGTTGTAAAAAGTCTCTACTTTCTAAATACAGCCTTTGTGATGCAAGGCTTTGGGTAGGCAGAAGGTGTTTCAGACCTGGGACCATCTCTGGCAGCCTCCTGTGAGTGTCTGAGGCAACAACATCTTGGTCCCATTTTCTCCACAGCACTCCACAGTGACTCTTCTTGTGCAGCATGCAGTTTCTTCCCTGAGTCTGTAATGCATTCCTTGGCAAATGCCTCTCACATGTGCCCTTCCACATGAGGCAGAAATGCCCCTCCCTCTGAGGTGAAAATGGTGCTGTCAACACCCTCCCTCAGAGGGCACATATTTTGTGAGTGATAGTGACGGATCTCTGACTGTGGTCATGCACTCCAACAGCAGTCGTGGTCTCCACCCCTGTCATGCCTTAGTCTCATGGGGAAGGCTTCTCTTCACTGACAATCCATCTGGAAAGAGCCCTCTGAGTCACTATTAGCAAGGCAAGAGGAAGGAACTTCTTTTATTTCCTTTCCTCCCTTCCTTTCTCCCTACCTTTTCTTCCCTTCCTCTCTCCTTCCTTTCCTCTTTTCCTCCCTCCATTCTTTCCTTTCTTTTTTCCTTCTTGTGGCTCTCTTCTCTCAGTGGTCTACTGCCATTGCCCACTCTCTGACTTTGCTTAGTGAATCATTACTTGGTCCAACCAGCAATAGGCAGGGTAAAAGAGGAGGTTTCCAGCTGCCCTGGGCCCCTTAGGGACAGTACCCAGGGACACTCCCAATACATATACACATTCATTGATGGAATACTAGGAGAAGGAGACAGTGTAGTGTAGTGGAAAAGAACTTGGGAGTCACATTGAGCTAGGTTTGAATCCTGTTCCAGCCCCTTACAAGCTGGGAAGCGTTGAGCAAGACACTTAACCTCTATTTCCTTCCTCAGGTGTGTAAGGGGGATAAAAACCAAACAAGGGCAGTGTAAGGACTCAAATCTATATAGCAGGTGCACACTAAATGGTGGACGTTGTTATATTTACGATTTGGACAACTGCTCACAACACTTCCTGGAGGCTTTAAGAAGAAATACTCAGAGAATGAGTTACATCATCTGGGGTTCTGATGAGTACAGTTTGGTAGGAAATAAGTGAATCAGTTTTTCACAAATTGGCATGGCCAATGGGAGGTTCAACTCAGAGAACATTTTGTACTGGTCTTGGCTAAGAACCCACTGAAGACCAACTCACAGTGAATGAATTAGGATTGAAATAGGAAATGTTTTGGCATCTCAGATAGCTGAATGTCACATTCCTGTAGGCTCCTGGGTGTGAAGGATACAGGAGCAGGGTATCAGAATGTTTGTCAGATGAAGTAGGCACAATATGACCTGAGGGACCCTCAAAACCCTGCCCTAAAGTGTCTCACCAGCAGTTGGTCCCAGTGCTTAAAAAACTACAATCATGGCCCTGTGTCTTCATAAATGTTGAACAGGCAACTTCCAGGCACCTTGTAAGTCCCTCTAAAGTTTTGATACTCTTCACCCCACCCTCAGACTCCAGGCTGCCTCCTGCACTTGTGTGCTACATCTTTCCCCAGCCTTATCTAACTAAGTATTCATCTTTGCATTTCATTTGCCCTCAGCTGACTCTAAGTAACACTAAGAAGCAACTTGACAAACAAATCCTTGTGAAGCTATGAACATTAAGGAGTGCTTATTGCATATCAGGTACTTTAAGGATGTGCTATTTCTAATCCATGTAACAATTCTGCATGGTAGTTTTTTCTTTATACTGTCATTCAGATGAGGAAACTAAGGCTGAAAAAGGTAATTAACCTGTGCAGGGTCACACATCTAATACATGGTGGAACCAGGATTTGAGTTCAGATTTGTCTGTGAATATTTATGGAATATTCACCTACATGTTGCCTAAAATCATGGGCATGTGGGTGTCTGAATGGCCGTCAGTATAGTTACTAAGGGAAGGGGGAACTGATGTTCCAGCAAAGATGTTGCCAATGTGGCATTCAGGTGAACTGCTTGGTCTTCAAGGCAGTGGCAGGGAGGAGAATCAAGACCACAGTGGCAGTGGGGATGCTCCCATAGCTATCCTGGGGGATGTGTGAGTCATCCTAGGGGCCTGCTGGGTCTGGTTTTCAGCTATTACTCTCACTGGGACTTCAAGCAGGGGCACCTGCTATTGGTGCCCACACCATTTGGTTTATACTTGCAGCGAGAGTGGTTCCCAGGGTGTAGTACAATCTAGCTTAGGGGCTTTCTTTACGTAGCACGGTGATTCTAACCCAGGGGTGATTTCGCCCTCCAGGGGGACATTTGGCAATGTCTGGAAACATTTTTGGTTGTCACAACCTAGGTGGGGGTAGGGGGAGGAAGAAATTGCTATTGGCATGTAGTGTGTAGAGACCAGGGATGCTGCTAATCATCCTGCAATGCACAATTCAGACCCCATAACAAAGAGCTGAGGTTCATAAAAATGAAACCATGTAGGTCTTCCGTTATTTACCAAGAAGTTGGTGAGCTGTTTGACCCAACATGAAACTGTCAAGAGCCAGATTCAAGAAGTTAAACTCTTTGATATGAATAAGTGGAGCTGTGGGCATCATTTTAACCTAATTCTCAAATTTCACTTTCAGGATTGGTTAATCTGTTCCAAACAGTACTTGACTACTTCAACCACTTTCCTTCCTTCCTTCCTTCCTCCCTTCCCTCCTTCCTTCCTTCCTACCTTCTTTCCTTCCATCCTCCTTTCCTCCCTACCTCCCTACCTCTTTCTCTCTCTTCATCTCTCTCTCTCTCTCTCGCTCGCTTTCTTGCTTTCTTTCTGAGAATATGTCATTCTGTTCTTGCATTTGGAAAAACTAGCAAATATCAACAAGAAAATAAAACAGGCCACATTCGTTCCTGAGGTCTGGCAGTACCCAAATGGTTTTATTCACTATGTTTCCAGAAGACATCATAAAATCCTGTTTCCATGACTTTGTTCAGATTTTCCCTCCACCTGGAATTCTTCCCTGTTCTTGCCACCACTACCGCCACCCCACTCCCAACCCTAGACTACTGAAATTTGAAATATTATTCATCTTTCAAGGTCTACTATATACCTCACCTCCTGAAACTTCACTACTGAATTGGAAATTCTCTCTCCTTCCTCTCAACTCCTCCGTCATTGTCTGATCACACCGTACCCTAAACTGAAGTTATTTGTGAACATGTCTTTCTCCTCCCTGAGAGCTTTCTTGGCAAAGACTTAGCCTTTTTCTTCTTTGTGTCTTCCAGAGCTTCTAATGCTGAGGCTCAGTCAATGCATGAATAAATGTGCTAATGAATAGATAGATAGATGTGGTCCCCATAAGGGAGAGTCCCTTGAATGTAAGCCCAGGGAGGCCCATGCCCAGACCCAGCCCACACTGTACAGCATTTCCTTGGTAACACATGTTTCTGATGATGCCATTTTTTTCTTGGATTCCTTGGGAAAACATCCCAGGCATTTACAATAAAGGTCACCACTCTGGGCAGGCAAGTGTCCAGCTGAATTTCTGTTCTACCCTCAAGGACTATGGAGCTAAAGTGGCAAATAGGGTGGGGCCCAGAAATAAGTAGCGATTGTGGTATGAAAGCCAGCGATTTAAGGCATTGGGCCCTCTGCCCTTGATGCAGCTAAAGGGCACTGCCCACTTTCTATAGGACTGTTGTTAACAGCCAGAGCGTGTCATGTGGGTGTCAAAGGAAAGTTCACATTTCCACGGAAGGCCCACAGGCCAAGAGAGAGGTCAGTCCTGTCTGTGGTGCTTTTGTCTTGCTGCTCTTTGTTAAAACCCACATGGGCCCGTTTTGATGCAGTGACTATCTGCGTGTGTTTCTGGGTGGATGAAAAGGCTGTGCAGCTGGACCCTGAGTAGTGATTCCGGCCTTCAAGAAACTCCACGGAGGAGCTGTTTAGATGGGGTTGCATTTTGCTCTCAATTTCCAGGTTGGCAAAGGAAACTGTATATTCATCTCATTAAGTAAGGGGAGAGTTAAGGGCGATGGCCACTGAATATTTCTGCTTTCCCACATGTGTAAGTCATGAAGGAAAAGCTCTGATTGTGTAAGAACTCTCTATAAGGCTAATTCATGGCTTAGGCTGAGTCTAGTACCTGGTACATGGTAGGTAATATTTTTGTAACTTTTTATTATGGCTAATTCCAAGCATGAAAAACTTAGATAGACTATACAAGGCATTTTCAAGCATATACAAAGGTAGAATGAATCTCTGTGCCCTCATCACTCAGCTTCAACAGTTTTGAACTCATGGCCAATGTTGTTTCATATACACTCTCACCCATTTCTCTTACCACATCTGCATTATTTTGAAGCACATTATAGACATCATAGAATTTCATCTGTAAAAGATGAATTCATCTCTAAAAGAGAAGGGCTTTTTTATTTTTTCATGTCTAAAAGAGAAGGACTCTTTTATTAACGTAGTCATAGTTATTATAATATATAATACATTAACATAGCTCTTTTTTATTAACATTATCATCACACCTAAAACATTAGCAATAAATCCTTAATGTCATCAAATATCCAGTCAATGTTCAGTTTTAAAGTGTCACATCAATGTCATAAGTTGTTTTCAAGTTTGCTTATTTGATTCAGGATCCAACTGTACAGTCCATACACTGTGATTGGTTGATGTGTCTCAGTGCATTTCTTTTAAGCTATAGGCTCCCCCTGCATCTCTTTCTCTTTTTTTTCCTTGGAGAAATTAGGTTGATAGTCATGTACAGTTTCTCACAATTTTTTTTTTTTTTTGACTACTTCCCTGTGATATCATTTTCTTTTTGTCCTTGGTTTTTCCTGTAAATTGGTACTTGGATCTATGCCTCGATCAGTTTCAGAGTTGCTTTCACCTTCTTTTTTTTTGGTAAAAATACTTCGTAGATAGCGGTATGTTCTTCCATTAGGAAATAATATCTGATTTCTCTCTTTTTGTGATACTAGCAACTATTGGCAATCAGTTTCAAGATCCATTAATTCATTAGAAGTTGCAAAATGGTGATATTCTAATTTTATCATTCTTTCTTCATTTATTAGCTGCAATACTTCTATAAAGAGAAACTCTTCATCTACTACATGGTTACCCAGTGCAGTCATTCAAAAAGGAAATATAGTTACCAATTATCAAAAATTGAATTGATTCACCAGCCTTTGAGTGACCAATTATTATCTTTAGAATCATTATGAACTCATGAATTTAAACACGTTTGATGTGTTTTAATCTGTTGCATTTACTGTCATCATTGATGCCATTGGGAGCTTTTTATACTTGGCTCTTCAGTCCTTTGATGCAATCCTGGTAGTCTTTGATAACCTTCTTGTTCTCTGGGAATGACAAGGTATTCCCGGTGCATTTTGTGCATTTCCTATTCTAAATATGAAATCAACCATTTCTCCAAGAAGCCCTTCTTCCTTTTAGAGGGAAATAGTATTTCTGGACACTGAGCACTGGGAGAGCACTGTACTAACTGGGCTGCTCATTGTTTCTAGGCCTTTTAGGGGACAGAGCTAGGAAATATGTTTATTTTGTAAGATAAAATGTATTCAAATTCAGGATTACAGGGGGTTTTAGTTAACATCTTCAGTCCTTCATTTCCTTTCTCCCAATGTTGAGAATTCTGGTTTTCAAAGATACTGGGAATGATAGAATATCACAGAATTACTTATTTGTTGTATAACACCAAACAGTCACAGAATAACTAGGAATGTCTCCACCAGCAATATGACTCCTGAAAAGAGTTTCAGTGGTTTTTGTTTTTGTTTATGTAGTTTAATTGTTCCTAGTGTATATCCCCCTAGGGGTGTACAGTCAAGTTCATGTTTTTAAAGTCCCACAGAATAGTTCTTGCGGTTATGCAAATTGTATTTGCATTTACAATCATTTGTTTCATTTTATTTTTTTATTTTCAGGGATTATTTTTTAACAAGATAATTTTGTTTGTAATTATGAAAAATATTTACATATGTCCAAAGTCAAATCTATAAAACAAAGTGTATTTAAAGTAGGCTAACTTCTATGTATATTGCCTTCACCCTACTTTCTCCCTTCCCTTGTAGGTAATTATTTATTTTATTTTATTTTATTTTGGTTATATATATATTACAAAATTTCCCATTTTAACAATTTTTAAGTGCACACTTCAGCAGTATTA
Organism: Choloepus didactylus; assembly: GCF_015220235.1. Taxonomy (NCBI): domain Eukaryota; kingdom Metazoa; phylum Chordata; class Mammalia; order Pilosa; family Megalonychidae; genus Choloepus; species Choloepus didactylus. The sequence goes on from NC_051308.1 coordinate 151,048,110, forward strand.
ATTAAATTCATAATGTCGTACTATAGTTGCCACCATCCATTACCAAGATCTTTTCATGACCTCAAACAGAAACTCTTCACCCAGTAAGCAATAACTCCCCATTCTTCCTTCCCCAAGTCCTGGTAACCTTTAATCTACTTTCTGTCTCTACGAATTTGCTTATTCTACAGATTTCATAGAAGAGGGACCCTACACTATTTGTCTTTTTGGGTCTGGTTTATTTCAGTTAACATGATGTTTTCAAGGTTTATCCATGTTATCTCATGTATCATAACTTCATTCCTTTGTATGGCTGAATAATATTCAATTATATATATACCACATTTTGTTTATCCATTCATCTGTTGATGGACACTGGGTTGTATTCTTGTGAATAATGCTGCTATGAACATTGGCGTATAAGTAAGTAATCATTTATTTTAAAATTTTATGGTTTATTCTTCCATTTCTTGTTTTTGAAATCTTACACACGCACATACATACACCTTGGCAAGAGAAAGGGACAGGATGAAGGGAGAGAAATATTTCTAGAAGAGAGAGGCCCACATGCACACACATATTTACTTCCTTTTCTCAGATATATGTACTGAATTTTTTCTACTTTTATTTTTTTTTTTCTTAATATATCCTCGAGATCACTCCATGGTGGTATATAGAGATACTTCTTCTTCCTTTTTAGAATACATATGTACTATAGTTTACTCAACCAGTCCCATTATGATGGGCATTTGTGTAGTTACATCTTTGTGTTTTCAACAGTATATCTTTGTAATAGATTTCTAAAAATGGGATTCCTGGATACAAAGTAGATTTTTAGAAAACAATCTCAAACTTGAAGAAAAGTTGCAAGAACAGTAAAGAACAATTTTTCTCTGCACGGTTTGAGAGTAAGTTGCCAATTTTATGCCCCATCACCTCTGAATACAAAGACATTCTCCCATAGAGCCACAATAAAACTGACAAAATCAGGAAATTAACACTGATACAATACTACCATCCAATCCTCAGACTCCATTCAACTTTTGCCAGTAACGTCCTTTACAGCAAAAGGATCCAGTTCAAAATCACACTATATTTTGGTGTCATATCTCTTTCATATCTTTCATTTTAATTTTCAGAATCTTAATGTATTTGATGATTACAAATCAGTTCTTTAATTGTATGTACCTCCATTTGGGTTCATAATAGATTTTTTTAAAAAGATTTATAGAATTAAGGTTGATCATGTTCTCCTTAATTAGTCTCAAGACATTGGGAAGAGGAAGGGACAGGACAAAGGGAGAGAAATATCTCTAGAAGAGAGAGGCCCATCCCCTTTGGAGATGTGTTTATCTTGCTGTACACAAAGGATCAGAGCCTTTTCCTGGAAGGTGCAGGTGGGAGAAAGGAAGCAGATTCCCCTGAAAGCTGTGCCAGATAAGCAAATCTATGACTCTGTAAACTCATCTCCTTCTGTGTTTTTATATCCTCCCTTTTAGCTTCCTCCATAGTTCTAGTGCAATTATTGGGCAGGGGGGAAGGCAGTGGTGGTGGTGGTGGGGTGTACAAAAAAACAAGCCAGTTTTGTTTCAGCTGCTCTAAGGGGAAAGGGATTGGTCAAAGAGCTGGTCAAGAAGGAGAAGGCTGCCCAGGATTGGGTATGCTGAGTTGGTCTTCTTCAGGCCTCAGACTTGCCAAGCGCCCTTACATAAGGATGAAATAATGTATGAAACACATCTCATGCACAGCAAGCTCCCCACGGTAGCTACTACATTGACTTCTTCCTGCTGAGACAGCACTTGGTCCATCACCTAATACAGAATCTACCCAGTAGTATTGAAACTGTTAGCATCTTTCTTCTCTATGGGATTGTGAGTTCCTCTGGGATGGGGACCATGGACTATTATCAGGGCCAAGCAAGGGGAATGGCATATGCTGAATAGCCTTACATTACTTTGGCTCTCAGCCGTCTAACTCACTAGTTACCATAATTAGAAGGGCTTCAGTCAGACGGTAGGAATTTTTTCCAGAAAGAAGTTAATATGGGGAGAGAAGAACAGAGAAGGGTGGGAGTATCCGCGAGAAGGAACCGGCGAGGGGGCGCTTCTGTTTGATGACCCTTTTAGATCCATCAGCCAGAGTAATTTCAGTTCAGTGGAACTTGAGAGAAGGAAGAGAAGGGAAAAGAGGAAGTTAAAGAACTTGTGATTGACTCCTTTCAAATCCAGGATGCAAGGGCAGTGAGGGACCTAGTTTGGCCTGCACTCCCAGGAGCTCCTAAAGCCCTGGGACTCTACACGCTGTCCTTTGAGGACAGAGCAGAGCCCTGAGGCCATCTGACAAGGTGGACCAGATTGTGAAGGGGGTTAGGGGGGAGGGACCAATTCACTTTATCTGCATTTGTAAAGGCAGGATAAAAAAGAGTTAAAACCACATACCCTTAGTTCAGTCCAAGTGTTTGCACTGTCTGCCAAGGATAGAATAGACACGATTGATTTTTCCATAAGGAGAGATGGTGATGGGTTGGGGGATGGTGTCTGTGTGTATTTAATCGGATAGATCCCCCGAATAGACTTAGTCCTTTATTACTTGGCAGGAACTCTAATCCTCTCATGGAGGAAAACTCTGGGTGCATCTTCAAACAACAGCTGTGAGATAACTCAAAACTTAAACGTCAATATTTTCTTGTAGCAACTCTATGTACTTTCCATACTTGGGTCTTTCTGATGGGATATAGCTTGGGGATCACCATCATTGAGAAGGGCCCTATTCCCCCAGCTTCCCTTCTTGTATTTTGGACTAACCAGTATTTTTTAAACTTCTAATGACTGGTTGGAACTTTCTTGATTAGAGCATTCTTTGGTGTGTTTTTGCTTACTTTTTCATCATTTTATGAATTGGGGCAAAGAGCATAATTTGATAGTGGAGCTTCTAGATAAGAGAAGAGATTTTGCTAAAATGCTTTGATGTAAAAGCCCTTCTTGTCTTAGAGTGAGCAGTTTGAAAGACGATCTGTTTGGGGCCCTATGGGGTTTCTGAGGAAACACTCAGCTTTGCGGGGAAATGCTCCCTTTCTCTCCCCTGGTCCCACATGCACATATTTCTCAGTTTGACGCTCTGGTCTGCATTGCTTTGCTTCCTGGTGCGGTAATCAGATATTTTGGTACATAGGAAAATTTAAAGCCTAACCATGCCGCACTGAGGAAGGTGGGGTTTCTTTCCTTATATGTGACTGGAGGGGATATTTCCCTCAAAAAAGCAGATATTAGATTTGAAATTGTCTGAACTTTTTTCTCAATTTTGGCCTCTCATAAGATGCCCAGACCATTACTATGAAAGAACCCACAGTCTCTGACCTTCCAGAGGTCACCATCCTAGAGTGGAAGAGGGGCAGCCAGTCAAATAATTTACATGTGTGGTAACTACAATACATTTTATTAGTGTTGTCGATACATTCAACACATTTATTGCATTTACTGAGGCTTGTGCCTGGGGACACAAAGGCAAATACTGAAATTTATCAAATCTATGCCATGCATTGCCATCACACCATTAACTTGAAAAAAATCTTACATGAAAGAAAAAGCTTTTCCAATTACAGTATAATGCACCCTGATTTCATCTTTGCTAAAAATTTGAAAAATGAGCATCTTGGAATGAATGAAATGCAGTTAGTTAGCCCTTTCAGGTTCATCAGGAAGACAAGTAGGGAAACAAATAACCACAAAGCAAGGTAAGAAGCATTGTTACAGAAGTCTGAACAAAATGCTAGGTTTGTCCAGAATCAGGAGCACCTGATGGTATCTGAGAGGCAAAGTAGGTAGGCTTCACAGAGGAGGTGACATTTGAACGAGGCCTTAAATAATGAGTAGGAGTTGCCAGTAGAGAAGACAGGGCATCGCATACTGAGGGAACTAATTATATTCAGAGCTTCAGAAACATGTCTCAATTTAATGTTTGCAACAACATAATTAAGGTTTTTTTTTTTTTAAATTAAATTCAGTTTTATTGAAATATATTCACATACCATACAATCATCCATGGTGTACAATCAACTGTTCACCATACCATCATATAGTCATGCATTCATCACCCCAATCTATTTTTGAACATTTTTCTTACATCAGAAAGAATCAGAATAAGAATAAAAAATAAAAGTAAAAAAAACACCCAAATCATCCCCCCCATCCCACCCTATTTTTCATTTAGTTTTTGTCCCCATTTTTCTACGCATCCATCCATACACTAGATAAAGGGAGTGCAATTCACAAGGTTTTCACAATCACATTGTCACCCCTTGTAAGCTACATTGTTATACAATCGTCTTTAAGAGTCCAGACTACTGGGTCAGAATTCGACAGTTTCAGGTGTTTACTTCTAGCTATTCCAAAACATTAAAACATAAAAGGTGCTATCTATATAGTGCATTAGAATGTCCTCCAGAGTGAACTCTAGACTCCATTTGAAATCTCTCAGCCAATGAAACTTTATTTCATTTCATCTTGCATCCCCCTTTTGGTCAAGAAGATATTTTCTATCCCACGATGCTGGGTCCAGATTCATCCCCGGGAGTCATATCCTGCTTTGCCAGGGAGATTTACACCCCTGGGAGTCAGGTCCCATGTAGAGGAGAGGGCAGTGAGTTTACCTGCCAAGGTGGCTTAGTTAGAGAGAGAGAGGGCCACATCTGAGCAACAAAGAAGTACCCAGGGGGAGACCTTTAGGCACAATTATATGCAAGTTCAGCCTCTCCTTTGCATTAATGAGCTTCATAAGGGCAAGTCCCATGATAGAGGGCTCGGCACATCAAACCACCGCTCCTCAAAGCTTGTGAGAACAACAGCATCAGTCCAGGTGAGGAAGTCCAACACTTCCACAATAAATTAGGTTTTATAATTACTTCTCTTTACCAAGGAGGACACAGGCATGGGTTTAGTAATTTGCCCAAGGTCTCTTTGCACTAATCAGGAATGATTAGCTACTGCTATTATTTCAGACTGAACATATGGGCCATTTTCTCTCTCTGCGCTGTCCAGTATGGTAGCTACTAGCCCCAGATGACTACTAAGCACTTGAAATGTGACTAGTCTGAATTGTGATGTTCTGTAAGTGTAAAATATATACCAGATTTTGAAGACTTATCTAAAAATAACAGGATGTAAAATATCTGACCATTTTTATATGGATTACCTGTTGAAATGACAATATTTTGATATGTTTAGTTAAATAAAATATATCATTAAAATTAATTCTACTTCTTTCTTTTTACTTTTTTGTAATGTGGCTATTAGAAACAAATTTAATCACATATGTGGTTCAAATTATATTTCTATTGGTCAACCCTATTCTAGAATAGTCTGCTACAAAGCGGCATAGTGAGGGTAAGTGGTGCCCAAGGGCAAAGGAATGTGTTTCCATGTTCTCTACACTCTGCCTCCAGAATCTGCAGAGACAGGCATACTTGCATTGCCTCACACACTGGTGCGTGGGGCCAGATGCCCCCTCTGCCTTGCTGGCACCAGGAATGCCTCCGAGGTTATGTAGTTTGCCCAAGCTTCCACAATCGACAAGGGGCAGAGCTGGACTTTGATTCCAGAGGCCACCCCAGAGTTCAAGAAATGTGATTGCTGGTGTCAGTGACATTGAGGACAAGGGGGGTGGGTTCAGCTTGTTAACATGCTACCCTTTTCAGGGAACAGGGAATGTCTACGTGCATATTTTCAGAAGACCTCAAAGAATGAGTGGAATGCTGGGAATTTCAGGCACCGGTGCCAAGACCTGGGGGAAATAACTTCCATCCTGTGAAAATTGGGCTCCTTCTCCTGCCACATGTTCAAGGGCAATAGGTTTTGGTTGCACAATAAGCTTCTTCCTGAAGTCGAAGTCCTGAGCAAGGCATCCAAGCTGCTCCACACCCAGACCCACCTTTTTTTTTTTACATTTATAAACAATTAGATTTTTAATGATCCTTTTATATATATTTTTTTATTTTTACAAACACTCCCCCTTCTCTCACTCCCATAACATCTAATCTGCTTTCTATCTCTGCAAATTTGCTATTTCTAGTTATCTCTTATAAGTGATTTCATACAAGTTTTGTCCTTATGGGGCTTGCTTATTTCACTGAGCATGTTATCAAGGTTCTTCCACGTTGTAGCATGTCTCATGACTTCATTCTTTCTTATGGCCAAATAGCATTCCATTGTGTGTAAGCACCACATTTTGTTTATCCATTCATTTGTTGATGGACACTTGAGTTGTTTCCATCTTGTGGCTATTGTGAATAATGCTGCTATGAACATTGCTATAAAAGTATCTGTTGGAAACCCTGTTTTCACTTTCTTTGGGTATACCTAGAAGTGGAATTGCCAGGTCATATGGCAATTCTATATTTAAATTTTTGAGGAACTAGCTGTCTTCCAGAGTGTCGGCACCATTTTACATTCTCACCAACAATGTACTAGAATTCCAATTTTTCCATCTCTGCCAACCTTTGTTATTGTCTGTCATTTTGATTATAGCTAACCTTGAGGGTGTGAAGTGGTATCTCATTGTGGGCATCTTTCCACATGCTTATTGGCCACTTGTATATCTTCTTTGGAGAAGGGTCTATTCAAGTCCTTTGCCGATTTTAAAATTGGTTTGTCTTTTTATTTTTGCATCGTAAATATTCTTTGTATAGTTCTGGATATTAAGCCCTTAACTGATATATGATTTGCAACTATTTTCCCCCACTCTGTAGATTGTCTTTTCAGTTTCTTGATAATATCCTTTGATGCACAAAGTTTTGAATTTTGATGAAATCAAATTTATCTACTGTTTCTTTTGTTGCTTATGCTTTTGGTATCATATCTAAGAATCCATTGCTGAATCCCAGGTCATGAAGATTTGCTTTTATGTTATCTTCTAACCCTGCTTTCTGACATCACTGTTCCAACATCTGCCTCACCCACTACTCCTCCATGAACACCCTGGCACCCATTACCCTACGCATTTCTATGTCATTGTCCCTTTGTTCATGCTCTCCTTCAGCTTATTTGTCCTTTCTTGTCTTGCCCACAGAGCCAACTACAAGTCACCCTTCAAGACCCAGCTCAAACGTTGCCTTCTCTGCAGCCTTCCCTGATTCCCCAGGGCAAAGCGCATCACTACCTCCCCTGCCCACAGGTTGTAGGGATTTGTCTACAGACCTATGGCCCTTGCTTTATGATGGGCTCCACCTGGGGGCAGCAGCTTCCAGCTGGTCCTTGCTCACCCTCAGCAGTGCCAGTCAGGTCTGCACACACCATATGCTCAGTTCCTGCTTCTGGAACTGCACTGAACAGAATCACCTGTAACCAACAGAAGGAGAATGGCGACAGCTCCCTCACAGCCGAAATTCCTTTTCAAGCTCTCAGAGATATAGGTTGTTCCTGTTATTGGCTTGTCTGTCAAAACACACAATTAAGAAAGGAAACAGGTAGCAGTTTTGTTTTCTTTTGAATTTCTGAGATGACATTACTGAAGCAAACCATGATAACTCCCCAGCATGACTCAGGACACAATCCAGGGGAAGCCCGGTAGGTTTTGCTTTGAGGCTCTTAACCTATGAGACTCAATCATTCTCCCTCACAGATGTTTCATGCTCTGATGTCTTAGGATTGAAGACACAATCAGGGGCCCATTTCTGTGACACCCAAGAGCTCTATGCTTGCCTTTTTCACTTGATTCATTTACTTCTCATGGCAGCCTCATATATTGCAATTATTTTTTAAATATCTTCATTGGTCTTAAAGTTTTGTCTCATGAATTCACAACTTGTGGGCAAGTTCTCACACCTCCACATAGTTTGATGGTTTCTTTTTCGAGCCTACCACTATGTGTTCTTTTCAAACCTACTACTGATCATCATTAGTGCTTTGGCCCTCTGAGACAATCAGGGGGCACGTGGCAACTTTAAGATGGCAGAGGGACCTGGAAGGAGCCTCAGTCCAGCAAGAGTCCATCCACCAGAACCAGGTCAGGACGTCCCTCCCGCCTTGCCTTGCAGTCATGCCTCATCTACTCTGCTGGAGACCCTAAGTCCCACCCTGAGGCTATGCAGAACTGGGTGTCTGTGAGTGACTTGACCTCCCACCACTGACACTGCCCCATCAAAATAATCTGACTCTTATTCTAGGAAAAAAAATTGACCACTCAAGTACACTGTTACTCTACTCCAGAATCCTGCCCCACTGCTGGAAATATCATTTTGCATTAAATTCTTTCACTACTATATCCAGCACCTTGAATCCAAACAACTCAACAGGATGACCTCTCCATTTTCTTCCTAGTTGTAAATCTGGAGCCTAAATTTTTGAGCATGTACAAATCCGAGAAGGAAGTTGGCCTTCTCCTCAAGAAAAACAGGGAATTTGCCTATGCAGTCAATGTATGAACAACTGTGTAGTGGAAGGATCTGCTGATTGTTAGCTTCTAGTATAGTGTTCTCCTTATCCTTCTATTCCTCCTCCTCCTTCTGCATCTCTTCCCTACTGAGAAAGATATCAGAAAAGTCTGGAGGCGGGGCAAGATGGCAGACTGGTGAGCTGTATGTATTAGTTACTCCTCCAGGAAAGTAGGTAGAAAGCCAGGAACTGTGTGGACTGGACACCACAGAGCAATCTGTCTTTGGGCATACTTCATACAACACTCATGAAAATGTCGAACTGCTGAGATCAGCGAAATCTGTAAGTTTTTGTGGCCAGGGGACCTGCGCCCCTCCCTGCCAGGCTCAGTCCCGTGGGAGGAGGGGCTGTCAGCTCCGGGAAGGAAAAGGGAGAACTGCAGTGGCAGCCCTTATCGGAAACTCATTCAACTGATCCAAACTTCAACCATAGATAGACTGAGACCAGACACCAGAGAATCTGAGAGCAGCCAGCCCAGCAGAGAGGAGACAGGGATAGAAAAAAAAAACAACACGAAAAACTCCAAAATAAAAGCAGAGGATTTTTGGAGTTCTGGTGAACACAGAAAGGGGGAGGGCAGAACTCAGGCCTGAGGCGCATATGCAAATCCTGAAGAAAAGCTGATCTCTCTGCCCTGTGGACCTTTCCTTAATGGCCCTGGTTGCTTTGTCTATTAGCATTTCAATAACCCATTAGATCTCTGAGGAGGGCCCTTTTTTTTTTTTTTTTAAATCCTTTTTTCTTTTTCTAAAACAATTACTCTAAGAAGCCCAATACAGAAAGCTTCAAAGACTTTCAATTTGGGCACGTCAAGTCAAGAGCAGAACTAAGAGAGCTCTGAGACAAAAGGCAATAATCCAGTGGCTGAGAAAATTCACTAAACACCACAACTTCCCAAGAAAAGGGGGGTGTCCGCTCACAGCCACCATCCTGGTGGACAGGAAACACTCCTGCTCATTGCCAGCCCCATAGCCCAGAGCTGCCCCAGACAACCCAATGTGACGGAAGTGCTTCAAATAACAGGCACACACCACAAAACTGGGCGTGGACATTAGCCTTCCCTGCAACCTCAGCTGATTGTCCCAGAGTTGTGAAGGTGGAGCAGTGTGAATTAACAAAGCCCCACTCAGCCATCATTTGAGCAGACTGGGAGCCTCCCTACACAGCCCAGCAGCCCAGAACCGCCCTGGGGGGACGGCACTCACCTGTGACATAGCACAGTCATCCCTCAACAGAGGACCCGGGGTGCACAGCCTGGAAGAGGGGCCCACTTGCAAGTCTCAGGAGCCATATGCCAATACCAAGGTCTTGTGGGTCAGTGGCAGAGACAAACTGTGGCAGGACTGAACTGAAGGATTAGACTATTGCAGCAGCTTTAAAACTGTAGGATCACCAGGGAGATTTGATTGTTAGGGCCACCCCCCCTCCCCGACTGCCCAGAAACACGCCCCACATACAGGGCAGGCAACACCAACTACACACGCAAGCTTGGTACACCAATTGGGCCCCACAAGACTCACTCCCCCACTCACCAAAAAGGCTAAGCAGGGGAGAACTGGCTTGTGGAGAACAGGTGGCTCGTGGACGCCACCTGCTGGTTAGTTAGAGAAAGTGTACTCCACGAAGCTGTAGATCTGATAAATTAGAGATAAGGACTTCAATAGGTCTACAAACCCTAAAAGAACCCTATCAAGTTCATCAAATGCCACGAGGCCAAAAACAACAGAAAATTATAAAGCATATGAAAAAAACAGACGATATGGATAACCCAAGCCCAAGCACCCAAATTAAAAGACCAGAAGAGACACAGCACCTAGAGCAGCTACTCAAAGAACTAAAGATGAACAATGAGACCATAGTACGGGATATAAAGGAAATCAAGAAGACTCTAGAAGAGCATAAAGAAGACATTGCAAGACTAAATAAAAAAAATGGATGATCTTATGGAAATTAAAGAAACTGTTGACCAAATTAAAAAGACTCTGGACACTCATAGTACAAGACTAGAGGAAGTTGAACAACGAATCACTGACTTGGAAGATGACAGAATGGAAAATGAAAGCATAAAAGAAAGAATGGGGAAAAAAATTGAAAAAAAATCGAAATGGACCTCAGGGATATGATAGATAATATGAAACGTCCAAATATAAGACTCATTGGTGTCCCAGAAGGGGAAGAAAAGGGTAAAGGTCTAGGAAGAGTATTCAAAGAAATTGTTGGGGAAAACTTCCCAAATCTTCTAAACAACATAAATACACAAATCATAAATGCTCAGCGAACTCCAAATAGAATAAATCCAAATAAACCCACTCCGAGACATATACAGATCACACTGTCAAACACAGAAGAGAAGGAGCAAGTTCTGAAAGCAGCAAGAGAAAAGCAATTCACCACATACAAAGGAAACAGCATAAGACTAAGTAGTGACTGCTCAGCAGCCACCATGGAGGCAAGAAGGCAGTGGCACGATATATTTAAAATTCTGAGTGAGAAACATTTCCAGCCAAGAATACTTTATCCAGCAAAGCTCTCCTTCAAATTTGAGGGAGAGCTTAAATTTTTCACAGACAAACAAATGCTGAGAGAATTTGCTAACAAGAGACCTGCCCTACTGGAGATACTAAAGGGAGCCCTACAGACAGAGAAACAAAGACAGGACAGAGAGACTTGGAGAAAGGTTCAGTACTAAAGAGATTCGGTATGGGTACAATAAAGGATATTAATAGAGAGAGGGAAAAATATGGCAAACATAAACCAAAGGATAAGATGGCCAATTCAAGAAATGCCTTCACGGTTATAACGTTGAATGTAAATGGATTAAACTCCCCAATTAAAAGATATAGATTCGCAGAATGGATCAAAAAAAATGAACCATCAATATGTTGCATACAAGAGACTCATCTTAGACACAGGGACACAAAGAAACTGAAAGTGAAAGGATGGAAAAAAATATTTCATGCAAGCTACAGCCAAAAGAAAGCAGGTGTAGCAATATTAATCTCAGATAAAATAGACTTCAAATGCAGGGATGTTTTGAGAGACAAAGAAGGCCACTACATACTAATAAAAGGGGCAATTCAGCAAGAAGAAATAACAATCGTAAATGTCTATGCACCCAATCAAGGTGCCACAAAATACATGAGAGAAACACTGGCAAAACTAAAGGAAGCAATTGATGTTTCCACAATAATTGTGGGAGACTTCAACACCTCACTCTCTCCTATAGATAGATCAACCAGACAGAAGACCAATAAGGAAATTGAAAACCTAAACAATCTGATAAATGAATTAGATTTAACAGACATCTACAGGACATTACATCCCAAATCACCAGGATACACATACTTTTCTAGTGCTCACGGAACTTTCTCCAGAATAGATCATATGCTGGGACATAAAACAAGCCTCAATAAATTTAAAAAGATTGAAATCATTCAAAGCACATTCTCTGACCACAATGGAATACAATTAGAAGTCAATAACCATCAGAGACTTAGAAAATTCACAAATACCTGGAGGTTAAACAACACACTCCTAAACAATCAGTGGGTTAAAGAAGAAATAGCAAGAGAAATTGCTAAATATATAGAGACGAATGAAAATGAGAACACAACATACCAAAACCTATGGGATGCAGCAAAAGCAGTGCTAAGGGGGAAATTTATAGCACTAAATGCATATATTAAAAAGGAAGAAAGAGCCAAAATCAAAGAACTAATGGATCAACTGAAGAAGCTAGAAAATGAACAGCAAACCAATCCTAAACCAAGTACAAGAAAAGAAATAACAAGGATTAAAGCAGAAATAAATGACATAGAGAACAAAAAAACAATAGAGAGGATAAATATCACCAAAAGTTGGTTCTTTGAGAAGATCAACAAGATTGACAAGCCCCTAGCTAGACTGACAAAATCAAAAAGAGAGAAGACCCATATAAACAAAATAATGAATGAAAAAGGCGACATAGCTGCAGATCCTGAAGAAATTAAAAAAATTATAAGAGGATATTATGAACAACTGTATGGCAACAAACTGGATAATGTAGAAGAAATGGACAAATTCCTGGAAACATATGAACAACCTAGACTGACCAGAGAAGAAATAGAAGACCTCAACCAACCCATCACAAGCAAAGAGATCCAATCAGTCATCAAAAATCTTCCCACAAATAAATGCCCAGGGCCAGATGGCTTCACAGGGGAATTCTACCAAACTTTCCAGAAAGAACTGACACCAATCTTACTCAAACTCTTTCAAAACATTGAAGAAAAGGGAACACTACCTAACTCATTTTATGAAGCTAACATCAATCTAATACCAAAACCAGGCAAAGATACTACAAAAAAGGAAAACTACCGGCCAATGTCCCTAATGAATATAGATGCAAAAATCCTCAACAAAATACTTGCAAATCGAATCCAAAGACACATTAAAAAAATCATACACCATGACCAAGTGGGGTTCATTTCAGGCATGCAAGGATGGTTCAACATAAGAAAAACAATCAATGTATTACAACACATTAAAAACTCGAAAGGGAAAAATCAATTGATCATCTCAATAGATGCTGAAAAAGCATTTGACAAAATCCAACATCCCTTTTTGATAAAAACACTTCAAAAGGTAGGAATTGAAGGAAACTTCCTCAACATGATAAAGAGCATATATGAAAAATCCACAGCCAGCATAGTACTCAATGGTGAGAGACTGAAAGCCTTCCCTCTAAGATCAGGAACAAGACAAGGATGCCCGCTGTCACCACTGTTATTCAACATTGTGCTGGAAGTGCTAGCCAGGGCAATCCGGCAAGACAAAGAAATAAAAGGCATCCAAATTGGAAAAGAAGAAGTAAAACTGTCATTGTTTGCAGATGATATGATCTTATATCTAGAAAACCCTGAGAAATCGACGATACAGCTCCTAGAGCTAATAAACAAATTTAGCAAAGTAGTGGGATACAAGATTAATGCACATAAGTCAGTCATGTTTCTATATGCTAGACATGAACAAACTGAAGAGACACTCAAGAAAAAGATACCATTTTCAATAGCAACTAAAAAAATCAAGTACCTAGGAATAAACTTAACCAAAGATGTAAAAGACCTATACAAAGAAAACTACATAACTCTACTAAAAGAAATAGAAGGGGACCTTAAAAGATGGAAAAATATTCCATGTTCATGGATAGGAAGGCTAAATGTCATTAAGATGTCAATTCTACCCAAACTCATCTACAGATTCAATGCAATCCCAATCAAAATTCCAACAACCTACTTTGCAGACTTGGAAAAGCTAGTTATCAAATTTATTTGGAAAGGGAAGATGCCTCGAATTGCTAAAGACACTCTAAAAAAGAAAAACGAAGTGGGAGGACTTACACTCCCTGACTTTGAAGCTTATTATAAAGCCACAGTTGCCAAAACAGCATGGTACTGGCACAAAGATAGACATATAGATCAATGGAATCGAATTGAGAATTCAGAGATAGACCCTCAGATCTATGGCCGACTGATCATTGATAAGGCCCCCAAAGTCACTGAACTGAGCCATAATGGTCTTTTCAACAAATGGGGCTGGGAGAGTTGGATATCCATATCCAAAAGAATGAAAGAAGACCCCCACCTCACCCCCTACACAAAAATTAACTCAAAATGGACCAAAGATCTCAATATAAAAGAAAGTACCATAAAACTCCTAGAAGATAATGTAGGAAAACATCTTCAAGACCTTGTATTAGGCGGCTACTTCCTAGACTTTACACCCAAAGCACAAGCAACAAAAGAGAAAATAGATAAATGGGAACTCCTCAAGCTTAGAAGTTTCTGCACCTCAAAGGAATTTCTCAAAAAGGTAAAGAGGCAGCCAACTCAATGGGAAAAAATTTTTGGAAACCATGTATCTGACAAAAGACTGATATCTTGCATATACAAAGAAATCCTACAACTCAATGACAATAGTACAGACAGCCCAATTATAAAATGGGCAAAAGATATGAAAAGACAGTTCTCTGAAGAGGAAATACAAATGGCCAAGAAACACATGAAAAAATGTTCAGCTTCACTAGCTATTAGAGAGATGCAAATTAAAACCACAATGAGATACCATCTAACACCGGTTAGAATGGCTGCCATTAAACAAACAGGAAACTACAAATGCTGGAGGGGATGTGGAGAAATTGGAACTCTTATTCATTGTTGGTGGGACTGTATAATGGTTCAGCCACTCTGGAAGTCAGTCTGGCACTTCCTTAGAAAACTAGATATAGAGCTACCATTCGATCCAGTGATTGCACTTCTCGGTATATACCCGGAAGATCGGAAAGCAGTGACACAAACAGATATCTGCACGCCAATGTTCATAGCAGCATTATTCACAATTGCCAAGAGATGGAAACAACCCAAATGTCCTTCAACAGATGAGTGGATAAATAAAATGTGGTATATACACACGATGGAATACTACGCGGCAGTAAGAAGGAACGATCTCGTGAAACATATGACAACATGGATGAACCTTGAAGACATAATGCTGAGCGAAATAAGCCAGGCACAAAAAGAGAAATATTATATGCTACCACTAATGTGAACTTTGAAAAATGTAAAACAAATGGTTTATAATGTAGAATGTAGGGGAACTAGCAGTAGAGAGCAATTAAGGAAGGGGGAACAATAATCCAAGAAGAACAGATAAGCTATTTAACGTTCTGGGGATGCCCAGAAATGACTATGGTCTGTTAAATTCTGATGGATATAGTAGGAACAAGTTCACAGAAATGTTGCTATATTATGTAACTTTCTTGGGGTAAAGTAGGAACATGTTGGAAGTTAAGCAGTTATCTTAGGTTAGTTGTCTTTTTCTTACTCCCTTGTTATGGTCTCTTTGAAATGTTCTTTTATTGTATGTTTGTTTTCTTTTTAACTTTTTTTTTCATACAGGTGATTTAAAATAGAAGAGAAAGTTAAAAAAAAAAAAAAAAGAAAGAAAAACAAGGAAAAAAAAAAAGATGTAGTGCCCCCTTGAGGAGCATGTGGAGAGTGCAGGGGTATTCGCCTAACCCACCTCCATGGTTGCTAACATGACCACAGACATAGGGGACTGGTGGTTTGATGGGTTGAGCCCTCTACCATAAGTTTTACCCTTGGGAAGACGGTGGCTGCAAAGGAGAGGCTAGGCCTCCCTATATTTGTGCCTAAGAGTCTCCTCCTGAATGCCTCTTTGTTGCTCAGATGTGGCCCTGTCTCTCTAGCTAAGCCAACTTGAAAGGTGAAATCACTGCCCTCCCCCCTACATGGGATCAGACACCCAGGGGAGTGAATCTCCCTGGCAACATAGAATATGACTCCTGGGGAGGAATGTAGACCCGGCATCGTGGGACGGAGAACATCTTCTTGACCAAAAGGGGGATGTGAAAGGAAATGAAATAAGCTTCAGTGGCAGAGAGATTCCAAAACGAGCTGAGAGGTCACTCTGGAGGGCACTCTTATGCACACTTTAGACAACCCTTTTTAGGTTCTAAAGAATTGGGGTAGCTGGTGGTGGATACCTGAAACTATCAAACTATAACCCAGAACCCATGAATCTCGAAGACAGTTGTATAAAAATGTAGCTTATGAGGGGTGACAATGGGATTGGGAAAGCCATAAGGACCACACTCCACTTTGTCTAGTTTATGGATGGATGTGTAGAAAAGTAGGGGAAGGAAACAAACAGACAAAGATACCCAGTGTTCTTTTTTACTTCAATTGCTCTTTTTCACTCTAATTATTATTCTTGTTATTTTTGTGTGTGTGCTAATGAAGGTGTCAGGGATTGATTTAGGTGATGAATGTACAACTATGTAATGGTACTGTAAACAATCGAAAGTACGATTTGTTTTGTATGACTGCGTGGTATGTGAATATATCTCAATAAAATGATGATTAAAAAAAAAAAAAAAAAAAAGAAAAGTCTGGAGGTTGAACCAACCTGAGGCCCTGCAGGTAGCTCCCTTCTTCTGAGGGCAACAGGGCCCCCCTACAGACCATCAGGGTGATCCCTCTTACGAAGTGGGTAGGTAGCCCTATTTGCTGGACATGAAGACTGATGAGACCTTTTGTATTTCAAGGGTTGAAAAGAAAAAGTTGCCAGACCTACAGTGGCATGGTCCCAGGTGATAGAAAATGTATGGGAGTTTGGGGTTGGTTGGACACTTGGATAAAATCTGACACAGTCCCCTTGGGTGGCTGCCTCTTTGGGAAAAGGCTATATATGGGACTGAAATGTCACTAGGGGCTGAAATTCCGGGAACCCAAGCAAGGGGCAGTCTTGGTCAAGCTGAACACGAGGTTGAGGATCATTTTCCCACACAGACCTTTGGCAGCCCACATGGGGCCCTGGACCAGCATCATGTGAAGGCTCATACTGGACATTGTTATGGGTTGAATTGTGTCCCCCAAAAAGGTATGTTGATGTGCTAATTCCCAGTAAGGTCCTTACAGATGGAATCAGGAAAATTAAAATGATGTCATATTCACTTTAATGAGTATGGAGTAGGCTGGGTCCTTAATCCAATATGACCGGTGTCCTTATGAGAAGGGGAGAGGGGCACAGACAGACAAAGAGAGAGAGAGAAGATGGCCATGTGACAACAGATGCAGAAATTGAATTATGCCACAACCGAAGGAATGTCAAGGATTGCTGGCTGATGCCAGGTGCCAGGATAGAGGCTTGGAAGAGATTCTTCCCTACAGACTTCAGGAGGAGCATAGCCCTGCCAACACCTTCATTTTGGGCTTCTGGACTCCAGAACCATAAGACAATCAATGTCTATCATTTTAAGCCACCCAGTTTGTAGTCTCTTGTTAGGGAAGCCCTAGGAAACCAAGACAGGTATCTTTCACAACCACGTGGCAGTAGCCAACATTTCTCTCACAGGGTATGGAGGCTAACCCCTCTTTTTGTATTATGTAAGCCTTTAAGATTTTGGACAAGTTATGGAGAGAGAGCTCCAAAACAGAAATGCGGGACTTTATGCTAATGGCACAAGATGCTAAATTATGGGAAAGGAAGCCACTTATTTTGCATGAAAAAAAACAAATGGAACAGTATTTGCTCTCTGGGTTTGTGGAGCAGTCCCTACTGTTTACACTGATATCCATTTAAAAATTGGAAAGCAAAGAGGTTTCCACCACCAGCCCAAAGCTGAAAGTTGGTGAAAGGGTTGAACCCAAGCCTCTATCCTGATGGTTCTGGGCTTCACTGAGTCAAGAAAAGCAACAGAAACCACTTGATGTATATTTTGTGCTTATAAAGAGAAGGAAAAATTATCACTGTGATGGTCTGATGCCTAGGCCCCCTCCTAAAAGCCCGTAACAGACTTGCTTTAGCCAAGGACAAAGGTCAAGAAAGTAAACAATCTTTCCAGAGGGGGAAGGATGGAAAAACGACATTGATTGTACCTTAGTGTTAGACACTAACCTTAGTAAAGCATCAGGTCTTAGGCCCCTTTAATGATTAAACTAGAGACCTGATGTCCTCATACTATATGGAATGTCTTTATTCTGAAATTATATATTGCCTTGAACATTTCTGTTCCCTTCATGGAGCGCTAACATCCAGACGGCCATCACAGGAAAACTTCTACTGTTCGTAAGTTCCAATAAACCCATGTCTGCTTCTGTGCCTAGCGTATTTTTCGGTCTAGCAGCTGCACCCTCCCGGGCTCTGCACAATCTTGGTCTGGGCCCGAACAATCAGTCACTGATAGGGAGTATGGTACTAAAATAAAATGAGAGCCTAAGCTTTGAGACAAGGTTTGCCTACAGCCATTCTGCATTTAATAAATATTTTACCAGCAGTACTCTTTGCCATGCACTGTGCTTGGTACTAGGGAATAAAAACTGATAAACAAAGCAGACAGTTCTTGCCCTCTGGGAAAGAGGTAGAGAAATGCATTAATCAAACAATCACGCAAATAAATAATTAACTGTAGTTAGCACTGAAGAATAATTATTATCTATTTTTCAGCCTGATTAATTTCCAGCTAAGAGCTAGGATAAATGAGCCTCTATGTTTAAAGCTCAAGCTAGGCCAAAGTTAAGCCCCACATAGCGCCCTGTTGAGGCTATCCCAAGGGAAAAGAGAGGCCCATTCATCAGTTCTTGGGCAATGGGTTGGTTCTTCCTCTGGTGTCATTTCAGAGAAGTATGCTCCCTCCGGCATCCTGCTGGCCCGGAAGGTCACTGCAGGCTCAGGGTGGCACAAGTGCTGAATTGTTCCCTCTCTCTGGCTGGGGAACCAGGCTAGGGACAAAGTTGACCCACAAACTCAGGTTTTCCCATTTCATTTCAAGGGCAGTCAACTCTGGGGCCTTAAAAACAGACTAAGATAACACTGAGTTATGATGAGAGGAGCCACAGTCAATGCTGTTGGCAGGCCATGCTGCCTTCAGACTAATTTGCAGTCTTTGAAACAACTACCTAGTGACTGCCAGAGTAATTCAGAGAGGGGGAGAGTTGGAGTAACTTTGGTTAGTAAGGTAGTGTATTGAAATAATAAAGGGAATGTCCTAGGGATCTCCAATTCTAGTCTATTTTTGAATACTGTGATTTTGGTTTCTTCCTATAATTCTTGGGCATGTGATGAATTAATATGGAATTCTCAATTAATCATTTCAACACATATTCACTCTAGCGTACTCTTTTATGTGATATCTGAGATTAAAATCCATCCATCCTTCCTCCTATCCATTCAGCAAACATTTATTTAGTGCCTATTTTAAATCAGATTTTGTGCTATACCCAAGGAAGGGCACCTAATGCACACTGCAGAGGAGAAGGGTAAAGTAAGGGGGTTTCCCTGTAGCAGAGACAATGCTTTGAGTTCACCAAATCTCATGACATTCATCTCTCCCCAAACACACAGGAAAACTACATTTCCCAGACTTTCTTAGGAGTCCTTATTAGGTTGGAGTCACATGACTGGATTCTAGTTATTAGGATAAAGCAGAAATCATAAATGCTACTTTCAGTCCTGGCTATAAAATCCCTCATGCAATTGTCTATGTTCTCATTTCCCCTTTTGTGGTGACCTCTGCATCCAGATGGCAGCAACATAAGATGAAAGGAACTTGGATCCCCAAGCCACTACTTGGAGGAGAGCTACAGAAACACTGTGTAATGAGGACCATGGTGTGGAGCTTATTTGTTATAACCTAGCCTAGTTTACCCTGACTAACACAAAATCTGTAAAGGTGGGGACATCTAAGTTTAATACTCAAGGAAAAGAAGAAAATATCTAAGCTAAATCAAGTAAGGCGATCACTTTAATCTTATTTCAGTAAAAAACAACAACAACAAAAAGAAACCTATATCAAAAATAGCCAGCTTACAAAACAAAATATCTTTATCAAATACCAAAGTCTTGATTGACTGGTTTCCGCCTGAACAGCTGGGTATAGTGGCTGGGTATAGTGGTATAGTGGTCACGTTCACTAAGACAGAGATTATAGAAACTTACTGAAAATTTCTGATGCATACTTTAGAAAGTTTTAACAGAAATAAAGGAGGTAATGGCTTAGGTAATGGAATGGCTTTCCCATCTTAGGGATGGATTATCCCATTCTTGACTATTTAGAGTTTACAATCTAAGGAGGTAAAATAGAGGAGAGTGGAAAGAAAATGTCAAGCTCATTCAAATCCTAGGGCCTTGGAACTAGATTTTCACCTTCCAGGAAGTCTCTTCTTGGCTTTTGTACCTCTGCTTAAATGTTGCTTCCTCAGAGAACTTTTTGCTCACAGCTCAATATAAAGTAGTATCTACGATTCTAATTCTCTATGTGGTCCTTCCCACTATCTAATGTTTTTCTTGCTTATGAATTTCATTTGTTTGTTTTATCATTGGCTATCTCCTGTCACTAGAATGGAGGAAAGAATGCTACTTTGTTCACCACTATACCTAGCATGTTGAATACTAGCCAGCACACAGTAGGAGCTCCATAAATGTTTATTGAATAAATGAATGACAGGAAGCCAACCAGTAGTGAAAAAAAGCAAATGTTTTGTTTTGGAAAGTGATTTGTAAATATATTGAATGGCCAAATTTGGGATGTGCCTCAAATGAGAGTAATGAGGTGGCCATATTTCTCATTCTACATTAAAGAAAAACCAATGTCAACAGCCATCAACAGGGACTCAGACAGTTATTTGTACACCAATGTTCATAGCAGCAACATTTACAATAGACAACAGGTGGAAGCAACCCAAGTGTCCATCAACCGATGAATGGATAAGTAGGCATCAGTATCTTGACTCCTTTGGCATTAGATTTTCTCAAATTGGTCAAAAGGGAACAGGTCTGTTTTTGGAGAATCCTTTCTTTAGACTTGACAAAGTCCCAGGGATTTTAAAAAGTTTTGAATCTGGTGGCAATCATATACATTAAACTCCTTTATTGCAACATGTCTCAGACTACTTAATGACCTAGATGCAAATTTTTGTTGTAGACCCAAGATCTTGCTTTCAAAAGGGATATGAGTTCTCAGATTTGGGTGTCCTCTGCCTGACCTAATTGCTCTGCAATGTGACCATTTCAGACCTGAGTTAGCAAGAAATCATAAGTGGGTCTGCTCTGTAACTATTGTCTCTAGACAATCAACTAAAATATCAGTTTTGAAAGTAGTGTCTGAAATGAGAGTTCTGGTTTCAGTCCTGAAGCTAGAAGCTATAGCCAGAAAATAGGTCAAGAAAAAAGGGACAAACAAAACCTGCATGCTGGTGGGCCCTACCAGGACTAGTCTTGCTGATCTACCAAGCAGGGAAGACTCCTCAGGGAAGTGGCCTCAGCAGCTCCATTTCCCTCCAAGTTAAACAGCTAAGGACGGAAGAGGGGCTCACATAATAATAGTTTAAATAACAAGAACCACAACTAATATTTATTGAGTGCCACAGACTCTGCCAATTATTTTATATATATATATATATCATCTCATTTAATTTCTCATAACATGTGCCAATGAGGTGGGTATTAGTAATTTCTATCTACAGGACAGGAAACTGAAGTTAACATCTTGTACAAATACAGAACACGTTTTCCTGACTTCTAAAATTCAAGGTTTTAACCACAACCTGTCCAGCCTCTAGATTCAAATTTCCCATTGTAAATGTCATTAAATACTTACCGTATTTTTAGTGTGGCTAAAAAGTTAAAAAAAAAAAAAAAAAAAAAGCATGGGATAAGAAAACATATAGATGTAGATATATTCCATTTGAGTCTTTTCATAATAAAAGGGATCATAATGTTCAATTTAAGAGACAATATATGGTATAGTAGAAACAGTGAAGAGTGCCAAAGCCTCTGTGTTCTGCCTCATTTCTTCATTAATCATTAGTATGACTCTGGGCAGCTAACTCACCTCTTCTCCTTCTTAGTTTCCTGGCCTATAAAATGGGACTAATCCCACCAGATATTTCCCAGTTGTGAGAAAACTTTCTGAAAAGCCTAACAAGTGAAGGATTGTAATCTAGTTTGTGTAGAAAGTGCAAAATCCATTTTAGCTGCCAAGAACTTTTTTCACTGCCCACCAGAAAGTCCCAGAAAGGAGAAATGCAAATTCCCCATGGGGGCCACAATGTAATCAATATAATCGCAAAGTAATCAGAATCTTATCTGTGCTGCTGATGAAGGAAGTAGATGAAGTCATCCTCTGTGGCCTGTCTTGTGTTTTTCCCTTTAGAGGAACATGAAAGGGAAGCTCTTCTGATATATGCTGAGGAGGCAGCATGAGGTAGCTTGAAAGAGGGGCAGGCGTCAGGTTCTCACCTCACTGCCATCGTGGGAAGCAGCTGGTGCTGCGATGCAGCCCATAAAGTACCAGGAGAGCCAAGGTTGGCCATACCGTCTACTTAAATTCACTCAACATTTGAGTTATCTGCTGTGTAAATTATAAAGCTTCAGGGTAATATTTCTTTGGCGTTTTCTAGGTAGAAAGCTTGTATTAACTCTGTGATATATTATACTCAGACAAGATAGAGAATTTCTTGGTCAGGCTGCCTGCCCTAAGAGGCAGAGGTAAATCAGGGAAGACCCCAGACCCAGAGC
This sequence comes from Choloepus didactylus, assembly GCF_015220235.1. Classification (NCBI taxonomy): domain Eukaryota; kingdom Metazoa; phylum Chordata; class Mammalia; order Pilosa; family Megalonychidae; genus Choloepus; species Choloepus didactylus. The sequence goes on from NC_051308.1 coordinate 151,070,591, forward strand.
CAGGGTTGGTGGGGCAGGAAGAAGGCTGCAGTGTGGAGAGGTGCTGAGGCTCAGTGGTTGGAGGGTGGAGCCTAAGGAATAGTTCAAAACAACTTCCTCCTCCCCCCCTTCTTTCCCATCCAGTCTTCCTTCCTCCCATTCCCTCCTCCCATCTATCCTCCCTCCCTTCCCCCTCTCTTCCTTCCTTCCTTTCTTTCTTCCTCCCTTCCTTCCTCCCTCCCTCCCATCCATCTGTCCTTCCCCCTTCCTTCTTTCCACAAAGTTGATTGCATAATACAAGCTAGACACTGTCCTAAGAGATACAACAATGAAGAAACAGTCTTTTTTCCAGCCTCAGAAAACCCTGGGAGGCTGTCTGGTTTAAGACAGACTTTTGAAGCAATCAGATATGGATTTTAACCCTGGGGCCTTGGTTTCTTTGAACCTCGATTGCTTCATCTATAAAGTGGAGATAACCTCACAGTTATGATTGTGAAAATTAAGTGAGACTATTTAAGTCAAGTGTTCAGCACTGTCCTTCATGTGTAGTGAGGACTGAGTAAGTGATGCACCTCCTTGCAACGCCCTAAGGCATGGGAGGCAGGGATTATGTCTTGGATTCATTATCCCAATGCCTAGCAGACTGCACAGAAGGTGCTAAAATAATTAGCTGTTGGAGGTTTGAAGGTTAATGAGGGAGTCAGATTGGAGACCAGGTCCAGGGAGACAGCTAAGAGTCTAGAACAGTATAAAACTAGAACTAGAGCAAGGAAAAGCATAAATAGGGTATAGGAACAAACCATTCAGAGTAACTAAGGGGGTATATTGGGAGAGGTCTCTGCAAGGGGTGGTGGATGTGTGAGTGAGTTTGGAATAAAGGCACAGGGTTGGGGCAGGGACAGGCATCCCTCCTTCAGACCAGCCCCATTGGTACCACCCCTTGTTCTCCCAAACACACCCTGCCTCTCTTCCAACAAACATTATTGATTATAATAATAACAAAAAAACTAATTTGCAGAATACTATGGCTCAATTATTAGATAGTTGCCTACTGCCAGAGCTGAGGGCAGAAAGGCTCTCGAGCCCATATTCCAGAGCTGTGGCTGCCCAAACTTGCCCCCTACCCTTCCCCAGTCTCACTCCCGTCATCTCCCTGTTAGAAAGAGTGACTAAAAGGCCAAGTTGCCCAGGTTTAAGTTCCTGTCCCAGTGTAACCACCAATAGGTCAGGGTTCTTATACTTTAGTGGATGTACTAATCCCCTGAAGATCTTGTTAAAATGCAGATTGTGATTCAGTAGGTATAGGTGGGGCCTGAAATTTGGCATTTCTTAAAAGGTCCCAGGTGATGCTGATGTTGTTTGAGGACCACACTTTCAGCAGCAGGATCTATCTACCATTGGTTCTCAAATCTAACCATACATCACCTGAGCTGCTTGTTTAAATTACAGACTCTGGGACCCTAGCCACCTATGCGATGTGCCTTGAGCGTTTGGAAAGGCCTGTTCTGTAACAACTCCCTCTCAGGAATTTCCACCTGCCTTAAATGCCATGAAAACTTTTCTTTGGGATAGGAGAGTACAAACAGAAACAACCTGCTAACCTCAACAAACACACATCTCAATCTAAAAACGGAAGGAATCGGTGGACCTGGTGGTTCTGAGATAGGGGGCATTTGGAAGCTACCAGCTTTCCGGAATTCAAGGAGCCACTCTGGAGGACAGCTTTCCTCCAGATGTTCTGGAATTTAGCCGAGCTGTTGTGTGAGGCTTTAGGCGAGTTGGCCAATATAATATAGGCTAAGAACTGAGGTAGATACAGTGGGAGGGTGGGGAAAGATCAGAACCTTCCAAAGTCGGGTCTAAACACTTGCAAAAGAAACCAAACAGAACACCTGGGTACTGAAAAAAATGTGGGGGAAGCGAACTGGCTAGGAGTTAGAGAAAAAAGGCTTCCAGACAGAAGTCAATTTCACATTGTGTTTTGCAGGAGAGAATTCAGGCGGATTAACAGAAATGGATGGCTGGATGGAGGAGGCAGTTGAGTTGAGGGACCAAAAGGCAGAGTTCCGGAAGCAGGAAGGCACAAGCCCTACGCGGGACCTCCCAGCAAAGCCATTGAATTTCAAATTCTGAAAGAAATACCTCAATTTGTTATGGACCCACACACTTGCCTCCAATGCTCAGATGGTGAGCCTGGAGCAGCAACCAGACCACATCCTGCTGCGGCTGCTGCTGCTGGCCTTTTGGACTGCACAACACATTGTGCAGGGGTTTCGGAGACCTCCTCAGTGGTGTGATTTTGACTGTTCTTGCCCAGCACTAAAATTAACACCCAACTAACGACCTGCCAATTATAAACTGTTCCGACCAACCCCTCCCTCCCTGTCCTCAGCCCTGGAAGAGACAGAAGTGAAAGGTGGAAATGAGAAGAGGTGGACTACCGGTATCAGCACCAGAAGCATTTTCCACGCATTTCAGAGCAGGGTCAAGTGAAAGGCACAAAGGGGTTTCTGAGGGAGAAAAGAAGGGCTGGGAAGGGGCTGCCTCCCTGCAAGACAAAACCGGGTGTACAACTGAGTCTTTGCCTCGTTTACAAAGGAGAATAAGGGACTCGCGCCAGGATGACTTGAAATGACCCAAGAAAAGTAACTTTTGTAATTCACGTCCCTCCGCGTGCGACGGAAATGCTGACAAAGCAGCGAGACAAGCCTGCAGTCTGCAAACAGAAAGAACATGAATAGTGGCCCAATGAAGGGCTCCAGGGTCATGGATGGGGGTTGCCCAAGGCCCGAAGGCAGCCCCAAGGAGGCAGGGACTGCTGAGGAGGCGCCTGGCTGCCCACAATGCCTCCAGTCTTGAGCTCGAGTCACACTGTCGAGCTGCTCTCCCAAGCTGCTTTTGCTCTGGGACCAGAGGCCAAAGGGCTGCACTGGCTCCGCCCACTTCTAGGATCACGTGGGTCAAGGTTAGCCAGTCCTGAGTGGCCACTGCAGGGTACTGCCGCGTGCTGCGGAGAGAGTACTCTATAAGGAGGGAAGGCACAAAGAGCAGGTCAGGGGATCGCAAGAGGAAACCCAGCACATCCCATGTGTCAGTTGGTCAACAGGGGTTTACTGGATGGTAGCACTGGACTTAATTTGGCCTCCACTGCCTCCTGATGGGCTTTGGAGGCATATATAGTAAGTCTGCAGTGATGAGATGTACTGAAGACGTGTCCCAACAACCACTCCACGAACCTCCCTGGATTGCACAAACTGTGGAGGGCTCTTTGACCTCAAAGTGGAGGAGGCGCTGCTGCCAGTGGCTGATATTCGATTTCTCACCGGTGGTAAAACCAAGTCAGAGATCATGATTTAGAACAAATAAGTGTGTCGTTTCTTGCATCTAAGTGGTCTGGGAAAATCCATACTAATTACACAGTACAATTCTGCTGTGATCACGTACAGTTGGGTGACAGTTAAGAATAGCTGGGTAGAGGAGGAGAGATCCCTGGAGACAAAGGGATCAGAGAGAGTTTTGTGGAGGAGCGAGAACTGGAGTTAGGCGCTGACGGATTGGCAGGATGTGGGCAGGCAGAAAAGTGGGAAGGCATTCCAGGAGGGAAAGTAGCAGCATAATCAAACACCCTGAGATGAACATGGTGGGCTTAAGGGTCTTTGGAAGGATTAGGCTGTTTGGAGTTTAGCAGATGCTCTCACGAGCATGGTAAAGAAGATAGGATAGGCAACTGGAGTGTAAAGAGCAGCTTGTTGCACAACCTCCCGGTGCCCAGGAGAGATTCAGCTGCCAGGGGCTTCTTCTGGGACCCATCCTCAGCTTTTTTTGTGGGGTTAGGGAGATCTTTCACTAGAGATCCAAACACTTAAGTTGATTTTCAATCCCCCCTCACTGAATCCCCATGGAAGGGAATTAGAGAAGCAGATGCTACTCCTCTGAGGTTTAAAACTCCTGTGCTGAGAGGGTAGAGCTGTTCCAGAGGGGCCTTTGAGAGAGAAATACAGATTTTTCATGAATCTCATAAGTCTCTTAGGCATGGGGCCAAGTAGGCAGGAGGAGATGTTGAAGGGACCTCCTAGGGAAGCAAAAAGGCTTTGGGCACAGACTGGCCATTGGAGCAGGAAACTGTGCTTTAAGACAGCAGGGCAGGAGGAGGGCAGATAGTTGCTCCACTGTGAATTCTGGATATTTGCAATACCTCTTCCTTTTCTGGAAGAGGTTTCAAGGCTCCCTGTGAAAGGCAAGCAGCCAGGATTTGTCAAAAGGACGGGCAGAAGGTGGCAAGAATTTGTGTTGGAGGTCCTAGCCAGTGCAATAAAGCAAGTAGAAGGAATTAAAGGCTTACAGATTGGAGGGGGAGAAGTAAAACTATCTTTATTTGCAGATGACATGACCTTGCATGTAGGAAGAAGATCTAAACAAATGGTGACATATACCATGCTCATGGGTTGGAAGGCTCAAGATATTAAGATAGCAATTATCCCAAAATTGATCTATAGTTTTGACTTAATTCTAGCAAGCTTTTTTGTAGGACTTGACAAGCTGATCCTGAGATTTATATGAAAATGCAAAGGAACAAGAAAAGTCCAAACAATTTTGAAAAAGAACAAAATTGGAGAATTATTATAAAGCTAGTTATCAAAACAGAGTGATATTGGTCTAAGGATAGACTTGCAGACCAATGGAACAGAATAGAAAATCCAGAAGTAAACTGTCACACCGATCAATTGAATTTTGACAAAGTTGCCAAAGCAATTAAATAGTCTTTTCAATAAATGGTGTTGGAACAACTGGATAACCAGATGCAAAAAAATAAAAATAAATAAAGAGAAAATGATCTTATATCCTTACCTCACACCATATGCAAAAATTAACTCAAAATGAATCACAGACCTAAATGTCTAAGATCAAAATGAATCACAGACCTAAATATGTAAGAGCTATGACTATAAAACTTCTAGAAGAAAACAGAGTGGAAAGTCTTTGAGACTACAAATTAGGCAAAGATTTGTTAGGTGTGACATTGAGAACATGATCTGTAAAAGATAAATACTGATAAACTGGGCTTCATCAAAATTTAAAAGTTTGCTCTTCAGAGGACACCATCAAGAAGATGTAAAGACAAATCACAGACTGGGAGAAAATATTTGTAAATCAATATCTGAAAAAGGATTTTTATCCAGAATATATAAAGAACCCTTGTAATTCAATAAGAAGACAAAAAAGTCAATTTGTTTAATTAGGCAAAAGATTTGAAGAATATTTATGAACAGCTATAAAGCATATGAAAAGATGCTCAATATCATTAGTTATTAGGGATGTACAAATTAAAACCACAGAGAGGTTCTACTATCCATCACTAGAATGGCTATAATCAGAACGATTTGACAATATTAAGTGATGACAAAGATGTGGAGAAATTGGAACCCTCATACACTGCTGTTGGGAATGTAAGGTATAGCCAATTTGGGAAACAGTTTGGCGGTGTCTCAAGATGTTAAACATACACTTACGTAACTCAGTAATTCCACTCTCAAGCATCTACCCAGGGAAATGAAAACATATGTCCACACAAAGACTTAAATGCAAATGTGCATTTTCATAATAAAACCACATTATTCATAATAGTAAAAAACTGGATATAATCTAAATACCCACCAACTGGTGTATGAGATAAACAAAATGTGGTAGGAATATCCACACAATGTATTACCACTCAGCAATAAAAAGGAATGAACTACTGATACATGCAATAACATGAAAGAACTTCAAAAATGGCCTAAGTGAAAAAATGTATGATCCAATTTATATGACATTTCTGGAAAAGGCAGAAGTAAAGAGACAGAAAGCAGGTCAATGGTTGCCGGAAGTGGGTGTGGAAGTGGGGATTGATTGCCATAGGGCAGGAAGAAACTTTTTTGGGGTATGGAAATATTTTAAAACTGCATGATTATGATGATTGTGACGATTATTTTAATTATTATAATGATTACTACAACTGTATAAATTAATCAAACTATACACTTATATTGGATGAATTTTATGGCATATAAATTATACTTCAATAAAGCTGTTAAAACGAAGGATAGGGAGACCCCTAGAGAGGTCTTTGGAGAGAGTGGCATTGTGTGTGTGTGTGTGTGTAGTAGTAGTAGTAGTAGTAGTAGTAGTAGAAGTAGTCATAAGAGGAGAAAAAATACCTATGGAAGATAGTTATGAACTTAAGTGCAGTGAGAAAATGTAGGGGCTCTGGAGTCAGACTGTTGAGTATGAATCTTAGTTCTACCACTTACTAACTATGTGAACTTGAGATGAATGACTTAACATCTTTGAGCCTCCGTTTCACCTTCTGTGAATTAGGGCTAATAATACATACAGGATTGAAGATAAAATATGTAAAATGCTTAGCCCAGAGCTAAGTAGTAGTAGGTGCTTGGTAAGGGAAAATTCTAGACCAATTACTTCTGCAGAAAATCCAGGGCTTTATTGTAACTGCAGAGTTATGGATCTTCTGGGTTTATCTACTGACCCAAATTAGCAACCTTATTAATGAAAAAGGTGGGGACCATGAGCCAAAAGCCTTGGTTTCCAGTGCTGGTCCTGCCGCAATTACACTATGTGACTGAAATGGGGTTCCTTAACCTCTGAGTTCCTAGGCTATGCCCTACCTCCCAAATGGAATTGTTGGGAAGCTTCAGAAGGTAGAGCTCATTGCCAATGTCAGAAGTGTCCTTTGGAAGGTAATGATAGCACAGAGCACAGGGTTGGGCCTGGGGTTCAGCACGAGAGGCCAAGTTTACTGTGCCTGTGGGCTGGGATATGTGAAAAGTAGCTAGCAGGAGGCCATGGAAATTTTCACAAACTGAAATTGGCATTTGGAACTGAACTGGAAAGCTGCAAACACAGGATGTTGCTGAAAATGGTGCCAGGCAGGGCAGCTACGTGAGGTTTTGGCAGGCTTTAGCCTCTGCCAGTTGATTGCAAGAGGATGTTGGATCATCAGGAAATTGGGATTCAGAATGATCCCACAGGAAGGTGTGAATAACAACAGAAGCAACAAACAAAGATGGCCAGGCCAGGTCTAGCTGGGGGCTGTTGGGTACAGAAGCAGATGAATTCTCACTCTCTTCAACACTTTGGGAATTTCTAAGGAGGAGCCCAACTGGCCTTCAAAAATGGTTTTGTGGTTGATTCCTTCACCTGCCCCTTTCCTCCATTAACACCTCCTGGGGGTGAGAGGGAAAAGTAGCAGCTTGACCAGACATTTCTGGCTCAGTACTACAAGTAACGTTTATAATGGATTTTTGCTACGTTTTTGGATGCCCAGTATGCACTCTCTCTTTCTTTTGGTAAAATTACCTGGATTTTCTTTTTGGGAATTCCTCTTCCCCGTTGTGTATAATCTTGATGGGGCTGTCAATAAAGGTAACCTGCCTTTCTCTAGCATCACAAAGTCTCAAAAATGATTCACAAAAATAATTAGCACCAGAAAAGACCTTAGAGAACATTTACTTACAGATGAGAAAACTAAGGCTGTCTCTTTTCCATGTCTTGGGTGTATAAAGGTGACACCTTTATTCCCCTGCTAGGCAGCCAGAGAGCCCAGACTGGTTCTTTTTTTCATGTGAACAAGTTTTGCCCCCTAAGAAATAGCCTGGGTTGACTTCCCAAAGGTCAAGAACCAGAGGAGTGAGGCTCTGTGCCAGGTACTGGGGAGGAACAAAGGCTACTAAAGGTCATTTAGGGTTCTTATGACATAGCTGGGGAGTGGAGGCACACAAGGCCGGACAATCACACAAGATAATACATGGGAATTGCCTGTAGGCCATGGTCACATGGATATATGCTGGTGCTATCAGACTCTTGACATCTCTGAAACCCAACTCATTGTTTCTGCCTATTTACCTCCCAAACCTCCAAGTAGGAGCTACTCAAACACTATATTTATAGATAGCAATACTTTCCTCCAGTCACAAAGGCTTGAAATATTGGAGTTAGTTTTATTCCCATCTTTTCCTCACATTCACATCCAATTAGTCACTAGGTGCTATTGATATGATACTCAAATTCTATCAAAGACACCAGACCTAATATGTAGCTCTTATATCATTCCCTTGCTCAGCAGAACATCATTTGCAGAATAAAGTCCAAACTCTTTAGCTTAACATTTATGTTCCCTCATGATCTAGTCTCAACTAATATTTCCTCCCTCAAGTCCTGCTACTCTCCCACAGGAACCCTATGCTCCAGTGGAGTCACTTTTGCTTGGCACAGAGGCCTTTCCTTCCCTGTGCCCACGTCTATGCCTGTGCTATTCCTCATTCTCTAAATGAACTCCCTCTGCCATCTCTGCATCTTACGATTCTATCCATCCTTCAGTGTACTTTCACCTGCATTCAACTATCTGGAAGTGAAAATTTGAGGGACCCAGCCAGGGGTTAGGTGTTGACACAACCGGATCAATCATCTGTGTTTCGGGTGTGTGTGGGAGTTGAAGCAGGACACAGATGTGACCATTGGGGTACTACCCCTGTATCAGAGTTCCCCAAAGAAAAATGGAACTGTTGAGACATGGGCCTACACCCCAATTTGAGCCTCCTACAGTCATCTTTCTGATATATTAAGTGCCTCAAATAAAATTGTTTGGTAGGGTTGACTTACGTACCCATATAAACACGTTTTTAATCTTAATTCCCATCCCTGTTGGTGTGAGCCCACTGTAAATAGGACCTTTTGAAGATGTTATTTTTGGTTAAGATGTAGCCAACTGAATCAGGATAGATCTTAACCTGCATTAATGGAGGTTCCTATAAAAAGAACCTATAAGTCACAGAAGCCAGAAAGGAGAGGACATCACCATGTGATGAGAGGCAGAGATACAAACCAAGGAACCCCAAGGATTGCCAGCAGCCAGCACCGGAATGCTCTAGATTCCAGGACAAAGTAAGCCTTGCCAATATCTTGATTTTGGACTTCTTCTAGCTTCAAAACTAGGAGACAATAAATATTTGTTTTTTAAGCCAACCCATCATGTGGTATTTGTCATAGCTGCCGGGAAAACTAAGATATAAGGGTTGGATAAAAATAACTCTGAAGCAAAGCAACTTCAATAACTCAACAAATAGTCATTGAATGCATACTCTGTGCAAAGTACTATGCTAGACACTGGGTGGAGAAAGAGATGAGGTTGGGACATGAGAATTATTAAGACCTGGCTACAGTTCTCAAGGATAAGCTAGGCATATAAATCATGACAATGCAAGCCAGGATAAAGGAAGTGATGCTCAAGAGAGTGTCATGAGGTTTTACAATAAAGAGAGGTTCCCTAAAATTTGTATCCAGGGGAAAACCAAAAAGCTAAGGTCCAGTTTTTCCAGCTTATTGGAATTTCATCATATGCTGGAAAAACTATAGATAACTCCACATGGAAGGGAACACAATATTCTTATTTCCACCCACTGTAGCCCAGCCACTCCTTAAATCTGCAATTAGAGAAGCATGAGGGGGGCTCATGCACTACTGCTAAGCCTCTGCTTGGATGGGCTGTATGAACATGGTTTCTGGGAAGGAAAACAGAACTATCAAGGGAGTCCTATTGAAATTCCTATGACAATTTCAGATACTTGTTCCATCAGGGACAAACTTCTGAAAAGGACACAGACAAGGAGAAAGCACTCTAGAATTGTTGCTGGTAGGGTTAAGGATAGAGTCCTTTTCTGATAACATTCATGTACAAGGAGAGATTGCAGTGACATTTCAAAACACAAGAGCTGCAGGCCCAAGGCCATGCTATTGCAATATATTTGGATCCAGTTCACACTGTGGGGATGAGAGAGTGAGAAGAAGAATTTAAAACTCTTGGCCCCATCAGGATTATCAAACCAGCCCCACTTTACTGAGTGTACCTCATGACTTCTCGAGATTAGGGAAGATCGATTTAGGATCTGATATGGGGATAAGGGAATGGAATGGCTGTTCCACTTGCTGCCAATCCTTTTGGCTTGTCTTTAGTCAGTTGAGGGGAGGAGGCTTATGCTTGGAAACAGGGGATACTGGAGGAAAGGAAAAAAGGAAAGACCCTGGAGTTGCTTACCACTGTTTTCACTGTTGAAGTAGGGGAGAGAAAGTAAAAAACAACTAGTCTCCCCTTCAGTAGTAAGGAGCGGGTAGGTGATCAGTTGAATGAGGGAGAAATTGAGTCCGTTAGTTATTACTTTTGTAGGCTCACAATGTATTAGGCACTGCTGCATTTTCTTCAGCCTATGAACTCAGGGGGAAAGAAGCCGCCAGCATTTGCACTTGGAAAAACTTGCTTAGGTGTGTCATAGCTCCTTACCCTCAATACATACATAGACTTTATCTCTAGAATTTCAGTTTCCCTTAGCCAGGTGTTCAGCCTGCACTCTTGGGACAGAGAGCTTAGGATCCTTTAACCTTAATGGCTAAGAGTTCATGCTTACACACAGCTGAGATGCTCTTGACCTTAAGGCTACAAGTCAGTGTTGGGGGAATAGGGAGGGCAGGGACACTTGGCTTGGTACTCAATTTAGACTTCTGACATTTATCTCCAAATGTGGTTATAGTAGGTTGAATTACATTTCTAACATATATACATAGAAGGGGTAACTTTCCAAATGCAACTTAACAAGTAGAGAGCAAATTTCAAAGAAATTTGTTACGGGCTACAGTCCCATAGTTTCAGTTATTTCCTTATTGTGAAATACAAGTATATGCAAAGAGGTAATATCTTTCAAAGTATGATTTAACAAGTAGCTATATAGGAAATTTCCAAAAATGTCATGAGTTACAGTACCACAGCTTTAGTTATTTCCTTGTTGTGAAATATATATACAAAAAGGTGGTAACTTTCAAATTATAATTTAACAAGTAGCTATAGAACAAATTTCAAATATGATAAAAAAAGGTTCAATATCAACAATCACATGTGGCTCAGCTTAATACGTAAATTAATTATAAATTATCTGTGAGTACATTTAAGATGTTCATTTGCTAAATGAAAATATTTAAAAATTAATATCAGTTTTGTAAACATGCTTTGTCTTCTTGTTATTCTTTTTTTAAAAAATGTATCGGGATCCTCAAAAAAATGGAAGTTATCTGGGCCCTTCTTAACTCTGACAGACCCTGTCTAGAGCCAGGTTCTTCATTTATCTTGGGGCCTTCACAAAGGAACCCTCTGGCCTACATGAATGTGTGTTATTTGCTGCTCAAGACCCAGGCACATCTCAGAAGTGCTCTTTATGTTCAATTCTGTGAGACACCTTCTTTTACTAAATGATACATCTCAGCATCTGTTCTCACACTAATCATCTAAAGCCATGTAAATTTTCCGGTTGCACGTTTCTATATCACAAACTTTGCTTGGTCACTAGATGGCTGCTCACAAACACCTTTCCTATCTCTTCACCTTCTGTGACCTCCCCATACTCTTGCTCTCAAAAAATGTTTAATTTCTTAGAAACTTTGACATTAATTCTAAATTCATTAACTGAAAATTCATGCAACCTAAAACATTTCTTTTAGTGCACCTGCCATCAAAAACCCACCTGGCTGACTCTGAAAGCACAAATGCTGTTGCAGCAAAAGGAAATCTGGTATAGATCCCTGCTACCACTTCTCTGCTTCAATGAAACAGAACTCAAAACAACAGCAAACAAACAAAAAATTTGCTACACTATAGTCATACAGTGTGCATATGAGTATATTAGAGCTATGTATTCTCACTTTTCAACAAATATACCTTGAGGACCTATTACGTGCCAGGCAATGAAGATACAATTGTGCATGAAATAGACATGATTCTTGTCATGGAGCTTACCCTCTAGCGGGCTATACAGAAAAGTAACAGGGACTAATAATATAGTGTTATAACTGCCAGGATAGGAATGATAGGAAACTAGAATGTGCTGTGGGAGTGCAGTCATTCCTTACTATAGGATTTTGCGTGTGTACTTGTCCCGAGCAGTGTTACAGGTATTAAAGGAAGAGACAGATGATAAGTAAGATGGAAGTCCTGCTGGAAGAGGCAACATGTGAACAGGGCACTGAATGATGAGCAGGTCAGGGGAAGGAGGTGGTGTACTGAATTCAGAATGACAGGTCAAAGAAGACTCCTTAAAGCCTGTGATGTCTGAATGAGATCTGAAGGATGAAAACCTGAAGGTGACGGAGAGTGGGGTTTGGTGGATGAACATTTCTTCTTCACAGAAGAAACAGCACATGTGAGACCCTGGGAGCAGAACAAATGAGAAGTTTGTTACTGGAAAAGATGGGGGTTTGGTGGATGATCGCTAGCTCCTGCTTTGCCTGGTAAAATGGTTTTAATTGGGTGAGGGCCAGTTTTTTTTGTGTGTACCCTCTTTTCTCTTTAAGTAGCCCTACTGATACATCAGTCCAAACATGTCCGGGCAGCTTCTTCAGGCTAAAGGAACTCCTGCCATCTGGTGGACACAGAGAGCATCAAATTGGGTAGAAAATTAGCTTTATTAGTGTCAGTCTCACAGCATCCCAGATTATGGCAATTTCTACTTAATGGTCTAAAAGAAAAGGTTAAGGAATGAGCTAAAAAGAAAAAAAGATTAAAGAAGAAGTGTGTAAGAATATTCTCTCCCCTGTAGGGAGAGATGAAGTGGAAACTAGGGAAGAGAAGGAAGGAGGGAAAGGAAACAATGATCTATTTTGTCAACATTGTACTCAGTATGCATAATCTCACTTATTCCTCAAAACAGTGAGGTGGATGTATAAACCTCATTTTGCAGTTGAGGAAACTGAGGCTCACAGTATAGGAAATAACCAGCCTTGGCTGACCCCTTTATGTTATATTACTTTCCACTAAACAAAAGGTGAAAAAGATGTCATAAAAATTTTCCTGGTTCTGACACCTGTATTTTTAAATTTGAAAACATCAATGAAAATATTTAAGGTCCCAGTCAGTGCTCAAAAGATTTTGGAAGGATGTCCATTTTACTCAATAAGACACATATCAAATGGTTATAAAACACAGATAAATTCAGAGGCCACATACGTTGTAATGGACATATTGTCAATGCTAAAAACTGGAATGAATTTCCAACAATTTCATACTACTTCCAGTTGAGAGAGACATTCTTTGTAATGCAATTTGGATGCAGAAACATTGGAATTCTCAGAACACATTAATGAGGACTGACAGTTTTGGAATCAATGCTGAATCAGAAAAATCCAGAATGAATAGGGTCCTGCAGGTATGAAGAAAAATCACATCAGCAAAAAATATATAAACAAGTGTGTATAACTACTTTCCTATGGTATTAAAAAAATTTTCTTATTCTAGTAGCATATTTTCAACCTAAAATTTCCCCTTTTAAATGCATTCAAATATATAATTCAGGGCTGTTAATTACATTCACAATGCGGTGCTACCATCACTATCTATTACTAACACTTCTCCATCATCCCAAATAGAAACTGTACATTTTAACACTTAACTCTCTATTCTATTCCCCCATCCCATTCCCTGGTAGCCTATATTCTAGATTCTGACTCTACGAGTCTGCTTATTCTAATTATTTTACATCAGCAAGATCATACAATATTTCTCCTTTTGTGTTTGGCTTATTTAACTTAACATGATGTTAATCCATGTTGTCACATGTATTATAACTTTGTTCCTTTTTACAGCTAAATAATATTCCATTGTGTGTACATACCACATTTTGTTTATCCATTCATCAGTTGATGGACAATTTGGTTGCTTCCAACTTTTGGCAACTGTGAATAATGCTGCTATGAATATTGGTGTGCAAATATCTATTTGAGTCCTTGCTATCAATCCTTTTGAATATATCCTAGAAGTGGGATTTCTGGGTCATATTGTAATTCCATACTTAAGAACTGCAAACTGTCTTCCACAGCAGCTACACCATTTTACATTCCCACAATCAATGAATGAGTGTTCCCATTTCTCCACATCCTTTCCAACAAATTTTATTTTTCATTTTTTTTATGGTAGACTTTCTAGGTATTGTGAAATGATATCTCTGGGGTTTTGCTTTGCATTTCCCTAATGGCTAATGATACTGAGCATCTTCTCAAGTGCTTTTTGGCCATTTGTATTTCTGCTTTGAAGAATGTCTATTCAAGTTTTTGCCCATTTTAAAATCAGGTTGTCTTTTTCATTGTTGAGTTGAAGGAATTCTTTATATACTCTGCATATTTAACTCTTATTGGATATGTATTTTCCAAATATATCTCCCATTATGTAGGTTGACTTTTTACTTTCATGATAAAGTCCTTTGCTGCACAAAGGTTTTAAATTTTGATGAGATCCCATTTATGTTTCTTTATTTTGTTGTTTGTGCTTTGGGTGTAAATTCTAAGAAATCATTGCCTAACACAGGTGTTCCCTGTGTTTTCTTTTAGGAGTTTTATAGTTCTGGCTCTTCTATCTAGGTCGTTGATCCATTTTGAGTTGATTTTTGTATATGGAGTGAGGTAAGGGTCCACCTTCACTCTTTTGCAAATGGAAATCCAGTTTTCCAAACACCATTTGGTGAAGAAACTATTCTTCCCAATTGAGTGGTCTTCACCCCTTTGTCAAAAAATCAGTTGGCCATAAATAGAAGGGTTGACTTCTGAACTTTCAATTTTATTCCAGTGGCCTACATGTTTCAATTTGTGCCAGTATCTTACTGTTTTGATTACTGTGCCTTTGTAACAAGTTTTATCAGGAAGTATGTGTCCTCCAATTTTGTTCTTTTTTAAGATAGCTTTGGCTATTTGGGGCCCTTTACCCTCTCATATAAATTTGATGATTGGCTTTTCCATTTCTGCAAAGGAAGTTTAGGGATTTTGATAGGGATTGCATTGAATTTGTAAATTGCTTTGGGTAGATTTGACATCTTAATGATAGTGTTCTAATCCCTGAGTACAGAATGCCCTTCCATTTATTTAGGTCTTCTATGATGTCTTTTAGCAATGTTTTGTAGTTTTTTCTGTACAAATCTTTTACATCCTTGGTTGGCTTTATTCCTAGATATTTGATTTTTTTAGTTGCTATTGCAATGGAAATTTTTCCTTGATTTCTTCTTCTGATTGTTCATCACTAGTGTATAGAAACACTATTGATTTGGGGGCATTAATCTTTACCCTACCATTTTGTTGAATTCATTTATAAGCTGTAAGTGCTTTGTCGTAGAGTTTTCAGGATTTTCTGTATATAGGGTCATGTCATCTGCAAATAGGGAAAGTTTTACTTCTTCTTTTCCAGCTTGGGTGCCTTTCATTTCTTTTTCTTGCCTAATTGTTCTTGATAGAACTTCCAGTAGAATGTTGAATAATAGTGGTGACAGTGGGAATCCTTGCCTTATTCTTGATCTTAGAGAGAAAACTTAGGCTTTCATCATTATGTTGATGTTAGCTGTGTGTTTTTCATATATTCCATTTATCATATTGGGGAAGTTTCCTTCTATGCCTAGTTACATATATTTTGGTCAAAAAAGGGGTGTTGGGTTTTGTCAAATACCTTTTCTGTACCAGTGAGAAGATCATGTGCCTTTTCCCCTTCATTGTGTTAATGTGGTGTATTACATCAGTTGGTTTTCTTGTGTTGAACCACCCTTGCATACTTCAGATAAAACCCACTTGGATCATGGTATATAATTCTTTTAATGTGCTGTTGGATTCTGTCTGCTAGTATTTTCTTGAGTATTTTTGCATTTCTATTCATAAGAGATGTTGCTCTGTAATTTTCTTGTGGTCTTTATCTGACCTTGGTATGAGAGTGATGTTGGCCTTGTAGAGTGAATTAGGGAGTGTTCCCTCCTCTTCAATTTTTTGGTAAGTGTTTGAGCAGGATTGGTGTTCATTCTTCTTGGAATGCTTGGTAAAATTCATCTGGGAAGACATCTGGTCTTGGGTTTTTCTTTGTTGGAAGATTTGTTTTATTACTGATTTATTTTCTTTACTAATTATTGGTTTGTTGAGATCTTCTCATTCTTCTTGAGGCAGTGTAGGTAGTTTGTATGTTTCTAGGAATCTGTACATTTCATTTAGGTTATCTAATTTGTTGGCACACAGTTGTTCATAGCATCCTATTATGGTTCTTTTTATTTCAGTGGGGTCAGAAGTAATGTCCCCCTTTTCATTTCTGGTTTTAGTTGTGTCCTCTCTCTTTTGTTCTTCATCAGTCTAGCTAAAGGTTTGTCAATTGTATTGATCTTTCTGAGAACCAACTTTTCATTTTGCTGATCCTACTGCTTTTTTATTCTGTATTTCATTTATCTCCACTCTGATCTTTGGTATTGCTTTTCTTCTCCTCACTTTGGGTTCAGTTTGTTCTACTTTTTCTAGTTCCTCCAGTTTGGAGGTTAGGTGTCTGATTTGAAATCTTTCTTCTTTTTTCAAGATAAGCATTTAGAGATATAAATTTCCCTCTCAGGACTTCCTTTGCTGCATCCTGTAAGGTTCTGGTATGTTGTGTTTTCATTTTCATGTGCCTAAAGATTATTTCCTAATTCCCCTTCTCTCTGTAACCCATTGGTGGTTGAAGAATACCTTGTATAATTTCCATGTATTTGTGAATTTTCCATTTCTCCCTCTTATTGTTTTCTAGCTTCATTCCATTGTGGTCAGAGAAGATACACTGTATGATTTTGATATTTTTCACTTATTGAGACTTGTTTTGTGACCTAAGATATAGGTTACCCTGAAGAATGATTCATGTGCTCTTGAGAGGAATGTGTATTCTGTTATTGCTTCATGAACTGTTCTATATACGTCTGTTAGATCTAGTTGGTTTAGAGTACTGTTCAAGTCTTCTCTTTCCTTATTCATCTTCTGTCTAGGTGTTCTCTCCATTATTGGAAGTGGTATATTAAAGTCTCCTACTATTAATGTAGAAGCATCTAGTTCTCCTTTCAAATCTGTCAATATTTGCTTCATATATTCTGGGGCTCTGCTTTCAGGTAATATATATTTATAATTGTTGTATCTTCTTGTTGAATTGATCCCTTTATAAGTATATAATGACCATCTTTGTCCCTCGTAACTGTTTTCAACATAAAGTCTATTTTATCTGTTACTAGGACAAATAGCCTGGCTCTCTTTGGTTACTAGTTGCATGGTATACTTTTTTCCATCCTTTTGCTTTCAACCTACTTTTCGTCTTTGAAATTAAGGTGAGTCTCTTGTAGACAGCATATAGATGGATGTATTAGTTAGGATTCTCTAGGGAAACAATCAATGAGAGGTGTCTATGTCTATAAAATTTATAAAAGTGATTCATGCAACTGCAGGTATGCATGAGTCCAAATTCTGTAGAGCAGCAGCAAACTGTCAACTCCAAGGAAGATGACTGATGAACTCCTCAGGAAACGAACCGGCAACTTCGATGAACTCCTCAGGAAACGCTTCGGTGGGCAGCCGAAGAAGCAGTGAAGGTCCTCTATCTGTCTTGCTTACAAGGCTTCAACTGATTAATTGGATTAAATCCAGCCAATTGCATTCTCTCATTGTGGAAGACATGCCTTTTGGTGAGTCATCAGTCACAGCTGCAGTCAAGTGACTGATGATTTAATAAACCAGCCTGTTGGTTTATTAACCAGCCACAAACATCCTCGCAGCAATGGTTAGGCCAGTGTTTGCTTGACCAGACAGCTGGGTACTATCACCTGGCCAAGTTGACGCATGAACCTAGCCATCACATTGGGTCATGCTTTTCTATCCACTCTGCCAATCTCTGCCTTTTAACTGGAGATTTTAATCCATTTACATTAAAAGTCACTACTAATAATGCAGGATTTTCTTCTGCCATTTTGTGATTTAGCCTTTGTAATCTTAAAATTTTTTTTATCTCTCACTTCCGTTAAAGCTTATTTTTATATTTATTTGCTTTTTTATCTTGTACCATATTAAGTGCCTTCTCATTCCGTCTGAATATATTTTTAATCTATTTTTCTTGTGGTTACCATGGGGTTAAAATTGAACATCCTAAATATGTAAGAATCATCTTTGGTTTGATACCAACTTAACTTATATCATGAACATGTAATTTTCCTATACTCCTCTGCCCCCCCCCACCATTTTTTCTGGACTTGTTACCACTTACATCTTTGTATATTTTATGTCCAGAACCTAGATTTATCATTACTTTTTATGTATTTGCATTTTAGCACCTGTAGGAAGAAGTGGAATTATTTCTAAAAATACAACACAACAGTGCTGGCATTTACAATTACCCAAATGATTACCTTTATGGCAGGGCTTCATTTCTTTATGCTGTTTTGAACCACTGTCTAGTGTCCTTTTCTTTCAGTCTGAAGAACTCCCTTTAGCATTGCTTGCAGGGCAGATCTAGTGGTGATGAACAGTCTCAGCTTTTGTTTATCTGGGAATACCTTAACCTCTCCCTTGTTTTTGAAATAAAGTCTGGCTGGATATAAAATTCTTAGTTACCAACTGTTTTCTTTCAACATGTTAAGTATTTCAACCCACTGCCTTCTTGCCTCCATAGTTTCTGATGAGATATTGGCACTTAATCAAGTTGGGACTCCCTTCTTCATAACATGATGTTTTTCTCTTGCAGTTCTCAGAACTCTCTCCTTGTCCTTTGCATTTGAGTTTGATAAGTATGTGACAGGGTGTATATTTCTTGAAGTGTATCCTGTTTGGTGTTCTTTGGGCTTCTTGGATGTGCATATTCATGTCTTTTGCTAAGTTTGAGAAGTTTTCTGTCACTATTTCTTTGAAAATTCCTTATGCCCCTTTCTTTCTTCACTTACTGTGATTCCCATAATGCATACTTTGGTATGCTTGATGGTGTCCCAGAAGTCTCTTAGGCTGTTTTCCACTTTTTTCCCACAGCTCTGCAAAGCTGCACTTTCTCAACCTGCCCAGCAAATTTAGCCCTTCGACTGGCCTCTGCAGCTCTGAGAAGCATATTATCTTAGGTTGCCTCCGCTGCCTTTTCCAGTGCAGGTTGGAACAACTGCTGTTCTCAGAGCTGGTCCCCCAGCAATCCAAAGTAGCTAATCAAAAGCAGTTACCAGTGATCAGCCTGTGCCCACCCTACCCCTTGGGAAAGTGGATTTGTATGTCTCTCTCTGGCACCACCAACCTATACCAGGGGCTGGAACCCATTGCAGCTGCCTTGAGAGTGGAGAATAGGCAATGGTAACCATCACACAGAGAGAATACTGTAATTCACCAGCCTCTTCCTCCTGCTCTTCCCTGGATGATAGTGTTCTACTGGACTTGAGTTTTGAAATAGTTATTCAGACAATTCCTGCCTGTTTAATAATTGTTCTGGTAGAGGAACTTCCTACTTCTATATATTCCTCATAGTACTTTATATGTACTTATAAGTTCTTTAAACAATTGGATTTTTTTTTGTTGTTGTTGTTATGGTGCCTGACACAGAGTAGGAACTAAGAACTTGGCCTAATAGAGAATTATGATTTTTTTCCCACTGGTCTCATATTCAAGGATGTGAAGGGTTAGTACAGATGGAATGTCTACCAGCTGTTCTTTGTCTCCACCGAAGTCAAAGCAGTGGAAATGGAGCACCAACAAATTGGAGTGGAAGGAAATTATCAGGGATGTGGATGAGATGGGAGTGGGGGTGCTAAGAAGTCTTTGGAGAGATCACCAAGGGGAAGAGTGTATCCTCTAGATGTTTACGAGTAAGGAGCTGTCCTTAGGCTGGGATTATTCTGATGTGACTTAAATACCCTCTGGTGTCAAGTTCTTAGTCAACCTCAAAGTTGTGGCTGGAACTGTATGGAACATGACACACAGTCTCTACTTTCGAAACACAGTCTCTACTTTCCAGAAGTTTATAATCTGTAAACAGGATATCAAGGGAATGAGGGTTTGGACTGGAGTATCAGGGAGGCCTTTGTAGAGGGAGGAATGGGACTTCAGATGGCCTGAAAAGAATGAATAAATTTAGAATATGCAGAGAGGAGGGGAAGGCATTCTAGTTGATGGCAACTACCAAGTATTTTAGGTCAGTATTTAAAGAACCTATTAGGGCTACTCTGGGCCTAAAGTACAAAGTCAGAGTCTTGCCTTCATTTAAATTTCATTTGAGGGGGGGATACCTACTGGAAAGAGATTAGGTGGGAGGAATGAGGCAGTCCACGTTTCTTACCATTTGGTGTCATCCCCAATTATAGAAACTGTATAGGGAAACCAAAAAAGATGTTTTTTTCAAAACACAAAACAAACAGCTGTGTTCTTTACATATTTTTTTAAAGAGTCAACAACAGTTTCCTTTTTAGGGCTACAGATCTGATGTGGCCATTTATCTGTGTAGCTTCAAAATAACAAATTAAAACGACAAAAAGGACACTCACAGAATACCAGACATCCATTTCACAGATCTTGGAGAAAACTGTATTTAAAGAAGCATTGCTCATACTTGTCTAAAGATTATTCATATACCTACACATATAGTGTGACTGTTTTTTTTTTTTTGCTGCTGTTTTGTATCAGAACATTTGAGTGTAGGAAGATGTTTATCAGTAACATGCCAGAAGAAATAAAGAAACTTCTATTGGGTAAAATATATAAATATATGTAAAAGAATATGTGTGTGTATATATATAGTATATTATATATACTATATACATAGTAAAAGAAATCATAGGTGGCTGGATTCCCCACTTTCCCTGCACCTTTTTCTGAAGAACAGAGCTAAAATAACAATGTATGTTCCATACATCTGTTTCTGATTTACTTTCTTGGTCTTGCCCTAGTTCTAGATCATATACTACAGCCTTCAGAGAAGTTACAGAAGGAATTTACACAAAGGGCAGGTAAATAATTACACACACACACATATAAAGACAATCAATAGAATGTAGATAAAGAACATATGCAACAATTCTGACTAGAAAGAACAGGAATTATCAGATTGTTCTTTCATTTTCCAGTTGGCGCTACTTATCCTGCCAGTGTTCAGCAATTACACTTCCTATTTTAGGATATCAGAAGTCCATTCGTTGAGTCTTCTTGGTTCCCTCAGAGTCAATGACTTTGGCCTCCAAATCCAGAACTAGAGATGACTCTATTTGCTTTGATAAGATAGGTGTTAAATCTGTTACTTGCCTGAAAGAATTGCTTCAGTAGGGTCCAAGATGGACTCTGCTCAAGGGCTAGGACAATGTAATGTGTTAAACTCAGGAAAGGTATTTTGCAGATGGTAGATGCCCACATAGGAATCATAAACCACTTGCATCTACATATTCATATGACTGTCAGGCTTTCTAGTCATCTTTCTTGCCTTATAAAAGATATGTACACACTCTCCAAAAATAAGTTTTTATTTCACTCATCCTTCTGAATTTTTTCCCGTATCGTTAACTTTTTTAAAGCACTCAAAGGTCAAGGACAATTTTATCCTGTTTCATTTTCTTCTATTGAGGAAAAAATTAGCAGCCCATTGTTCACATTAAACTCGAACTATTTTGCAATCACTTTTTCCTGAACTTCAGTGTTAAACTTTTCTTGCCCAATTTACAATTGCTTTCCTAAGATCATGCCTTTTTGCTTTAGAGATCTAAAATGTCATTATTTACTAAATACTTGCCTTAGCACTGACTTTTTTTTTTTTTTAATCATTTTATTGAGATATATTCACATACCACGCAGTCATACAAAACAAATTGTACTTTCGATTGTTTACAGTACCATTACATAGTTGTACATTCATCACCTAAATCAATCCCTGACACCTTCATTAGCACACACACAAAAATAACAAGAATAATAATTAGAGTGAAAAAGAGCAATTGAAGTAAAAAAGAACACTAGGTACCTTTGTCTGTTTGTTTGCTTCCCCTACTTTTCTACACATCGATCCATAAACTAGACAAAGTGGAGTTTGGTCCTTATGGCATTCCCAATCCCACTGTCACCCCTCATAAGCTACATTTTTATACAACTGTCTTCGAGATTCATGGGTTCTGGGTTGTAGTTTAATAGTTTCAGGTATCCACCACCAGCTACCCCAATTCTTTAGAACCTAAAAAAGGTTGTCTAAAGTGTGCGTAAGAGTGCCCACCAGAGTGATCTCTCGGCTCGTTTTGGAATCTCTCTGCCACTGAAGCTTATTTCATTTCCTTTCACATCCCCCTTTTGGTCAAGAAGATGTTCTCCATCCCACGATGCCGGGTCTACATTCCTCCCCGGGAGTCATATTCCACGTTGCCAGGGAGATTCACTTCCCTGGGTGTCTGATCCCACGTAGGGGGGAGGGCAGTGATTTCACCTTTCAAGTTGGCTTAGCCAGAGAGAGAGGGCCACATCTGAGCAACAAAGAGGCATTCAGGAGGAGACTCTTAGGCACAAATACAGGGAGGCCTAGCCTCTCCTTTGCAGCAACCGTCTTCCCAAGGGTAAAACTTATGGTAGAGGGCTCAACCCATCAAACCACCAGTCCCCTATGTCTGTGGTCATGTTAGCAACCATGGAGGTGGGGTAGGCGAATACCCCTGCATTCTCCACAGGCTCCTCAAGGGGGCACTACATCTTTTTTTTTTATTTTCCTTGTTTGTCTTTTTTCTTTTTTTTAACTTTCCCTTCTTTTTTCAAATCAACTGTATGAAAAAAAAAGTTAAAAAGAAAACAAACATACAATAAAAGAACATTTCAAAGAGACCATAGCAAGGGAGTAAGAAAAAGACAACTAACCTAAGATAACTGCTTAACTTCCAACATGTTCCTACTTTACCCCAAGAAAGTTACATAATATAGCAACATTTCAGTGAACTTGTTCCTACTACATCCATCAGAAATTAACAGACCATAGTCATTTCTGGGCATCCCCAGAACGTTAAATAGCTTATCTGTTCTTCTTGGATTATTGTTCCCCCTTCCTTAATTGCTCTCTACTCTTAGCACTGACTTTTGTGGTGACTTTATTCAATGTCTTGCTGTAATCTAATATAGCATTAACTACTTCTGATTACTTATCTAGTACATGAGTGGTAACACCACCTGTTAAGAAAGGATGACAAAATTAGGAAACAGCATTAGTTCTAAGAACACACGAAAAAAAAAATCTCAACAGAGTTAACATTTCTGCCTGCTGTTAGACAGTGTTCTTTAAAGACTACAGACAGCACGCACAAATGTAGGCAGAAACAATACATCTGCAGATACTGGCAGACAGCATTACCCACCAAATTTGGCCAGTTTTTTAAGATAAATAACTTTTTGGTGACACACAGCCCTAAAATTACATCAACAGTGAAATTAGTAAGACCTAAACCCACGAGTTTTGTCAATTTCAAGATTTTATGCACTCAGTATTCTGACATCTGCAACACCATTTTTTTTCCTAAAATGCTGATGCCAGAAACAGTGAGATACTAACATCACTTGACTTTGGTTCAGATTTTGAAATAAACTAGGTTTATTCCTTGGAATAATCATTCTTGAGCCACATTTTTATTTAGGTCATTAAGGCAATCATAATAATCTCCTTAAAAGGAAAACTTCATTAAAAATGCTGGAGAGCTGCAGCCTGTTTCAAAAACCAATACTTGCAGCTTGTTATATTAATAGTTCTAAATGTCTAGCTTTTTTAAATGAAAACACCCTTAACAGTTTTATCTCAAGAGTCTGAGCAACAAGAATTTTAAAAAGCTGACAATGAAAAACAGCTGAATACTCTAGGAACTTCCATATTAATAGGAAATGACATTAACTACCTACCTGAGTTTTTAGAGTATTTTGGGGAGAGAGCTGGCAATATAAAATTGCATTCAGAAGGCTTAAAATTCTAAAGAATATGCATATGGAAGATATTTGCTAATTTTAATCCACATAGCACCAAAAATTGAGGCAACATTCTCCAGTGGGATTGAAATTCCCTGATAATTTGTAACAATGGATGTTGACCTTTTTAAACACTAGTTCCCTTTACCTCTCCCTGCAAACCAATCAAGTTCTGTTCTCAGAAGTGACATTAATGGAAAGTTGAAACAACAGCCCTGAATTTTAAACTTCTTAGAGAATGTCTCCCTCCCTGCCCTTTGATATTGAGAAATTTTTCTTCCTCTTAATTTTCTGAGCACATGTTAATTTGTTGAGTCACAAATGGAAAAAATACTTCAGCTAAGTAAAGACTTCATTTTGTCCAGGGTTATCATTTACTGAGATGGTTTATTGTTTTACCACTATTTATAACAAATATCCTTTAAATTAACTCAATGAACACTTTTTCGATAGAAAAATACATTCCTATTTGTCATATATTACTTAAACCAAGTCAACACTTGCTAACCTACCACCACTATTTGCTTCAAGACAGCATTCATTGATCCCAGTGGTTAACACTTTTTTTTTAAAAAAAGCTATCACTTTGCAAACTAGTAGTCTCACATAAAAATGTAAAGATTACTTTATTAAACATACGAATTCAAGAATATTCAAGTTTCTTTAAAATACTATAGCATGAGGTTAAAAAAGAACATTGAAGCTTTTCACATTTGCTGTGTGAACATTTTGTAAAACACTGAAAATGGTTTGAGACAGTACAAAATTTCTTGACTTATTTTATACCATTTATTTTCCTCATCCTAAAAAGTTGAATCAAAATCTGTTTCAGTTCTCCTTGAAAAAATAAAAATGGTAATGGCTTATAAATACAATATCCCAACTTAAGCCATCTGTTTGAGAACACTATATTATTCATACAGGTTAGGTGGAAATACTGACTTAAATGCTCAAAGTAATAAAATTAATGTATTTTCTGTGTCTCTAAGTTGTCTCTATACTCCATGACTACTAAATGGGAAACTTTTGAGCGGTTCCACCCCCCAGACTTATTTCCGATAAGAAGTCTGATATGCTGTCATTGATATATAACACTTTGTAATGTAAATAACATGTAAGCTTCTATCTTGTACTTTGCCTACTTCATTATCTCTCTTCCCCACCCGCCCAAGACCCTGGTAATCATTCTTCCCTCAGGAGGACCAATTTAGCCAAAACAGGATAGAGAGAACTAGATGGCTCTGGGCAGAGGAACATTCTCCAATAACAGTGAATAAATTCTGTGACTTCCTTTCCTTCAGGAGGGACCTGATTATACCTAAGATGGTGTGAGAAAGCATATACACTCAGAGAATCAGAAAAGCATTTTACACTATCAATCTTTGCCTTGGTCCTGTGGCTTCCCCTTACGAACTAGTGTACTCATTATTTATTAATAAGTTCCCAACTGTAAGCACATGCAATATTTAATCAAGCATCCAGGAACTTCATGGTAAGCACCCATGTAATTTCCAAAAAGAATGTGTTAGGTAGAGGTAGAGGGAAGAAAAATGAAGAGAAACCATTCTTAAGAAAAAGGCAATTCACACAAAAATGCTTTCATAAAACATTTAAAAAAAAAACAGATAAATCAAATTAAATTTTAAATGTTACATCCCCCCATGACCAATATTTTCTTATTGTTTTTGTGTTCATAAAAGCTACAACAGATACTTCTAAAAGGAAATTATCTTCTTTACCTACAGAATTGTTAGAACACCAGCACCGGGCTGAATTTTCCAAAAGTACAAATAGCTCATCGTTCTAAGAAACTAACTCTTTTGACTCACTTAATCCCTATCACATTTATTAATTTTAAGACTTGCACCTTAAACCCCTATTGTACTATGCTTTAATACTGTTCCTTTCAGTGCATATAGCAGTGAAAAGTAATTAGGGAATCTAAAGATCTGATTCTACTTGGGTAGATCTAACTCAAAGATCATGTTATTAGTTCAAAGAACTATACTAGACATCTTCAGTAATCTTAAATCTGCAGTAGTTTTTATATTAAACTGTATTTTAGAATCTGCCAAGAGAGCAAATACTAGAATCTTAAAATAAATTACTGCTACTGCCCTGGTATCTAATCAAAGAACATATGACTACTACAAAGAACTCTACCCCACCTCACAATACATACAGTAAACATTAAATGAAGAACTATAATCATAAGCTCATATCTTTAAAAAATGTATGCAACAAAGCTTCTTCTGCTGTTATTCTTGAAGCTGGATTTAGATCTAGAAGTTTATCAAGCAGGTCGTATGCTTCATCGGGTACCTCATCCCAGCCTTCTAAATTGGTAGCATCCTCATCAAAACAGCCATTATTGTCCCTTTTATGCAATGAATTCCCTGAGTGCTGTGCTTGAGGTGTATGTATGAGGTGGGAAGCTTTACGGTCAATCTTTTCTGAAAAAGCTGAGTTATGAGAAGCAGGTCCTTGTATATCACTTGTTAATTTGGGAGTTTTAGAGTCTATACCCCGAAGCCTCTCACAGAGTTTTCTCAAATCTTGTGCTGGGACTTCTTTGCTACATAATATTGATTTGCCTAAAAGAAAAAGAAGAAACATATTTATTTTTTGTGATATTACTTGAATATGTCAGAAGACTGTCTTGTGGGAAACTTGCAAGTCCAACCAGTTGTTTTATGGGCACATCTGCACTGTTTCCAATGAAATAGAGTATCCCTATACTATATCTGTGTTTGAACTACATAGTTGAAGGCCAAATCATAAAGTGGAAGATAGTAAATAGAAAGCAGTGGCTTACTGAGCTACATCAAGGACTTGCCTTAATCCACCAAACTTCTCCAGCTTTCTCTTATGCTTTTTAATCTTTAACCAGCTGCAGTTCCCCCCTTCACCTCACTTTTTCAGGTCCCTTGCCTCTGACTTTTTTCTAGGATGCCCTGTACTCCTGAGTGCCCAGAACAATCCTACCTATATCACCCCCAGCTTGAGAATCACCTCTGTGAGTTCTCTGACACTCTCAGAGAGTTAATCATTCTTTTGAACCTATATTAAAACTGTTAAGATGTATGTCTGTCTTGCCTACTAGACTGAACTTTTTGACAATGGGGACTATCCTATTCCTTACAACCTCTAAAACCTAAACAACGCCTGGTACATATTAGGTGCTCAATTAACGTTTGTTGGACTAGACAAAAAGGTATCATTCAGCCTCTCTATTCAAATGTCACATCCTCAGAGATGCTGTTCCTCAACAACCCATTCAAAATAGCTGTGCCCTCTTTAACTTCCTCCCCTTTTATCTTTCTTCATAACACTCCTAACAGTCTGTATTTTATTTTCTCTCCCCTACTAGAATTTAAGCTGATGAGAGTAGAGACTCACAGTAGTATCTGGTACACATTAGGCCTCATGAATTATTCTGAATGAATTAACAAACAAACCAGATCTGAGTTTTAAAAATGTAAATGTCTTTGAACCAACTTCCTGGCGAGTTTTATCAGTGGACACAGGCAAAAATAAGTGAAGCACACAAACAGGCAACTGTGTATTATTTTTGCCTTTTAAACAGAAATGTGGCTCTAAACAATGAGTAGTAGAGTTTTAAATTCATTTCTGGGCAATGTGGATTGTCAAAAGCATTTCATCTAGTTCTGGATAATAAAAAGTTACCCTTAAAAAAAAGCTACCTTTATATATTCTGATCTAACTATTGGACTGGTATAGTAAGACAGGAAAAAAGAGGGGCCAGGGAGGAGACAAAGGAAACACATTACCAAAAACTAAGTTTGCTGATTCTACATGCTAATCCTTTATTTTTAAACATCTTCTATCATTCTTGTTCTGTCTGAGGGACAGTTATAGCCAGAGAGGAACAGTCACAAAGCTTTATTTCTTCTTATTAGGCTGCTCAAAAGTCATGAAATGATTTTAACAGTGTAGGTCACAATATCTCTTCAAGCTATACAATAATGCCTAAATTACTTGACAAAGAGAGGGCTCATTTAAAATATTCAGAGAAAATAATTTAAACTAACATATTTAATTTAAAAAAAAAATCTTGCTATGGACTATGTGCCAGGCATTTGTTTTAGCTCAAGATTTTTCTTTTGAATTTATTTGACACAATTCAACATGCACTTAATGACAACCTACAATTGGGCCAGCTGAAGGGTTTGAGGGTGGAGAGGCAGGTTAGATATATGGCAAGAGAAAAAAAGTAGAAGCATTTGTACTGCTCTCATCTCAGGCAAGACATTACTTTGGATCATAAACGAGTCTGGTTGTCAAAATTTTGCGAGTTCTTACATAGCCAAAATTATGGTAAGATCAGACTCATATAATTACAGAAATCATACTGATAAAGTGGAGAAAAGTGCTCTACAGCATTATTATTCTTTAAAATGAGAATAAGCACTACAATTAAAATTCTAAAAGCCCTGGCCTGGTATCTAGACCCTGAAGCATTTTCTGTTAGATATCATACTTCCACTGTTGGCCCTCATTATAACTTCAACTATATAGGCAAGGGAGAGTCAAGTTCTTCAACAAAATGTTTTCGTATTGGCTAATAAAATTCATGTCCATAAATTTCTCATAAAGCTATCCACTAGTAGGTGAAAGTATTCTCAATTAGTTGAGAATAAAATGTACTCATGTAACCATACTATTTCCAAGATATCAATTTTACTTTCCATTCATGGTCACTTTTCCCTTTTATGTATGGAATATTTCATCCTATCAGCCTCAAATAAAATTTTCTTTTAATAAGTACAAGATAAACAAAAGCCTAAGGTGTACTTGTGGACTGAGTGTGTTGCAGAAACATTTTTTTGGTAAGCCTCTAGTATGAGGCTTTCCACAACTGCCACTAAGGGGATTATCTGGTGGGTCAGATAATGGCCCTGTGCCTAAGCAAGGGACAATTTCCAGAAGTGGTTCTTAACAAGAAGTGGTTCTTAGTCAAAATTAGTTTTTTCTTCAAACTAATAAGCCTGAACCCTTTCCAAGAATTGTATTTTTCTGAATCCTATGTTCCAGAAAGTGGTGGGTTGGGGCAGGTACACGTATTTCTTAAAGTTCCTCAGATAATTCTGTAATGCACCTCTGGTTAAGATCCACTGATCTTGGGGCTGGGCACAAGGCAGCCTGGCCACTTTTGAGGTGGGTTAATTGAAACTTTGTCCCAGAGAGGTACTCAATATTGTATGACAGCAAGCTGACTCAATCACACCCACTTTTTAGGAAGTATTAATTTTAATTATGCTCAGAGAATAAACACACAATGGGCATTTAAGTTCAGGTTGCTGGCTAGACCAAGGCTGAGATAATCCACAGATGTCCAATGAAGTACACTGCATGTCCCATCAGTCTTGAAGAACAAAAGCTTGTGTGACTAAGGAGGTGACTTCCCTTATCTAATATATTCTTACTTTAATATTCTGATCAATAAAGATACTGCTCATTTCTATTCTCTGCTACTCTAACCACAAAGAACCTGTCAACTAATGGATATTCTATTCTTTTTCCCACTGGAATCTTTATTACACTGTATTATATAATTAGCTGTTTACCTACTGGTATAGAGTAAGATCATTTAAGGCAAGGACTATTACATACTCAGTAACCAAGCAGAAGATCTGATATGTAACATACTCTAAAAAAATCAAAACATATGAAAATTATGCCTGCCAATAAAGTCAAATCACAACTATAGAGAGCTCAACAGGATTTTACCCCACAGTCTTTTGTCAAGAGGATAAACATGAAGTTTAAATACTGGAGAAGTGTGGTGCCTTGTGATTAATGAGATTAAAATGATTATATGGTAGAAGAGAAGTGATAAATTTCAAGTGATGATAAAATTGTTTTCTTACATGAATGCAATTTTTCAACCAATTGAGAAATTTTCTACCTAAGATTAGGGGACTTTATGAACATAGAGTATGTTTATTTGCAAAGAGAATTTTGTAATAATTTATTAAGTTATTTGTAGGAGGTAATCACAGGCATTTGTTTTGGTCTATATTAAAAAATTGCTTACCAAACGTTTTAGCAGCCTGGATAGTTTCCCTGGATCCACGAATTGTCATAATTTGAGCCAAAGCAGTTAAATCATCACTTGCTTTGTAAAATGGGTATCGTCCACTAAGCAAAGAAAGGAATATGACACCTGCAGACCACATGTCAATTGCTGCAACAGAAAACAAACTTTAAAAAATCCCATATTTGTAATTTTATCATCTAAATCAGAAGTTCTCAGCTTCTACCATGCATTATAATCACCTTGGGGGCTATAAAAAATTCTGATGTCCAGGTCCAACCCCTGAGAGATTCTGATTTAATTGTTCTGGAATAGGGTTTAGGCATCAGTATTTTTTTTAAAAGAATTCCTCAGATTTTAATGCACAGCCAGGACTGCAAATCCCTACTCTACAGCCTTAATATAAAATACAATATTTTCCTTCTTAAGCAACATGTTGGTAAAGTAAAAAACTATCTCATCATTAGAAAACACTAATAAGCAAATGCATATTTTAATAAGGTCAAAGGAAACTTTAAAAATAGCTATGTGGGCAAAAACCTGGGTGCTCCTCAGGAATTATACACTGTAAGCAGTAAAAGTATTTTTATTTTAGTGAAAAGTATTGACCATTAAAAGCTTTTCTTTAGCCAAGTGCTAACTCCTACCATTTCTACAGCAACTATGATCTCCAGAATTCTGGCAGTTAAGATTAGGAGCAGCCCATCCTTATGCAAAGAACTTCGTTTCACATCCCTGCACCCTCTTTTTTTCTTTTAGGAGCATTTTCGTACCACATGCCTTAGTTCCCTCTGTACCTCTTACTGCTCCTTCATGTTTTTTCTACCTTAAGTGCTGAAGTTCCCTAGAGAGTTCCAATCTCTTTAACTTCATGCCTTCAACTACCTTTTATATAATGATGATACCCAACTGTATTTCCAGCCCAGACCCCTTCCCTGAGCTTTACACATAAAGCAGTTTGTTCTCCTTTATTCTCCATCTTGGTTACTGGTGCCCATCTAAGTCTCCCAAGCTACAAATCTGATAAACATTCTGAATGCCTTTTTCCCTTACCAACTCCCACCCAAATCTCACATCCAATTACCCACCAAGCTCTGCCTCTCCAATCCGTCACCTTTCTTTCTTTCCATGCCTGTTACCAATGCACTCATTCATCATCTCTCACTTGCACCACTGCAGGCCACCACTCTCCAAAAATCATCTTCTCTGTTTTCCTGCCAGAATGATACATCTGGAGTACAATATAACTCTTTCCCTTTAGTAATTTTCCAACACCTAAAAATGCAGCCCAAGTTCTTTTGTAAGTATGATTTGATCTTGTCTAATTCTGTCCAGGCTTATTTCTCACCATTCTTGGACTTGCATCTTACATTGTAGCAACATTAAACTTTTAGTTTCCTGCATGACTAGACTATGCTGTTTCTTGAGTTCCCGCTCATGCCTCAATGCCAACCCCCAGCCCAATCTGCATTCTCATCTCAGAGGTCATCTACTCCATGAACTTCCTTCCACGATCTCTTTAGGTTAGTCAGATACTCCTAAAATATCTTATATAAAGTTTTATCACCATACTCACAGGTAACCAAATTTTAGTATGGGTTCATTAGAGTGTGAGCTGACTGTCTCATTTCTTTTTGTATTATTAGAAAGCAGAGTATACACACAATGAATGAATTTAAAGCCCTCTATCGAAGTGAACAGCAGGATTCATCTTCAGTAAGATGTTTATTGGGCTCTGGCTACATGATAATTTTTTTAAAATTTTTTCCTTCAAAAATCTTTTTAATGCTATTATATTGTTTTCACCATAACAAAAATTAATTTTAATCATACAGACAATTATAACTGCATCACAGAAGACTTTTGGGGTATCAGGTAAACAGAAGCAATGCAGCAGGTCTTAACAACAAAAAATTGGCAAAACCTACGAAAAACAATTTTTCCCCTTCAAAGGTGGTATTAACAAAATTGCTGAAAAAATCTTTTTGTATAGCTAATAAGCAAAATGCAATCTATAGAAAACAAATGTAAACAAAGGCAACACTAATTTTAGGACTTGAGATTTTTATGAGGATTAGAATTATCTCAAAAACGTAAATGCTACACTGCTAGAACTTGCATAATTTAATTAAAATCAGAAAAGTATAAATATTATTCATAAAAAGACAAAGATCATACTATGAAACATATCTGGGACCATCAAATTTGAACTAGATTCTGTATTTAAGTACAACATACCTGTCGTTTGATTGGGGCACTTTGTCAAGACCTCTGGAGCTCTGAATCCTGGTGTACCCGCCCGAGGGGCAACTTGCTGCCGCCTATGATTCAGAAATGACATTTTTTCTAGTCATGTTAAAGTTCAACATTTAAGACTGAAAAAACGAATTAACAGTTACTTCACAGTAACATCTGCCTTAATATTTATTTAAATAAAAGTCATTATAAAGAAAATGATAATCCAGTGCTGAACATCCTGGATTTTGCTTTTACAGTTTTTCTCCCCTGCTGGCTTCCTGGTTTTATTCCAGAGAAGTTTTAAGGTAACTTCCAACCACAAAAAGAGGTAATACACGATAAGGGTCTTAACAGAAAAATAAAATACAACAGGAATTCGGAAACTGTAAAAAAAAAAATCATTTCTCTTTGGGATGATTATTGATATGCTTATTCACTTAAGTACTTGAGTTAATTAGGAAAGGCTTCATGAAAGCCAAGTCTTGAAGGAAAAGGAGGCATTTATGAGGCAAAGAGTTGGAGGTGGGAGTGAGAGAGGAACTCCATCATTTAGTTCTGGTTAATTCATATAGTTAGGAATAAGGAAAGAAAACAGAAAAGATTACATCAGCAAGCAAAAATGAAGACTCTATGGTTCCAGAAAAGCTATTACACCCTTTCAAAATTATTTTCATATAAAAGGTTTTTCAAAGAGCATATGCATGTCAAATGCACAGTATGAGACAACAGCTATCATTTGTTCTTTGAAGTACTGTTCTGCATCAGTGCCTGTATAGTTCAGAGGTCTATATTGTCCCTTTACACTCACTAAATCAATTGCCCACCAAAATCAGTGTAATTTCCAATCTTATCTGACAGCACACTGGTGATTTTCTAGCACCATCAAAGCACATTACCTTGAAAGGCAAATACTGCAAACTTTATCTGTTGCGTAACAGTCACAGGTCAGGTTAGCTGAGCAAGAACTGGCAGTTTTCCTCATCACACCACTATTTATAACTTTTGTAGAAATGGCCTTCTTTTTTATTGCTAATTTTCTAGGCAGTACATCCACAGTCTTTGACTGCTTCATAAGCTGTAAAACAAAAGTTGTATTTTCCATTCTCATGACATTTACCATGATGCCTTCAAATGCTAGTATGGCAAAAAAGCAATAGTAGAAGCATTAACTTTTTAAAACTGCTGAATGTGCTACTGGATTTTAAATAAATAGCTATCTATCAAAAAATTAAAGGTCTAAGTGGTTTTTCTGTGGAATAAACATACAATAAAATTTATTAATTAGTTCTAGCTTGGCAAATAGTTGACATACTTTATTAGAACTTTTTCTGATATATTATAAAAGGATAAAACAGCTATGTTCTAGTGTCTAACTCCATTTCAGAACTGTAGTCTGCACAATTACGATGGCTAAATTCAAGTTTTAATTTGTTACTCATGTTGTATAGCTGTCAAAGGATAAGTCAATTTAAAAACATCTAATATTGATGACAATATTGTTAACTTTACAAACATTTTTATATTATTAACTGTGTGTCAGAACCGCGTCAGGTGTCAGAAGTTCGCATTCTAGCCGATGATAAGAGAAAAGCCCTTAATATTCTGAATGTTCTTCTAGGAAAGAACAATAATCAGCTAATCAAAAATGATGAAAAACTCCACCAGAAAAATTCAGACAAAAACTGGGGCAAAAAAAGTTTTGACTAAAAGCTCAAATGAATAATATCTGTGTCAAAGCAAAACTCTACTTTTAAAAAAGTGCTGATAACAAATGCTAATCTAGTCATACCCTAAATTGTCTTCAGTGTAAGAATGACTGATCATTGCACTATTAACTACATTACTTACTTTCACTGCAGGGCTCTCATGTGAAATGGAGCTGTGTATATTGAAATTTCTTTCTCCAAAAACAGAGCGCTGGACAGAAAGGCCTACAGATCCCTCCTATAATACCAACAAAAACAAGGAAAATAAGGATTACATCTGTAACACTTTCTGCCAGCTGTACTCTGCCATAGTTTCAAAACAGTTAAGTGACATAAAACAAAAACAGCTGCATCCAAGTCATTCTCAGGCACCAAAACACTTCTGTGAAAGGAGAAAACAGTCTAGACAGAACTCTTAATACTCATACAATGTTATTATATATAGCCCACAAATATATTTAACCAAAAAAAATCCCCAAACCACCTGCATGAATGTTTCATTTTGCTGTGCAGCTAAAATGGAGATAGACACTTCAGAATTTTTTCCTAAAACTAATATTTTCTTTTAAAAAAGATAATCTGAACTTCATAACATGCAGGGAAAATTATTTACCATTTTGTCATATAATATAATTCCATGATATATAATGACAAAGACATTATAAATCTACCAAGTACATTTCAGTTTTTAAATAGTAAGCAATACAAATCTTAGTGAAAATCTAATCATTTGAGTACATAAAGACACTTTTTTTTTTAAATTCCAAGTACTGTCCTTAGTATTATATCTCCCTCTGTTGGATAAAGGAGTACAGTTCTGAAATATATATTAGAACATAAGAAATAAAAGAAGTAGAACCTTTCCATCTTTTCCTTGTTTAATTTGAATTTGTGCATTTGTGTAGGGCCTTTTAACAGATGATTTTGTGATGGGCTGCTGATTCAGTGCTTTAGGTGGTGGGCCACTCGACGAAATCTTGTTTCCTGTGATTACGTGGGACTTATTTTGTGAATAACTTTCTTGCTGAGTTTCAGACTGGACAAATTTGAGAAGCTCTATTTTCGTATCATGAGTTCCTTGGGCCAAACCAAAGTCTACCAAGGCATACCTAAGAAACAAAATTAAGCATTTTTACTTTGTTAACAATTAAAGCTTTACTAACATCATAATATTCTCAAATCTTATTCATATAGAAATAATCATTTTCGGGGAGAGCAATTAAGAATTTATCACATTCCTAAAAAAAAAAGTTATCTACACAAAGCAAGAATTTTATAGATAAATAAAACTGAAAATTAAGGAAAGATGCATCCTGCACCCACAAAAAAACAATAAAGCTTCCCCTCCCCTTTTCCAATGATTTTCCACTAACAAGACAAAGAGGAATGTATGCTATAAGCACAATCTTTTGTTCTCTGGTGATAGCAGAGATAGTATCAGAGTAAGTAATTGCTAATTAAACAAGTTTAAAAGAAAACGAAACTAAAACGGTAGTTTTAAAATCTGATTTAAAGAAGGTAGAGATAAGGCAGATTATAAAAGCTCAAGAAAGAAGTTATGCTTTTATTCTTATTACCATACTCAATATGATCCATGGTATAAAAAACAGCATTTATTTTCAAAATAAAAATACCTTTATGTATATAGCCAGCATTTAAAAAAATAAACAAAAACAGAACTTAGTGTTGAAACAGCAAATTGGCTATCATGTGATCCAATCCTCTTATCTACTATAAAAAGAAAATGAAGCCCAGAGATCAGATATGTGTAAGGTTAAAAAGGACTATACTCTTTCTAAGTCTTCTTTTAGCTCAGTACTATTTCTACTGAACTATGGTACATTTAATGAGATACACTGCTTTACTAATACAATTTTTTCTTCTCCTTCACTGCATTTCCCTTCTTCAATCACAATGAAAACTTGAAACAAATAAACTGTTGCAGTATGCACTAAGCCTAAGAAACGGACTCCATGGAACAAATTCATTTAAGTGTAAATATTTTCAGGTAACTTTTCATACTTACTTTTTCAGGCGCCTGTTATATAAAAAATTGCTAGGTTTAACATCGCGGTGAACAATACCAAACTGATGAATGCGTTTCAAAGCTTTGAACAGATTAAACATATATTCTCGTACTTCTTGAAAGGAAAGAGAATTCAAAATGTCCTAAAATAAAATTATGAATGAGGTCATAAAATTGTTTCCAGTTGAACATTCCACTAGTAAAACTGAAGAAATATTAAACCTACCAAAAAGGACTCATGCTCCAGATATGGCATAGCAATAACCACATGATCATTTTTCCTAAAGCAGTATTTAACTCCCATGACATTGTCTTGCCCCCTAGTGGAAAAATGCACAATGAACTTTAGAGGAAAGGTCAAATGGGCTGAAACTTTATGCCTGTTTTTTTTTTAAAAAAAAACATAATTTAAGCAATGCATAAATAACGCTAGGAAGCTAACTCAAAATTATCATCATATAGGATGTTATAAACATTTAATAACTTGTATCAGAGAGGATAAAATTTTCTTTTAAAATAAGTTATGAATTTACTACAATAATTCAAGCATAACATAGCTACAATTTTAACTGGGGAAGTGACAGTATGAAAAGGAAAGAATGAATGAAAGAATGAATTAGGAGGCGGGGCAAGATGGCAGACTGGTGAGCTGTATGTTTTAGTTACTCCTCCAGGAAAGTAGGTAAAAAGCCAGGAACTGCGTGGACTGGACACCACAGAGCAATCTGTCTTTGGGCATACTTCATACAACACTCATGAAAACGTGGAACTGCTGAGATCAGCGAAATCTGTAAGTTTTTGCGGCCAGGGGACCCGCGCCCCTCCCTGCCAGGCTCAGTCCCGGGGGAGGAGGGGCTGTCAGCTCCAGGAAGGAGAAGGGAGAATTGCAGTGGCTGCTCTTATCGGAAACTCATTCTACTGATTCAAACTCCAACCACAGATACACTGAGACCAGACACCAGAGACTCTGAGAGCAGCCAGCCCAGCAGAGAGGAGACAGGCATAGAAAAAAAACAACACGAAAAACTCCAAAATAAAAGCAGAGGATTTTTGGAGTTCTGGTGAACACAGAAAGGGGAAGGGCGGAGCTCAGGCCTTGAGGCGCATATGCAAATCCCGAAGCAAAGCTGATCTCTCTGCCCTGTGGACCTTTCCTTAATGGCCCTGGTTGCTTTGTCTATTAGCATTTCAATAACCCATTAGATCTCTGAGGAGGGCCGTTTTTTTTTTTGTTTTTTTGTTTTTTTGTTTTTTTTTTTAAATCCTTTTTTCTTTTTCTAAAACAATTACTCTAAGAAGCCCAATACAGAAAGCTTCAAAGAATTGCAATTTGGGCACGTCAAGTCAAGAGCAGAACTAAGAGAGCTCTGAGACAAAAGGCAATAATCCAGTGGCTGAGAAAATTCACTAAACAACACAACTTCCCAAGAAAAGGGGGGTGTCCGCTCACAGCCACCACCCTGGTGGACAGGAAACACTCCTGCCCATCGCCAGCCCCATAGCCCAGAGCTGCCCCAGACAACCCAGTGTGACGGAAGTGCTTCAAATAACAGGCACACACCACAAAACTGGGCGTGGACATTAGCCTTCCCTGCAACCTCAGCTGAATGTCCCAGAGCTGGGAAGGGGGAGCAGTGTGAATTAACAGAGCCCCATTCAGCCATCATTTGAGCAGACTGGGAGCCTCCCAACACAGCCCAGCAGCCCAGAACTGCCCTGGGGGGACGGCACTCACCTGTGACATAGCACAGTCATCCCTCAACAGAGGACCCGGGGTGCACAGCCTGGAAGAGGGGCCCACTTGCAAGTCGCAGGAGCCATACGCCAATACCAAAGACTTGTGGGTCAGTGGCAGAGACAAACTGTGGCAAGACTGAACTGAAGGATTAGACTATTGCAGTAGCTTTAAAACTCTAGGATCATCAGGGAGATTTGATTGTTAGGGCCACCCCCCCTCCCCGACTGCCCAGAAACACGCCCCACATACAGGGCAGGCAACACCAACTACACACGCAAGCTTGGTACACCAATTGGGCCCCACAAGACTCACTCCCCCACTCACCAAAAAGGCTAAGCAGGGGAGATCTGGCTTGTGGAGAACAGGTGGCTCGTGGACGCCACCTGCTGGTTAGTTAGAGAAAGTGTACTCCACGAAGCTGTAGATCTGATAAATTAGAGATAAGGACTTCAACTGGTCTACAAACCCTAAAAGAACCCTATCAAGTTCAGCAAATGCCACGAGGCCAAAAACAACAGAAAATTATAAAGCATATGAAAAAACCAGACGATATGGATAACCCAAGCCCAAGCACCCAAATCAAAAGACCAGAAGAGACACACCTAGAGCAGCTACTCAAAGAACTAAAGATGAACAATGAGACCATAGTACGGGATATGAAGGAAATCAAGAAGACCCTAGAAGAGCATAAAGAAGACATTGCAAGACTAAATAAAAAAATGGATGATCTTATGGAAATTAAAGAAACTGTTGACCAAATTAAAAAGATTCTGGACACTCATAGTACAAGACTAGAGGAAGTTGAACAACGAATCAGTGACCTGGAAGATGACAGAATGGAAAATGAAAGCATAAAAGAAAGAATGGGGAAAAAAATTGAAAAACTCGAAATGGACCTCAGGGATATGATAGATAATATGAAACGTCCGAATATAAGACTCATTGGTGTCCCAGAAGGGGAAGAAAAGGGTAAAGGTCTAGGAAGAGTATTCAAAGAAATTGTTGGGGAAAACTTCCCAAATCTTCTAAACAACATAAATACACAAATCATAAATGCTCAGCGAACTCCAAATAGAATAAATCCAAAAAAACCCACTCCGAGACATATACTGATCACACTGTCAAACACAGAAGAGAAGGAGCAAGTTCTGAAAGCAGCAAGAGAAAAGCAATTCACCACATACAAAGGAAACAGCATAAGACTAAGTAGTGACTACTCAGCAGCCACCATGGAGGCGAGAAGGCAGTGGCACGATATATTTAAAATTCTGAGTGAGAGGAATTTCCAGCCAAGAATACTTTATCCAGCAAAGCTCTCCTTCAAATTTGAGGGAGAGCTTAAATTTTTCACAGACAAAGAAATGCTGAGAGAATTTGCTAACAAGAGACCTGCCCTACTGGAGATACTAAAGGGAGCCCTACAGACAGAGAAACAAAGACAGGACAGAGAGACTTGGAGAAAGGTTCACTACTAAAGAGATTCGGTATGGGTACAATAAAGGATATTAATAGAGAGAGGGAAAAATATGGCAAACATAATCCAAAGGATAAGATGGCCGATTCAAGAAATGCCTTCACGGTTTTAACGTTGAATGTAAATGGATTAAACTCCCCAATTAAAAGATATAGATTCGCAGAATGGATCAAAAAAAATGAACCATCAATATGTTGCATACAAGAGACTCATCTTAGACACAGGGACACAAAGAAACTGAAAGTGAAAGGATGGAAAAAAATATTTCATGCAAGCTACAGCCAAAAGAAAGCAGGTGTAGCAATATTAATCTCAGATAAAATAGACTTCAAATGCAGGGATGTTTTGAGAGACAAAGAAGGCCACTACATACTAATAAAAGGGGCAATTCAGCAAGAAGAAATAACAATCGTAAATGTCTATGCACCCAATCAAGGTGCCACAAAATACATGAGAGAAACACTGGCAAAACTAAAGGAAGCAATTGATGTTTCCACAATTATTGTGGGAGACTTCAACACATCACTCTCTCCTATAGATAGATCAACCAGACAGAAGACCAATAAGGAAATTGAAAACCTAAACAATCTGATAAATGAATTAGATTTAACAGACATCTACAGGACATTACATCCCAAATCACCAGGATACACATACTTTTCTAGTGCTCACGGAACTTTCTCCAGAATAGATCATATGCTGGGACATAAAACAAGCCTCAATAAATTTAAAAAGATTGAAATTATTCAAAGCACATTCTCTGACCACAATGGAATACAATTAGAAGTCAATAACCATCAGAGACTTAGAAAATTCACAAATACCTGGAGGTTAAACAACACACTCCTAAACAATCAGTGGGTTAAAGAAGAAATAGCAAGAGAAATTGCTAAATATATAGAGACGAATGAAAATGAGAACACAACATACCAAAACCTATGGGATGCAGCAAAAGCAGTGCTAAGGGGGAAATTTATAGCACTAAACGCATATATTAAAAAGGAAGAAAGAGCCAAAATCAAAGAACTAATGGATCAACTGAAGAAGCTAGAAAATGAACAGCAAACCAATGCTAAACCAAGTAGAAGAAAAGAAATAACAAGGATTAAAGCAGAAATAAATGACATAGAGAACAAAAAAACAATAGAGAGGATAAATATCACCAAAAGTTGGTTCTTTGAGAAGATCAACAAGATTGACAAGCCCCTAGCTAGACTGACAAAATCAAAAAGAGAGAAGACCCATATAAACAAAATAATGAATGAAAAAGGCGACATAGCTGCAGATCCTGAAGAAATTAAAAAAATTATAAGAGGATATTATGAACAACTGTATGGCAACAAACTGGATAATGTAGAAGAAATGGACAAATTCCTGGAAACATATGAACAACCTAGACTGACCAGAGAAGAAATAGAAGACCTCAACCAACCCATCACAAGCAAAGAGATCCAATCAGTCATCAAAAATCTTCCCACAAATAAATGCCCAGGGCCAGATGGCTTCACAGGGGAATTCTACCAAACTTTCCAGAAAGAACTGACACCAATCTTACTCAAACTCTTTCAAAACATTGAAGAAAATGGAACACTACCTAACTCATTTTATGAAGCTAACATCAATCTAATACCAAAACCAGGCAAAGATGCCACAAAAAAGGAAAACTACCGGCCAATCTCCCTAATGAATATAGATGCAAAAATCCTCAACAAAATACTTGCAAATCGAATCCAAAGACACATTAAAAAAATCATACAC
Organism: Choloepus didactylus; assembly: GCF_015220235.1. Taxonomy (NCBI): domain Eukaryota; kingdom Metazoa; phylum Chordata; class Mammalia; order Pilosa; family Megalonychidae; genus Choloepus; species Choloepus didactylus. The sequence continues at coordinate 151,111,346 of NC_051308.1, forward strand.
CATGACCAAGTGGGGTTCATTCCAGGCATGCAAGGATGGTTCAACATAAGAAAAACAATCAATGTATTACAACACATTAAAAACTCGAAAGGGAAAAATCAATTGATCATCTCAATAGATGCTGAAAAAGCATTTGACAAAATCCAACATCCCTTTTTGATAAAAACACTTCAAAAGGTAGGAATTGAAGGAAACTTCCTCAACATGATAAAGAGCATATATGAAAAACCCACAGCCAGCATAGTACTCAATGGTGAGAGACTGAAAGTCTTCCCTCTAAGATCAGGAACAAGACAAGGATGCCCGCTGTCACCACTGTTATTCAACATTGTGCTGGAAGTGCTAGCCAGGGCAATCCGGCAAGACAAAGAAATAAAAGGCATCCAAATTGGAAAAGAAGAAGTAAAACTGTCATTGTTTGCAGATGATATGATCTTATATCTAGAAAACCCTGAGAAATCGACGATACAGCTACTAGAGCTAATAAACAAATTTAGCAAAGTAGCGGGATACAAGGTTAATGCACATAAGTCAGTAATGTTTCTATATGCTGGAAATGAACAAACTGAAGAGACACTCAAGAAAAAGATACCATTTTCAATAGCAACTAAAAAAATCAAGTACCTAGGAATAAACTTAACCAAAGATGTAAAAGACCTATACAAAGAAAACTACATAACTCTACTAAAAGAAATAGAAGGGGACCTTAAAAGATGGAAAAATATTCCATGTTCATGGATAGGAAGGCTAAATGTCATTAAGATGTCAATTCTACCCAAACTCATCTACAGATTCAATGCAATCCCAATCAAAATTCCAACAACCTACTTTGCAGACTTGGAAAAGCTAGTTATCAAATTTATTTGGAAAGGGAAGATGCCTCGAATTGCTAAAGACACTCTAAAAAAGAAAAACGAAGTGGGAGGACTTACACTCCCTGACTTTGAAGCTTATTATAAAGCCACAGTTGCCAAAACAGCATGGTACTGGCACAAAGATAGACATATAGATCAATGGAATCGAATTGAGAATTCAGAGATAGACCCTCAGATCTATGGCCGACTGATCTTTGATAAGGCCCCTAAAGTCACCGAACTGAGCCATAATGGTCTTTTCAACAAATGGGGCTGGGAGAGTTGGATATCCATATCCAAAAGAATGAAAGAGGACCCCTACCTCACCCCCTACACAAAAATTAACTCAAAATGGACCAAAGATCTCAATATAAAAGAAAGTACCATAAAACTCCTAGAAGATAATGTAGGAAAACATCTTCAAGACCTTGTATTAGGAGGCCACTTCCTAGACTTTACACCGAAAGCACAAGCAACAAAAGAGAAAATAGATAAATGGGAACTCCTCAAGCTTAGAAGTTTCTGCACCTCAAAGGAATTTCTCAAAAAGGTAAAGAGGCAGCCAACTCAATGGGAAAAAAGTTTTGGAAACCATGTATCTGACAAAAGACTGATATCTTGCATATACAAAGAAATCCTACAACTCAATGACAATAGTACAGACAGCCCAATTATAAAATGGGCAAAAGATATGAAAAGACAGTTCTCTGAAGGGGAAATACAAATGGCCAAGAAACACATGAAAAAATGTTCAGCTTCACTAGCTATTAGAGAGATGCAAATTAAGACCATAATGAGATACCATCTAACACCGGTTAGAATGGCTGCCATTAAACAAACAGGAAACTACAAATGCTGGAGGGGATGTGGAGAAATTGGAACTCTTATTCATTGTTGGTGGGACTGTATAATGGTTCAGCCACTCTGGAAGTCAGTCTGGCAGTTCCTTAGAAAACTAGATATAGAGCTACCATTCGATCCAGCGATTGCACTTCTCGGTATATACCCGGAAGATCGGAAAGCAGTGACACGAACAGATATCTGCACGCCAGTGTTCATAGCAGCATTATTCACAATTGCCAAGAGATGGAAACAACCCAAATGTCCTTCAACAGATGAGTGGATAAATAAAATGTGGTATATACACACGATGGAATACTACGCGGCAGTAAGAAGGAACGATCTGGTGAAACATATGACAACATGGATGAACCTTGAAGACATAATGCTGAGCGAAATAAGCCAGGCACAAAAAGAGAAATATTATATGCTACCACTAATGTGAACTTTGAAAAATGTAAAACAAATGGTTTATAATGTAGAATGTAGGGGAACTAGCAGTAGAGAGCAATTAAGGAAGGGGGAACAATAATCCAAGAAGAACAGATAAGCTATTTAACGTTCTGGGGATGCCCAGAAATGACTATGGTCTGTTAATTTCTGATGGATGTAGTAGGAACAAGTTCACTGAAATGTTGCTATATTATGTAACTTTCTTGGGGTAAAGTAGGAACATGTTGGAAGTTAAGCAGTTATCTTAGGTTAGTTGTCTTTTTCTTACTCCCTTGCTATGGTCTATTTGAAATGTTCTTTTATTGTATGTTTGTTTTCTTTTTAACTTTTTTTTTCATACAGTTGATTTGAAAAAAGAAGGGAAAGTTAAAAAAAAAAAAAAAAAAGAAAAAAGACAAACAAGGAAAATAAAAAAAAAAGATGTAGTGCCCCCTTGAGGAGCCTGTGGAGAATGCAGGGGTATTCGCCTACCCCACCTCCATGGTTGCTAACATGACCACAGACATAGGGGACTGGTGGTTTGATGGGTTGAGCCCTCTACCATAAGTTTTACCCTTGGGAAGACGGTTGCTGCAAAGGAGAGGCTAGGCCTCCCTGTATTTGTGCCTAAGAGTCTCCTCCTGAATGCCTCTTTGTTGCTCAGATGTGGCCCTCTCTCTGTGGCTAAGCCAACCTGAAAGGTGAAATCACTGCCCTCCCCCCTACGTGGGATCAGACACCCAGGGAAGTGAATCTCCCTGGCAACGTGGAATATGACTCCCGGGGAGGAATGTAGACCCGGCATCGTGGGATGGAGAACATCTTCTTGACCAAAAGGGGGATGTGAAAGGAAATGAAATAAGCTTCAGTGGCAGAGAGATTCCAAAACGAGCCGAGAGATCACTCTGGTGGGCACTCTTACGCACACTTTAGACAACCTTTTTTAGGTTCTAAAGAATTGGGGTAGCTGGTGGTGGATACCTGAAACTATTAAACTACAACCCAGAACCCATGAATCTCGAAGACAGTTGTATAAAAATGTAGCTTATGAGGGGTGACAGTGGGATTGGGAATGCCATAAGGACCAAACTCCACTTTGTCTAGTTTATGGATGGATGTGTAGAAAAGTAGGGGAAGCAAACAAACAGACAAAGGTACCTAGTGTTCTTTTTTACTTCAATTGCTCTTTTTCACTGTAATTATTATTCTTGTTATTTTTGTGTGTGTGCTAATGAAGGTGTCAGGGATTGATTTAGGTGATGAATGTACAACTATGTAATGGTACTGTAAACAATCGAAAGTACAATTTGTTTTGTATGACTGCGTGGTATGTGAATATATCTCAATAAAATGATGATTAAAAAAAAAAAAAAAAAAGAATGAATTAACAGGACTTAGTAGCAGATAAGATGCTAATAGCAATAAATAAATTTTAAAATAACAATAATAGTTGGCATTTACTGAGCATCCACTATACGCCAAGCTTTCTTCTAAACATTTCACAGGTATTAACCAACTCAATCTTCACAACAACTCTATGAGACTTCCCCATGGTCATTAAATTAGTAAAGCATGGAGCTAGCATCCAAGCAGTGTCCTCCAGATTTATGCTGGTAACCACTGTGTTTGCCTTATAAAAGATGAAGAAAATAGGGTAAAATTAATTTCTGTGGTTTTGAGTCTGAGTAAAATGATGTGGATGTTAAACAAAGTTAAGAGGGAAACTGTAAAAAAAATGCATTCAAAAACAAAATTTCATCATTTTGATAGAGATGTCTAGATATGGGACTAGTGAGCAAAACGGATAATAACAAGGTGACAAATAATGACAGATTATGTTAAGGGCTTTAAAAAAAACAAAAAGTGATGCAACAATGAAAAATAGAGGAAATCTAGTTTAATTTGGAGAAGACCTCTTTGAAACAGTGCTATTCTTGCTCAGATCAGATAAATGAGGAGTCAGAGAGTAAACACTAGGGAGGGGTCTTTTTGAGTGGAGAAACTGCATGGGCAGTAGCCCTGAGGTAAGGAAGCACGAGACAAATTTGAGGAACAAAAAGAAACTGGAGCACAGTGCAGAAGGTGGGAAGACTGGTAGGGAATAATTTTGGGAAAGATGGAAAGGTAGGAAAGGCCTTGGTTAAACAGAAATTTAAAAGGTAATGATAGGGTTTGGATTATTTTTTTTTTCCTCAAAGTACACAGGGAAACCACTGAAGGATTTTAAATGATGGAACTAACATTATCCACTTTGTACCATATACATATATATTTTTTCTATTTTAAAGAGTATTCTGGCTGCTGTGTGAAGATGGTATTAGAGAGAGGAGAAATAGGCTACAATAGTAGGCCAGGCTTGGACTGAGGTAGTTGACAGTGGAAATACAAAGAAATGGACAGGGTTTTAGATATATTTTTGGAAGCAGAATGGCCAGGACATGGTGATGGATGTGGTTTAGGAAAGAAATGGAGAAACTGCGGATGATTCCAAAGCTTCTGGCTTGAACAAGTGGGTAGACAGTGGTGCCATTTGCTGAGAAGGGTAGATGAGAGAGAACAGGTTGTTGCAGTGGGGTTTTTTGTGGTGCGGGTGGGAGGGAGAAGGTGGATTAAAAATTTCATTTTGGGCATATTAAGTTTGAGATGTTCATCAGGTACCCAAACAGAAAGTCAAATACCCAAGCGGATACATACAAATCCCCAATTAAGACAAGAGATCTGAGGCTAGACACATACTTCTGAGAATCATACTATGTATTTAAAGCCATGTGGCAATGCATGATACTATCTAGGGAAGAATACAGAGAAAGAAAAGCCCAGGATCAAGCACTGAAGAACTCCAACATTTAGAGGTCAGGTAGAAGAGGACAGAGCTAGCAAAGGATACTGAAAATGAAAGGCCAAATGAGGTAAGAAGAAAACTCAAGAGGGTGTAGCAGTACAGAAGTCAAAAGACAATAGCTCAAAAGGGAGAAATTAAATTTTAGAGAGGTCAAAATCAAAAAGACCATAGCTCAAATCTTGAATGCTGCTTAGATTTCACCTGGACAGAAACAGCATAGAGAAGAATAGCCACACAGAGTGTATAGTGAAAAGGAGGTATAGAAGTGAAAACAGTATGTTCAGACAAGTTTTGAGAAATTGGATGTAAAAGTGAACAAAGAAATGATGGAAGAATGGGGGGGGCGGGGGCAATCAGAGATACTACAGCATGTTGATATGCTGATAGGAATGACCTAGCAGAGAGAGACCAACGAGAAATACATGTCAGACAATGCTGTTGTTCTCAATAAAATATGGGATGAGGCTGTTAATAGTTGGGTAGACATGAAATATCATTCCCCACAATTTTTGTTAAATCTGTATCATGAAAGCCAAATTATAAACTGAGCTTCAAGGGAAAACTACTCTAAGAGAATTAATATAAAGTTAACTAACCATTCCAAGGACAGGGGAAACACGTGGATGGGAATATGTTTAACACACAGAAAATCTCATCACCTCTGCTAAGCATCCACTTAAAAATCTTATAAATTATATACAGCCAGTTCAATTCAAATATCTTTAAACTGCCTACCCAGCCACTGTAAGGCACTGAAGTTCAGCTGCAATTCTTACAGGATGACTTGTTGGAATTAAGTGTTTTAGAGCAATTTTTTCTTCAGGTCCTACTTGTAACTGTGCTGTAGCCAAATATACAGAGCTGAAAGTGCCTGTAAAACAATTTATTAGATTTTTTAACATTTGGTTTTTAAAAATGGTAATGAAACAATGCTAAAACAGATCCTAAAAGTCGTTTGGAAACCATAAATTATCATAACCTATGATTAAGATTTTAATGACATTGAACGTGCAGCCAAATACACATGTAAATATAACTTATTTTCAATTTTTAATAAATTCATAACTATCCTCACCTCAACATCTTTAGAGGATACATTAATTTACCAAAGCTCTACAGCAAATCTGTTTGAGCTATCATCAACTATTTCCATGGTCATGACCCATTCCAGTAAGTATTTTTCTACAATACTGTCATTTGAAGTTTCTTTAATACCTTGGTACAAGTCTGTTAGAACCAGAAATGTAGGGGAAACAAACCTACAAAAACACATGAGCTTTTAAATTTAAAATAAAACTAAATAGAAAAAAAAACTTGGTGGTTAATTACATTTGAGAACTACTGAACTAAAACAAATTAAACAGATTTCTTTACTACAAAATTTTCCAGAGTCTTTAATGTGTTAAAGTACATCATGATGAACCAAGAGGGAGCTACAACATGCTATATTTCCTAAACCTATTTAGCTTTAAAACATTCCCTGCCCCAGGAATAGCTATCAATTTGTTAGAGGGACACCCATGTTTCCAAAATAAAGTTTTGGCACATAGACTTAAAGGAAAGTAAAAAGATGTAAAGATCTGCTCCTTACCTCTGTTGAGCCACAATCCCAAATCATCTTGTCTCACAATTTCTCTGCTCCCACTGACCCAGCCTTTTCCCATCTGATACTTTTTATTGTAAAAGGCAACCAAGTAAATGATAGTTTTTACTATTTAGGCATTTCTCAGTATAGCCACCAAAAAGTTCTGTTATCTTTTGCTTTCTCATTCCCCTTGCATCTGTCCTCTACATTCATCCTTCAATCACTCTATATAATTACCAGTCTCTCAATGGTATTTGTGTTCATACTGACCATCCTATAAATACTAGACCATTTTATTTTCATTGTTGTGCCATCTTAGGCTTCATATATGTTTCACTGTACTATTTTATTTAACTGCAATGGAGAAAGAGGAAAAAGATTTGGCTTTCCTTCATCAAATCTCCCCATATGAATCTTAAACTTTTCAATTTTAATAATTATCATTAATAATATATCACTAATATATCAATACCTTAAATGGTAGAATAGATTAAATTAAGACTGTTTTTATTTTGACTATTTATTCCTTCATTCTCTAGGGGAAAACAGAAAAACTGTGATCATAATTATAACATAACCATGGTCTTAATATTTTAAAAACAATATACATTTTTTCAATAAGAAATAATAATGAAAACCAAGATTATACAAGAAAAATACAAGGAAAAAAAACTTGTAAAGATAATAAAATATATCCCAAAATTACCTTCTCCTATTTTGTCCTTAATTTTAAACACATTACCAAGTTGTGGTACAGCTTCATAAAGCTTCTCAATATCTCTTTTAACACCTATCAAGGAAACAAGAATCTGTAGTTACACTTAAGTTTTTAAAAATTCAATGAAATAAATTCTAGAACATGGTTAATTACTAATAAAAATAATTTTAACAAACCTTAAAATCATGGTAAAGAAATCATTAAAACCCCATCAAGTTGCTATAACTCAAACAGATCTCTTAAGCTGTTGACAGATTATCAGATAGCTTAAGTCCCAGAATTACACACACACTACATTTCTACTACTCTGGAATTACATACTAACATATACCTTGTCATTGCATAGAATACAACACAACGAAGATGTAAAATTAAAAAAAAAAAAAAAAAAAAAAAATTTGTGCCATGATCACTAGATGGCATGACAAGGACACTGTACAATCTTATTGAAAATTATTTCCTTCTCCAAAAGGTACAAAATCTTACAAGCTTGCAAAAGTTTTAATGTATTGAATAGTCACAGTATACCCCAGAGAGAAGGTCTACTAAAGCTTTTAGGAATATCAAAAATATGTACTAAAAAATTGTCCCAATTACTAGTAGTACTCTTTATCCTTAACAGCAGCCAAATTGCTACTTTTAAGTAATATAAGCTCTTCATAAAAATGTACATTGCTAAAATAAGGGGAGACAATATTACAAAATGCAATAAACTAATAGATCGAAAAGAGAACTACATATTTAAAGTCTTCCGATTTTATTACAATAGCTAAAACAAGCAACAACTACTTTAAATTATCATAATATCCTGCACTGTGTAAAAGTTTAAGATATTTTCAAAGCCTTTTACATGCATTATCTTTTCAGATACCACTATATTATTGGCAGGACAGGAACTGTTCTGATTTTTCAGATAAGGAAATACTATTGAGGGAAGGTAAACCATTTACCCAATTTCAGAGGCATTGTTGATAAGTCTATAGGTTCATTCATTTAACAGTTTTTAAAAATGCTCAGCACTGGACATATTAAAAAATGAACAAATCTGATGCAGCCCCTGTTATTTAGGAGCTTAGTCTAGTGCAAGACAGGAGAGAGATATTAAAAACTCACTCTTAACACAATGTGGTCATTCTAATAACAGAGGAATGCATATACTTCTAGGTAGAAAGTAGGTAAATGAATACTTCTGAAGGTACTAGGAAGCCTTCTTCAAGCAACTGCTAAGCTGCTACCCAAAGAATTCACAAGCAGAGAAGGCTGAAGAAGACATTTTAGGAAGACTATGTATGCAAAGAAATGGGAAAAGGCATGGATTATTGGATTATTGAGAGGGGAAGGTGATGAAATTAAATGTGGCTGGGGAAGGGAAAGGTAGAGAGTGCTTGGAAGGTTTTTAACAGGAAAATGACAAATGGAAGAAGGATTTGAGGGGGGAGGAGGAGCACTAAAAGCTGGAGACCAAGTAAGAGGCCATAAAGATCTAGTCTAGTGTCCTTTCCATTACATCATCCTATCTAAGGAACTGGGAAGAAAGAGTTCAGGAAATAAAGGCGAGAACTTATTTAAACTGCTCTCACCTCCTCAGATGCTTCATAAGTGGACTGGGAAAGCTTCAATGATTTAAACGGAAGAAGTAATATAATAAAGCAATTATGAGTATCAGTTTTGGAGATGAGAGGCCAAGGTTAGAATCCCGGCTCCACCATTTACCAGCCAGTATGACCTTCCTTAAGCACACTGCTTGATCTCTATGTAGTTTCCTTGTCTATAAAAAAGGAGTAATAACAGTACTCATGCCATTGAGATACTGTGGATTAAATGAAATAATATACCTAAGTGAAGCTTTTAACAATGCCTGACACACGGTAAACATTAAATGACAATGGTAATTGTTACCATTGTAGTTAGTTATCAACATTATTACTTCAGGGCTTTTGCTATTATTTCCTCTGCTTGAAATGCTCTTCCCTCAAATCTTCATGTGGTTGGTTTATCATCAGTCTCCTCTAACATCCCATTTAAATTAGCACTCTTCCCCTTACACACATTACTCTGTTTATTGTCTGCAGAGTATTTATCCACCGTAAAATTATCCTGTTTATTTATTTGTTCATTTGTTTACTATATGCCTCCTCCAGTACAGAGTTTCCCTTATCTGTATAATCCGCAGTATTATCAGCTTTTAGTTAGAATAGTGCATGGAACGTGTGTTAAATAAATGAAATACCACTATCATCATGGGTATATGAGATAGCCGTAGAAAAAGCAAGTTCAGAAGTCACAACAGAGTGAAGCTAAAGACAACATCAGCTACCTTATTATGAGAGTCCATGTTACCGCCCTCTAAAAGACAAAACCAAGGCCTGGGAGAAAGCTGGCTTTTGAGGAGTCACAGTTGTCACAGCCTATTACAATCTTTCCTGATGAGTGTCAATTCCAAACACTTTCAAATTCCACAGGGTCACAAGAAAGGCACCATAAATGGGTACTAAATTGATCTGTCCAATTTGATATTACATTTCTTTGATTCTAAGACACAATTTTAACAACTCTGAAATCGGTATGCATCTTAAAAATACTGCCAGCCAGCATCAAAACTTGCAGAATAGGTGTCAGTGACTTAGAAAATCCAGGAAACCAATGAAGAGCATTTATTTAACTCTTAAGAGTCAATGGTTGTAGGAGGTGTGGTGGAGGTGGTGAAGCAGAAACCAAATGCAGGCCAGCTACTCCTAAATGGGTTCTTAATAGCAATAGCTTACAAAACAAAACAAAACAAAAGGATTCTTCAAAGAAATTCTGCATTACTAATGTATAAAGGACAATAAGGTATGTGTGTGTGGGGGAACAGGGTATCAATGATCTGAGTACAAAAAGTGATTCAGAAGAGACAGACCCTAAATATTTATTTTCCTTTCTATGTATTAAGGCAAAAAATTATTGTCTAATTAAGTGAAAAAGGACTCTTTCAGTAAGTATAACATAAAACATTCTAGGTGATAAGAAAGCATTGTATTATGGTACAACTAGCAATATTTTTGAGTAATACCTAAAATACAGTACATCTTACAATCAACAGTATTTGCATATGATGAAATATTTTGAAAACTCTATTTGTAGTGAATGTATTTATTCAAGTGTTTGTGTGCATGTTTTGTTGTGTGTACCTGTTAATACTTAAAGCTGTATGGTAGGATGATATAAAGCTGAGCTGTTCACTAGTTTTACGTGACTATCTAATTTAAATAAATAAAAACTAATTAAAAAGTTCATTTCTTCAGTTACACTAGCCACATGTGACAGTGCAGATATAGAAACATTTCCATTATCACAGAAAGTTCTGCTGGACAGTGTTGATGTAGAAAACCTGGAATCTAAATATCTGGATTCACTCCTGTCACTACCATTAATCATACTAGTCCTCAAGTCCCCTCACCTGTAAAATATAAGGGTTAGATTAGATGAACTTTACAAAGTATCCTTCCAACTACAATAGTCTGTGACTTTCCTATGAATTCCATACTTCAGCACTTCCCTCTGCCTGTAAGGACAAGGTGGCATTTGGAAATACAGATGCTGATTAGCTGTTAGAATCTATCACCAGAAAGAAGATGTACACAATATGAAAATACTGTAATGCACAAGTCATATGAATGACTGTAAGCTTAATGTGCTTTCAACCACTATTACTCACTAACTACGTACTCATTCATTTTCACAAAATCCAACATATGTTTATATTAAGGTTTCCTATGATAGCAGAACAACTTTGACATTTCTAAAAAACAGTAAATTTCTCTGCCAACCAAAATGCATGCAATATCCTCAAATTCTGCAGTGGGAAATGAGAGTGAACAACAAAAAACAGAATTCATATCAACAGCTGAAAAATACTACTAAAGGCTGAGGTGAATGAGTATATCATTTGAGGATTTAAGGGAAGGTCCATCACAAGCTAAAAGTTTATTTAAATGTTCATGTTTTATACATGAGGGTCCAGGTTTCTATTCTGAAATTTTATGTGAATTGTCTTCTGCTACATATACATTCAAGTTGATTTTAATAGCAACAGCCTCCTAACTGTTCTCCCTGCTTCCATCCTTGCCTACCTATAGTCTATTTTCAGCACAGTAGCCAGAGTGAGCCTGTTAAAGCTACATCATCAGGTCACTATTTTCCTCAAATCCTTTAATGTTTTCCCATTTCAGTCCATACAACAGCCAAAGAACCCCCTCTGCATACCTCTTTGATGTCACTTCCACCACCTCCCTCCTTCCAGCCACAATGACCTCCTTGCTATTCCTAAATGCCAGGCCCACTCCCATCTCAGGGCCTTTGCACTTGCTGTTCCCTCTGTCTGGAATGCTCTTCCTCAGATATCTGCATAGTTCACTCCTTCAGCACTTTCAAGTCTTAACTCAAAGGTCACCTCATTTGAAGTATTCTCTAATTACCCTGATTAAAATCACAATCTTCTCCAACACTTTAAATTTCCCCATTCCTCTACATTTTCTCCATTGTACTATATCAGTTTTGAATATACTATACACATTTTCTGTTTATTGTCTCCTTCCACTAAATTGAAGGCATAGATTTTGTTGTATGCACTGATTTACCCCTAGTACCTAGAAAAGTGCATCCACATAATAAAAGTTTAGTAAGTACTCATCGAATGAGTGAAATGCTTTCTTTTACTTACCATGGAGTAAAATGGACACACCAAGAATATACGTCACAATTGCTCTGGGACTTTGTATACTGTCTGATTTATATTTCCCATAACTAGGGAATCATATAATGTAGTCCAAACCGGGACACTCCAGAGGGTGAAAGGAGGTACTAATAATAATTAATCAACGTGAATAATTAGTGACAACAGGCAAAACTGGATCTATCACTGGCAAACCAGAACAGAAGTTCACTTTACCTGTAAGCCATTTTAGAAGTATGAACTAAGGGCATCCATTTAACATAATGAAAGCAAGCCTTCTAGTATAGGCCAATGTTATGGAGAAGACACTTACTGTATAGTTCTTTCATTGAACACAAATCTTTTATCACTGACTAAACTTAGAGCTTTTGGCATGTAATAGATACTACTAACAAGGGAAAAAAAGCTTGCTGAATGAATGAAAGAATAAACATTTGATCCTATACTGGGTACTTGTTCGTTGCAAGCACCTTTCTTAATAACCAAAAATGAAAAACAATCTAAAGGTCCAACAATAAAAAGATAATTAAATAAATTATAGCATACTATATAATGCAGAACACGGTTAAGTTCTGGGAATACAGAGATACATAAAACAAGTCCCACCTTCCAAGAGTTAGTCCATCAAGGGAAAGTAAATCAAATTAGAGCATGAAACAGCTATATGCCTGGACCTCATCAGTTTTACCCCTTACTGAACTTACCATTGAGTTATATTTTTTATATAACCTTAGGTTTTATTAAGGGTCATTTAAAAAAGAATACGAATCAAATTTCAGCATGTTTTATAAATTATCAGTCACTATTTATAATGTATTCAATGTGCCTTTACATTAAAAGCCAAAAAACTTTTGAAATTTGGGATAAAATTTGCCCCACTGTTTATTTCCCAACCAATTTTCAGACTATTAGAATAGTGGCATTTTCCTGAACATAATACTAAAACCAAGTCAGATTTATAATGCACAAATGAATCAGAAGGTATGGGAGATATTGCCTTCAAGGAGCTCATCTACAAACTGCACAGACAAAATATACAGAGTGCTAAACAATACAAGAATAATAATACAAGGCAGTACAGGATGCTGTGTCAAATGACTAATACAGGAAAGCTGAATCATGAAAAACAAGCAACTGCCAGAAAGGGGGGTGGGGGGAGAAGAAGAGGGACAGTGTCCATGAAATTGAATGAAACTGGCGTTTTTTAAGATTATTCTGGTACCAGTGTATAAATTGAACTGGAGAGTGGAAAGGAAGTGAAAGCAGTTTAGAAACGTCACTGTAATTCAGGAGCAAAGTGTTAAGGCAATGAATTAATATAGTGCCAGTAGGAAAGGAAAAAAAAAGGCAATGCTATACTTCTTAAAAATAAGATAAAGCTGGGTGACTGCATATGGGGAGCAAATACAAAACATAAATCCAAGACAATTCTGAAGTTTAAGCATAGGTAACTGGGATAATAATGGCTTTCATGGCCAAAAACAGGAAGATCAGGAACGGTACTCATTTTGAGACCAAAGATAAGTTTAGTTTTAGCCGGAAAGCAAAAGTATGCAATGTCACATTTTTCTAGGGCGATGTTAAAGTCTATTTTGTATTATGTAAAGTACACATCTAACATGGACAAATGGTCAAATCAATAGCTTTTGGACAAGCACTTAAAACAAAGATGGAAAAGATTTTAGCAACTATTAGGAACAAAAATACAGTCAACTGGAACTCCTCCATTTAACAAATATTTATTGAATGTCTACTATGTCCCAGGCACTGTGCTAGAGCAGGAATGCAGGTGCACATTTTAGTGTACAAGACCAGGTACTGTTTGACCCTTTCCTCCTCACACCAAGGTTTGGGATACAGTCAAATGATACTTCATGACATACACTGAGATGTGGCACTTTATTACTGTTACCAAAATTCATTTATTTGTGTCACTGAATTCTGCCTTTGAATACTTTAGTGAAGATCCTTCCAGTGTTGATTTCTAAATGCAATATGGTGAGTAGAAATAAGAACATAGGTCTAGGAGATTTATGTTTGACAGCTCATATGTTCTCAGGCAGTCACATTTGTCCTTGCAACTTCATCTGTAAAATGACAAGGGTGAACTACAATTCTCTTTCTAAGATGCAAGCCAATCCTAAATCTAGATCTTATGAAGCTTTACTGATTCTTAAAATGCTCCTACACAAACATACAACTTACTTTAAGATTTGAGTAATTATTTTTTTGTTTTTGAGAAGTTATTTTATTAAAAAACAATTTAAAATGGAGAATTGTTGCCTCTAAGTATATCTTTGAAATTAAACACATACCTGGAAGTTTAAAATTGTGCTCATATTTTTTTAAGGAGCCTTCAGCCTGAAATCGGTCAGGCAAAGGAGAAAAAGTCCTTGGCTCATCCACCTGAATCCCCAAAGTCGCTTCCATCACACAACTAGGATGCAAAACGCCAGCTAACGGATCATGTCCACAAGGGAAGCAAAGGAGCTGTGAAAATAAGAATATTGGAAAAGATTAGAAGTTTAAATCACTCACTTAAGCACTAAAAAAAAAATGCCACTGCCCCTAAAGGAGTAAACATTTAAGAATGCACCAGGGGTTCAAATCCCTAAAGGAAGGAGAATTGTTGGCAACTTCTAAGGATTTTATTTGCTTTACCTTCACCTTCCAGAAATTTTGGCAAGGGACCGAAGGGATAATTACCCAGCCGGTGGAGGCTAAGCAGCAGCTAGCAGCGGTGGAAGGGTGTGTGCAGGTGGAGGGGTGGGGGAAGCGGGTAGTGCAGCTCCTGGGCACCAGGCCGCCGGTGTGCGTGTTTGTGCGTGTAGAGAGGGAAGCAGTGCTGTTTGACCTGAGGACAGGGGCTGAAGGAGGAAATCTTTTGACTATTGAAAGGGAGAGCCAGGAGACTCGTCCCGGACCCACGCGAGTTTGTGGAGAGCTTATACAATACGGGACACGAGCACCGGGCGCAGGAAAAGAAGAGGGAATGAACCGGGATCCTCAAGTCAGCGCCGGGTCGCGAGCTCGGCGGTAAAGGATCTGCTCTCTTCTGACCCGAGACCGAACGGGATGCTTAGTGCGCAGGCGCGCGACTTTCCCGCCGCGGCTCAGCGGGATACGAAGGGGTGGGGGTGGGGGAACTGCACTGCGACAAGACCGAGTCACGAATCCTGAATTTATTTCTAAGCCCTTAGAATCCCGCGCCATGGAACAAACCGTCAGAAACTCACGGTTGAAGGGAATACGACTTCTGTGGTTTCCCAAATGCCTGGGTCACCAGCTCCAAAGCTCCCCTTTTAGCGAGTCTGCCAAACGCGCCTGCGCAATACTTTCCGCGCCGCCTCTTCTAGTTGCTCATGCGCACTATAAAGCTCTAGGCGCCGTGGAATCCACTGCTTGGCGCTTGCGCAGGGGAGTTGGGTTTCTGCCCTGAGGTCGTGGCTGGCTAATAGCTAGCCAAAGAGCAGTTATAGAAATAAATCCCAGGAATAACCATTACGAAAAAATAGGGTGGACCTATCGTAAAGTTAAGGATCCAACACTGTTTTCAGGAAAGAAGGCAATTCAGAGAAAGGAAAGCCTCAGGTCCTGGAGTCCTGACATGTACTACCATACTGTGGCCAACATGCCATGGGGCAGACTTAATGTCTTGACTTCATGCTTTTACTTCCTCTCCTTTGAGTGCCCTGCTTCTCTAATCAAACAAACAAACAAATGCCAATCGCTGATTGTTTATGGCTGTATTAACATAAATGGAAACAGTGGCATTCAGTTAGTCACTCATTCAATATATGTTATTTAACGCTCGGCTGTGAGGCAGGCAGTTGTTAGCGGCTGGAGTTATAGCAGTGAACTAGACAGACGAGTGCCACCCTTCTGTGAAGCTAAATTACAGTGAGGTGGTGACAATAAGCCAATGAATAAATGAAAATAAACAGTTTCACAGACTATCAACATCAGATAGGTCACTCTATAACCATGGTAGATCAAGACAAAAATAAGATCACTCCATAATCATGTCTGAACACAGACAAAACATGAACATTTTCAAAGGCACAAAAATACCAAAACATCTCCCTATCCTGACTAATATGAGTGATTGTGGCTTCTTTAAAAATTGCAATTTTAACTTCAGTCCAGTCTTCTCTCCTTCTAGATAATATTTACTAAAATAACCAATCATAAATTACCCCTGCTTCCTGCAGCAAAATCCCTCTTCCTCGAACCCTTCTCCAAATCACCTAACACAGGTCCAAATCCTCATGGTGTACAACTATAGATGTGTTTCTGGTACTCTCTGGCTGGAAGTTTTTAAAATAATCAAGTCTGAGATGCTTATTTTATATCCAAGTGATGATCTCAAGTGAATAAAAGGATATACTGGTCTGGAACACAGTCTGGGCTGAGATATAAATTTGTTTGTCATCAACTTATAAATGAAACTTAAAGCCTTGGACCTGGATGAGGTAATCAAGGCAAAGATTGTAGGAAGAGAAATGGGCCATGAGATCCTCCAACTTTTCAAAGTTCAGCATAGGAGGAAGGAAAAGCCAGGAAAGGAGGCTAAGAGCAGCCAGGAAAGTAAGGAGGTGCTGTCAGAAGTCAAGAAAGAAAGTTTTACAATTTAGAAGGAAGTGGTCAATTATAGCAAATGCTGCAAGAAAATAAAGTATGATGAGGTCACAGTAGTGACCATGGATTTGGCAACAACATGGTAACCATTAAAGCCTCTGTCAAGAGCAGTTTCAGAGGTGTACTGAGGCAGAAAGACTGGAATGTAATGAAAATGAAAGATGTAGAAGTGGAGACAATTCTTGAGATTTTGTTTGTGCATCTGTGTGTTTCTTGATTTTGGAGCTGGGGGAAAAGCAGAGAAATAGGATGGTGGGTAGAGTGGGTTATTAGAGCACAGGAAGTCTTTTGTTGCTATTGTGTTGACAGATAGATGTTTATATGACGGTGGGAATGATCTAATAGAGAAAGAGAAATTGTTGATGTGGGAGAAAAAGGGAATACCCACAGGAATAGGTTATAAAGAAGGATGAAGGCATTGATCCAAAACATAAGGAAGTGGGATGGGCCTTTTGAAAAAAACCTGGACTCCCATCTTTTTTACAGGATGGGAAGACAGAGAAGATGGGTCCAAGCAGGTGGTTTATGTATGGGTGGGAGGATAAGGTGGCATTTTGGTTTGCTAAAGCTGCTGAAATGCAATACACTCGAAATGGGTATGCTTTTAACAATGGGATTTATTAAGTTACAAGTTACAATTCTAAGTCCATGAAAATGTCCAAATTAAGGTATCAACAAGAGGATACCTTCTCTGAAGAAAGGCTGCTGGCATCTGGGGTTCCTCTGTTAGACAGTAAGGCACATGGCTGGCATCTGCTGGTCCTTCGCTCTTGGCTTTCATTGCTTTCAGCTTCTAATTCCAGTGGCTTTCTCTCTGAGTGTCTGTGGGTTCTCTCTTGGCATCTCCAGGGCATTTCTTTCTCAGCTTTCTGCCTTTTATCCCCTCATAAAGGACAAGGTAAGGGATTAAGACACACCTTGAATGGGCTGAGTCACATTTCAATTGAAACAACTTAATCAAAAAGTTCCACCCACAATAGGTCTGCCCCTACAAGGACAGATTAAAAGAACATGGCAGGGGCAAGATGGCGGCATAGAGAGGAGTGGAATTTAGTCAGTCCCCTGGAAAACTAATAAACAACCAGGAACAACTAGTAAATAATCTGGAATAACTGCTTGGGGACAAACATGACTGCCCACACTTTGTACACCAACCTGGATTGGGAGGAATGCCTGAGACCACAGCACAGAATCTGTAAGTGAAAGCTGCGAAACTATGCTGAGAGCTCCCTCCCCCACAGCAGGCGTTGCTGCAAAACCTCATTGTGGTAGAAACCAGCAGCACTCTCTGAGTGAGCCAATATAGCTCAGCTGAGCTCCAACTGGGTTTTAATAAACAAATGTAGACTGCCGAATACAAGTTACAACACCCCAATAAGCACACAGAGGCTTTTACTGATGACTGACCTTACAGAACCCAGAAGATGCATCTGTACTGGGAGAGGGAGCCCAGAAGACCGGGTGTTACCTTTGGCTAATGAGTGAAACTGGGGGCCTGTATACTGGCTCCAAAAGGGGGCTTTCTGTCCCTTTTTCTCTCTCTCAACCTCAGGGGCTCAGAATAGAGAGCTGCAGCCATTTTCAGTTCCCAGGGATCTGCCCCAGACAGGGGTGGAGATAACAGAGACAGAGAGACAATTCAAATGCAAATGATAAATCCTAGGGGGTGTTTTTCCCAAAGAGTAAGGAGGTGGGGCCCAGCTTTCCTTCAGAATCAGATCCCAGAGTCTGGGGGAAAACAGCCATAACAGAAACTAAAGCCAAAACACATCTCCTTACATCAGTTGGGAGTGATAGGCTGACAGGAGCCGCCTGCTGGGCAGGTTAGGAAAAGCACAGCAAATGGAAACCTCACAGGAAAGGCTATAAAGAAAATGCTGGGCAAACATAAGGTAAAACTCAAACATTTGAAAAAGCAACTGGCAGAAGCTATGGACATAAAAGGCATGACACAAGAGGTGAAAGACACAATGGAGACATACAACAGCAGATCTCAAGAGACAGAAGAAAACACTCAGGAACTGGAGAACAAGACACCTGAAAGCCTACACACAAAAGAACAGATAGTGAAAAGAATGGAAAAATATGAGCAATGTCTCAGGGAATTGAATGACAACATAAAATGCACCAATATACGTGTCATGGTTGTCCCAGAAGAGAAGAGAGGGGAAAAGGGGCAGAAGCAATAATAAAGGAAATAATCAATGAAAATTTCCCATCTCTTATGAAAGTCATAAAATTACAGATCTAAGAAGCGCAGTGTGCCCCAAACAGAATAGATCTGAATAGGCCTATGCCAAGACACTTAATAATCAGATTATCAAATGTCAAAGATAAGAAGAGAATCCTGAAAGCAGCTAGAGAAAAGTGATCCATCACATACAAAGGAAGCTTGATAAGACTATGTGCAGATTTCTCGGGAAAAACCATGGAGGCAAGAAGGAAGTGGGGTGATATATTTAAGATATTGAAAGAGAAAAACCACCAACCAAGAATCCTATATCTGGCAAAACTGTCCATCAAATATGAGGGAGAGTTTAAAATATTCTCTGACAAACAGACAATGAGAGAATTTGTGAACAAGAGACCTACGCTACCGGAAATACTAAAGGGAATACTACAGACAAATAGAAAAGATGGGAGTGAGAGGTTTGGAACACAGTTTTGGGGGATGGTAACACAGCAATGTGAGTACAGTGAACAAAGATGACTGTGAGGATGGTTAAAAGAGGAAGGTTAGGAGCATGTGGGACACCAAAAGGAAAGAGGAAAGATAAAGACTGTGACTGTATAACTAAGTGAAACCTAGGATGCTCAACGATTGTGATAAAATGTACAAATATGTTTTTACATGAGGGAGTACAAATGAATGTCAACCTTGCAAGGTGTTAAAAATAGGGTGGTATTCTTTTTATTAACAGAAACTTTGTATTATGCTTCCTTTAATGTGACAAAGAGAATATACCAAAGTTAAATACCTATAACAGGGGGACATGAGGGAGGGGTTTGGGAGTCTTGGCATTGGTGATATTGTCTGACTCTTTTCTGCTACTTTAGTTTAATTATATCTTTCCTTTCATTGCTTTTTAGCTGTCATGTTTTTCTTTCTTTCTTTCTTTTTCTTTTTCTTTTGTCTCTTTACCTTCTTTGACTCTTCCTCCTTCTTTGTGGAAAACATGGAGATGTCCTTATAGAGATAGTGGTGATGGTGGTGAATACACAAATATGTAACTATACAGGGAACCACTGATTGTTTACTTAGGACGGAAAGTATGGTTGGTGAACAAAGCCATCTTGAAAGAAAAAAACGGGCTGATGAAGAAATCTTGAGGGTACTACACTGAGTGAAATAAGTCAGACACATAAGGACAAATACTGCATGGTCTCACTGATATGAACTAATTGTAATATGTAAACACATATGCGGTCGCAGTTAGATCGTCTGGGGGGATGGCGGCCGGTTGCTGAACCCTCGGCTCTCGGCGTTGCTCGGAGGGTACCGGCGGCGGGGGCTCTTTCCCGGAGGCGAGGGCGAGGCAGGGGACTTGGCCAGTTCCCCGGCGGAGGCGTGCAAGGCGTGGAGGGCGGCGAGAAGGGAAAGGAAAGACACTCTTCCTCCAGTGGGGGTAGAACAAAAAAGGGGGTTTATTCAGGGGTGAGCACAGGTTATATAGGCTGGCAAGAAGGGCGGGGGTTGTTACAAGCCAATGCTGAGGGGATAAAGGCTAGGATTGGTTCTGAGAGGGTGCGGAGGTTAGGATTGGTTCTAAGAGGGCGCGGAGGTTGTTTGAAAAGGGGCGGGAATTGCTCTGGCAACGGTGTCTGGCAACAGTGTATGCGCACTGGTGGTGGCGGGAGTTGCTCTGGCAACGGGGGGTGTGCGGGCAAGATAAGGGGGTGGGGAAAAGGCGGTTCCCTCCGGCAAGCCTCCCCTAACGGTGGTATTTTGGGTGAGGAAATGGGGCCTGCCTCCGGCCTCACTTTCTCAGGCCTGGGGGGCTGTGGAGGGCGCTGTCGCCCGTGCCCACCACCCTCCCCAGGGGCTGATCAGGTCCCCCAGCCCAGGCCCGCCAAGTCGAAGCACGTAATCAGTATCCTGCACACATAGACATGAAATATAAGTTAACAGGATATAGAATGAGGATAAAGAATGGGGAGCAGTTGCTTATTATGAGTATAAAGTTCAACTAGGTTGAACCTAAGTGTTTGGAATTGGACAGAGGTGACGGTAGCACGTTATTGTGAGAGTAACTAACAGTGCTGAATGGTATGTGAATGTCATGGAAAGCGGAAGCTTAGAGTCACATATGTCACCAGAAGGAAAGTTGGAGGTTAAAAAATGGGAATGTGCAAAACAGGGAATTTTGTGGTGGACAATGTCCATGATTAACTGCACAAATATTAGAAATCTCTTTCATGAACTAAACAAATGTATGATACTAGAAGCTAATAATGTCAATTAAAAAAGAATCCTTTGATTCTCTCTTTGAAAAAACACACCTATTGTTTAAAAACAATATGTTTTTTAAAAAATGCCTATTGCAAACCATGTACTACAGTTAACAGTATCTTAACATTCTTTCATCAACAGTAACAAATGTACCATACCAATACTATGAGTCAATAATGGAGGGGGGGTGGTTAGGCGTAGGAGAGAAACTGAGTTTTCTTTTTTGTTTTTATTTCTTTTCTGGGGTAATGAAAATGCTCTAAAAATTGGAAAAAAAAATTAACTGTGCGATGGATGCAGAGCTGTATGATGGCACCATGGGCAATTGATTGTGCACTTTGAATCTTTGGATAATTGTATGGTATGTGAACAATCTCAATAAAATTAAAAAAAAAATGACATTTTCTGGGGTACATAACAGCTTCAAACCAGCACAGGTGTTTCCTATCTGATCACATCAATTTTCTGAATAAAATATGAGATGAGGTCTTCATCTGAGAGTGATGCAGGGAGGTATTAGAGATTGGAGGAGTGAGAAGAAAGTCTAAAGAATCTTCTGGGAGTGAGAATGTGAACTGGGGAAAGTTTGCAATATTGCCAGCAGGGTTGAGTGTCCATTTGCAGTCTGGGTCATCAATTTAAAGCATAGTGGTATGAGTTTTCTCAAGGAAACTTCAGTCAAGAGAGTGCAGACATGGAAAGGGATAACTGGATTTAACCGAGGATGAATATCACACAGAAAGCAAGTGAGAGTGTTTACAAAGAAGTAAACAAAAGTTTAGGGAGGTGATATAGATAGATAGATGATAGATAGATGGATGGATAGATAGATAGGTAACTAGATAAAGGTGGTGGGAACAAAGGATTGGGAATCCCATTGTAATCTAAGAATTTATGTATGGGAGTACAAGAATGAGTTAAAAGGATAGAGGTGGTAGATGGTATATGAGGTAGTGAAAACTGGGATTTCAGAGTTAAGACCACTGGAGAGGGTGGCTATATTTGCTGAAGGAAAAGATCCATTTTAGCGTGAAGAGATCAGATTATCCTGACCCCAAAACCCATTCCATGGCCAGGGAGATAGCAGTTACTTTGCCTAATCCACTTTCTCCCCAAGCAGTATGTGCCAGTTTGAATGTATTATGTCCCCAAAAACGCCATTATCATTGATGCAATCTTGTGTGAGCAGACATTTTAGTGTTGATTAGATTGTAATTCTTTGAGTACTTCCATGGAGATGCAACCCACCCAACTGTAGGTGATAACTCTGATTAGATAATTTTCAGGGAGGTGTGGTCTCACCCATTCAGCATGGGCCTTGATTAGTTTACTAGAGCACTATATAAGCTTGACAGAAGCAGCAAGCTTGCTACAGCCAAGAGGGACACTTTGGAGAATGCACGGGAGCTGACAGAGGAGCTGCAGCTTACAGAGACATTTTGGAGACAGCCTTTGAAAGCAGACTTTTGCTCCAGAGAAGCTAAGAGAGGACAAACGCCCCAAGAGCAACTAAGAGTGACATTTTTGAGGAGCTGCAGCCTAGAGAGGAACAGCCTGGGAGAAAGCCATTTTGAAACCAGAACTCTGGAGCAGACACTAGCCACGTGCCTTCCCAGCTAACAGAAGTTTTCCGGATGCCATTGGCCTTCCTTCAGTGAAGGTACCCCTTTAGCTTGGACACTTTATGGCTTTAAGACTGTAACTTTGTAACCAAATAAACCCCCTTTATAAAAGCCAATCCATTTCTGGTGTTTTGCGAAAAGGCAGAATTAGCAAACTACAACACTGTAAGTGGTATCCCCTCCTGAGGAGCTATTAAAACTCCTGAGGAACAGGCTATATTCCAGGTCAATTACAACAGAATTTCTGGAGGTAGGACCCATGCATCAGCATCTTCCAATGTGCAACCTAGGGGGAGAACAACTGATTGATAAGTTGGCCACATTTATCTGTAAAATCTGTATTATAGTCCTTGTCAAAGTTTCTCCCCCCATTTAATCATATAATTACTCCTTTACTTGGCAACCAGAAGTGTGTGGTGTGTTATGAGGTAGAAGGATGAGAAGAGTTCAGCAGACAACTTCTCCTGGACAAGGTAGGGATTTTGAAAACAACTGGATAAATACATGAGGACTTGGGGCCAAGTGGTACCTGGGCCCCAGCCTAGGTAGAGAATGACTAATTGTCCTCTAACTCTTTCCCTCCTTCAATGCAAAGTGCATAGGTTTTGATTCATACAGTCCAAAGTTAAGGAAAATTAAGAAGAAATTTTCATTTGAAAAATAAATAGTATTCTCTTTCTTTCTTTCTTTCCTTCCTCCCTCCCTCCCTCCCTCCCTCCTTCCTTCCTTCCTTCCTTCCTTCCTTCCTTCCTTTCTTTCTATTTATTTTGGGCTGTCATCCAAAGTGGGTAAGGGTGAATACTACAGTGTCACATAGTCTGAGTAAAGCAATATACTTTATTGGGAAAAGTTATTGACAAAGGTTAGCCAGAGAAGCCATGTAGACACTGTGGTTCTGTGCTCCAGCAATGGGATCCTGCCTTACTATTGTTTTCCTTTCTTACAGGCAATGCATGAGAACCATCTTATTGATGGGGTTCAAACTACGTGGATATCAGGTAACCTGCATTTAGATGCCAACTGATTATGAGTTGTTTGGGAAAATCAACTCCCCAACAACTAGAGACCTTGGGTCCTGTGAAAAATGGAGTTGGGTGCAGCTTCTCTATCTGGGAGAAGCAGGGAGCTCTAGTCCCAGCCAGTCAGTTGTACAGCCAACTCAGAATTAAGTTCCCAGCACAACTTTCAGATAATTCTGCTCCTCTCTCTCCGTGAAGGTGCATACAAAAGGAACAAAAACAAAACAACAAACAAAACAAAAGATAAAAAGAAATTACTAGCATATGAAAGGAAAAGTTACTGGAAGTCTTATCCCCTACTGATACGTCCACCACCCCCCCCATTTTTTAACCTTCACTATTTAATTGAAACAAATAGCTGAGGCACTTGCTTATAAACTCCTCAAAGTCAGACAACCTAGGACAAAGATAAAGCAAATGCATAGCTTTTGAATATGAATAGTATTTTTCTCTTAGGGCAATAATAAGTAAGTGGAATCTTCAGTTTATACATAAAATAGTAGACCTTCATTATAAAATGCATAGGGCAAATCCTTAGAATTTCATGGGAAAAGCTTTTACTTCAAAAATTAAGTGTAAACTTATTTAAAAGTCAAAGAGCTTCCTGTGAGTCAATTCTGAAATTGCAATGGAATGGTATGGAATTCTGAAATACACAAAGGTTCATAAAAAATGGTTCAGGTTCTCGATTAATAATGTGGAGACGAAAAATAACTGCCTTGCAGGATTGTTATAAAGATTAAATTTTAAAAATATGTAAAGCTTCTGATAGAGTTCATAGAAGACACCTAACATTTTAATTTTTATTCATTTGATAAATAATTTCTCAGACTTGCTGGGCCTAGCAATAGAGTAGGTACCTGTAATATGAAGACAACTAAGAAGGACTCTACCCTCAAGTAGCTGGAAGGCTATAGAGGGGTTGAAGCAGAAGTTTCCATGCTTAACCTTCATGACCAAGCTTTGAACATCTTTCTCAGGGAGGCCTCCCCACCTAAATACGTTGGGTCCCCAGGTGCACACTTCCATAGCACCCTGTTCTCTCTCTTTTATCACATTTCATTATCATTACTTTTTTTTGTGTGTGTGTGTGAGCACAAACTGTGAGTTTTATTAACTGCAGGTATTTCATGTATGTACATGTTTTTCCTCTTGCAAATTCTTTAACTGCTGAAATTACCCTTACAGACTACAAATATTGTAAAATGTGTTTGATTATTAATTTATAAAATTTACCTGCAAAATGATACATTCTGTATGGAGCCTTTGAAATTATATTTTGAGAGTTTATTTACAATCATTGAAATGCATGAGAACAATCTATAGATGGCTCTATAAACCTTGCAAGTAATCACAGGCTCCTTAAACTCACAACATATATCTATTTCAAGGTTAAGTAGAAGCCCATTTTCTTCAAAAGTAATTTTATACTACTTTTTCATAAAAATATAAAAGACTTAGTATTCATGTTTTTACAATATTGAACCCAAACCAAGATTTTCTACAAATTATACCACTTTCCAAAGTTTAAAAGACATCACAGAATAATGTGATATTAAACCAAATTGTCTCATCACTACAAAGTATTTTACTTTTAAGAAATATTGTGCAGTATTTCCTTTTAAACCTGACTTTTATGTTAGATTTCAATTGTGTATATGCCATGTAAACACACCAAATTTAATCCAAGTCATTCATATTTATGCAGTAGACTGTCATATGTGGCCAGTTACCACATACAGTCATACAGTAATTACAGAAATGGCAAAAGGCAATCTTTATGAAAGGCAAAAAAAAATCTTTTTAATAAAAGGCAACCAACACTGCCCTAATTTTCTGCAAAAATTACCTCTTCCTCCTACCTCTTTTCTCCTTTAAATGGTACCGTTTATAGCATGCCATTACTCAAAGATATTTATATCACTTTTACTTAAGATAGCTTTTTACATGGTTGCTTTCTTTTCTGATATGCTGAATT
Organism: Choloepus didactylus; assembly: GCF_015220235.1. Lineage (NCBI taxonomy): Eukaryota > Metazoa > Chordata > Mammalia > Pilosa > Megalonychidae > Choloepus > Choloepus didactylus. Next base: position 151,137,038 of record NC_051308.1, read on the forward strand.
TATCAAAAGTCACCAAGATTAGATGCCTAAGTATTATCCGATTTTTTGCTCGTTTTGAGGTTCCTCTAGAATGATTTTCCTCAGACAAGTGTGACTCTGAGAACGTAAGGAACCACAAGATAATGAATGATACAACAATATGAAACTTGTACCATTCCAAAGGTATAAATATATAATAAGTTCCTTGAACTTTCCATTTAGGACAAGAAGTCAGAAAAACTTTCTGAATGTGATATAAAAATAGAGCACATTTATCAACAGTAGAAAAACTCATAACCTTACAATAGCAAGGTATTAAATCTTACAGAATAACACATAGCCAAAAGCATTAGAAATTCATTGTCTGATATTCTGATACATTATTCTGAAAACATGTCTGATAGATACATACCATTAACATATAATAAAATATGGCATTTATTTCACGGGGGAAAAAAGGTAAGTTTCATCGCACAAACAGATTTACTGGATTTCAGCTTTGATTTTAGAGGTATATTTTAAAGATAAAAAAAAGCAAAACAAAATTCCCCTTAAAATAAAAGTCTTTATATATGTAATCCATTATTAATATTTTTTATGCTCTTACAAAGTAAAACATTTAGAAACTTTTGAACTCTAGAAAGTTTGATCAGTTAACCTTTTTGGATTTAACATATTTTAAATTCCCTTTAGAGAATCACTTTAATGTTTTCAGTCCATAAGTCCAACATGGATGGAGCAGTTCTATTTCTTTTTCTTCTTCTTTGGTGGTTGATCCTCAGAGCTGCTATTTATGGTGGTGCTACTGCTACTGGAGGAGCTGGAATCTGAGTCTGAATCAGAAGAGGAGGAAGAACTTGTGGAGGAAGCTGAAGATGAAAGACTAGAAGAGCTTTCATCAGTGTCACTATCCTCTGAGGAGGGTGAAGAAGAAGTTTCTTCATTTTCTGATGAAGAATCACTGGCTGAACTGTCCCTGCTATTTGTACTGGAACTGGTTACACACTTAGACCTTGTTTTCTTGGTCTTTTTTTCTACATTAGTTTTTCCAATGCTTTGTGGTGATAATAATCTGTTTTCTTTTTCTTTTAAAGCTTTCTTTAGTTCTGCTGTTCTTGAAGTCCTGTGTAGGTATTTTCTTTTTCCTGTGCATTCATAAGTCCAGTGTCCAAATTCTAAACATTTCTGACATCTTACATGTTGCTTATTTGCTTCCCTCACTGGCCCGAGCTCCTTAGGTCAGGCGCCCTGTTAGAGAAACGGCTACACTAAGCCACTCCCTGCTGGGGATTCAAGTCCGGCCTCACATCCCAGCGTCAGCTCACCTGCCGGTTGATGCGCGTCTCCCCGCTCCCAACCTGTCCTGTCCTATCATTACTTCTTAATGTCAACCTTTCCCATTCGACTTATCTTTATGAGGGTAAAGACGATGGCTGTCTTGAGCATGCATTCTGAGGTTGAACTGCCTGTGTGTACAGGGACAAGTTACTTAACCTCTCTGGGATTCTGGGTGATAGTAAAAGTAACTATTTCATCTAGTCTTTAGGTAAGTCAATGAATTAATAAATGTATATGCTTAGTACAGTACCTGGTATGTGATGAGCTGTATGTTGTGTTAGCCATTTTGACAACAATTATGATGGGATTCCCTGAGACATATTAAATAGTCAATAAATATTTGTCAAATGTCAAATGAATGAATGAGTACAAGGAACATAAGAAGGAGTGATTAACTCTAGGTCAGGGAACTTTTTCTGGGGAAACTGAAATCCAAGCTGAGCTTTGAAAAATTCATAGGAGCTCACTAGGTAAGTAGGGAAGAAAGAGGCATTCTAAGAGGTCTGTGACATATAGATGTGTTCTGAAAACTTTAAGTTGTTTGGTATTACTACAGGACAAATAGAGGAAAGAGAGATTGGTAGGAGATGAGCTAGAAAGTAGACAAGGCCCACACCATGAAAAGTCTTGTGTTCCTTCTCAAAATGAATGTGGTAGAGATCTAATGAAGGGTATGAAATAGGAGAGAGAGATAATTGGACTTGAGAAAGAGGCTATAAGCTGGGTGAGCTATTTGAGAAATATTATTAGCTGAGAGAGAGAGAGAAAATTCCAAATAGGTTACTTGAAATGATCTCTTACCACTGTCTGTTTGGAAAAGCTTCAGTTTTTTTACTCTACTCCTATGTGAGGCCTTGTACAGCTTATAGGACATTTCTGTTTTGTTTGTGTTTATTTCTCCCTCAGAGATGATGAAAGGAGAGCAAGGATCTAGTTTGTTTATGAACTACAAGTCTTACAAGAAAGCAAAATTAGCAATCTTGTTCTCATTATTGCTGACTGAGCTACAAGCATGTTTTGTTTCTAGTGTTACCAAATATGAGAAAGCTGTTGGATTAATAATAACTAGGTCAGTGGATCATAGAAACAATTAAGCCAATGGAAAGTACATCCCTTCTGATGTAGCCTTTTCCAGGAAGTGGACTGGGGAGTCTCTGTTGCCGAGGAGGAAGGAGATGCCAGGGAGGGGACAACCCGAGCCCTGGAGGTAGGAGCGGCTTTCTGTGTTCATCCTGTTTATTTGGGTGATGGATTGAGAGTTGTTTCTGCTGTTTTAGCTTCTCCTGCAGATGACAGTAGCTGTCAAAGGCATGTTCTAAGAGGGTCACTAATATGGCACTTGCCTCCTGAAACATCTCTCCTGTGAGACAATACCCCAAATAAGAGAAGATGCTGCTCCTGGGGCCAACGGTGGAAGAGTATGAACAAAGAGAGCAGATACTCCCTATATCAAGATATTGGCTCACAACAAGATTTAGGGAACTGGCAACACTACTTTCCTTTTTTGCCCGCTGCCCCTGTAATAATTAGGCATATTTGTTTTTAAGAACTTGGTGGATAGCTGAGAGAGGATTCGGATAAGCAGATCCCACCCCCACCCCCCTTGTCTTTAATTTTCTCTAGCTTCCTCAGGGTCCAGCTGGAGTTGAGGTACATAGATAATATCTAAGCTCAGGCCTGCATTAGAATAGTGAGGAAAAAAACATTTATAGTTAAAAGAACACAGTACTGGCAATGAGGAGCATAAACTCGAGCAGCCAAACTGGGGAACTTTCTTCCCATCCAGGAATCCTGAACAAAAACTAGGAAAGTTCAATATTGGGACTATAAGGGAAAACTTCCACAATTCCCTCTCAATCACACCTGTATATCTGAATTATTATGTAATGAGAAGGAGAAAGCAATATATTTAATGGGCATTGTGGTAGGTCAGTGTCAGGCACTGTAGTAAGATCTTTATGTGTATTATCTCATGAACGCTTTAATTATTGGACCTATTTTACAGATCAGGAAAATTTGTTTTAGAAAAGACTGATAAATTGCTGATAATGACAAGCCAGTGAGTGGCAAAACTGGAATTTTAATCCAAGACTCTGATTACAAAGGTCTTGATTTATATCAGACTTGAACTATAGTTTTAAAAAGTTTTTTTTCCAACATAGCTAGCAAATATTGTTCTAAGTTAAATATGAAACTGAATTTGAAAGCACAGGTAACCTCATGTGTTATTATTGGAAGATACTGGTTTTTGTTGTATTGTTTTTAGCATGGTTTCAAGAGATAGATTGGGTAAAAACAGGATTGGGTAAAAACAATTTTTTAAAAAGCTAAGCTTTTTTGTATAATAATTTTCTATCTAGCTTGCTGTCTTCTATCTGTTCATCTATCCCCTTTTCTGGTAACTGTAGATAGTTATAATCCAGTTTCAAAAATTGAAAACACAAAAAATGGGATGCTCTATGAGGGAGATCTGGAAATCTACCAAAGGAGAAAAAATATTTATAGGATGAAATAAATATGCTGTACTTAAAAGATGATTGTAGCATACAATGATAACAAATATCATATATTTCCCTAAAACATATATTTTTCAAACATCCTAGAAAAAATCCTGTTATCATTACTAAAATTCAGAGAGACTTACAGGACCAAATTCATATTTTTCTAATTTAAATGCAAACCTATGAAAGCTGAGGTTTTCTTTTAGTTCACTTGGATCCAAAAATACTGTTAAGACTGGAAGGTCAAGGAGCAAGTACTGTGATATGTCAAATTTCATCTCCAGGGACAAAACTTGCTAACATCTGGTACCACTCTGAAATGGGCTGACAATTTCAGTTCAGCCATTAATGGGAAAACTACCCACTTCAATGAAGTCATAATGGTTTGAATTCCAAGTGTTCATTATCTTTAAAGAAGATGAGTTAAAGTTTTGAAAAATCCTTAGAAATTGCAAGTTCAAGGCCTTTGTCTTGTGCCCTTTTGCTGGAAAAGAGATATGCCTGAAAGCACATTTTAAAAATGATATATCGATATTGTGTAAAACTTTTCATATTCTTGTATGTTTTTTAAATCCCAGAATAAGATGGTAATTAATCAGCTTTTATTTTAAAATTATAAAGATGTGAATGTCCATAATTTAAGACAATGTATTAAGATACAGCATTTAATACAGAAATGTTTATTAGTGCTAGCAGTTTTGCAGATTTAAAACAAGTATCGTCTCAGTTTTAGGTTTTAAATACCAAATTTTATCCCAAAGAAGAATTTTGCTGTTAGGTTATAAACCCTGTCCCTCCCCAAAATACCAAAATAGGATTTAAAATGGAGGCACAAACACAACCTACTGTGAAGTTTTAAATGCAGTGACAAACTTGACCCTTAAAAGTTTGATATTGGAGCATCACAAAGCTCTGTAAACTACAGCCCACAGGCCAAATCCAGCCTGTTGCCTATTTTTGTATAGGCTGCAAACTAAGGATAGATTTCACATTTTTAGATGATTGAAAACAATTTTTGTTAAAGAATAACATTTTGTGACACTAAAAGAATAACATTTTGTGACACTTGAAATTATATGAAATCAAATTTCAGTGTCCATAAATACTTTTTTTGTTTGTTTGAACATAGGCATGCTCATTAATTCATGTATTGCTGTAATTGCTTTGACTACAATGGTAGAGGAGTTGAGTAGTTGCCAAACTGTGTGTGGCCCACAAGGCCTAAAATATTTACTGTCTGTCCCTTAATGGGTAGATTTTGCCAATTCCTAGAGCACCACAACAGCAGTTTGTATTGTGGCATGGACATGCAAATAGAACAAATGTAACCAAGGAGTATAGAAGAAATTTTTGCCATACATTAAATCAGCTATTTAATATGGAAAAAGAAAGTACACAAGTATTTACTTTAGTATTTATTAATTACAACAGTTAAGAATTGTGACTAGCACTTTCCCATGGTAGTTTCTTTGTCTTGACAGAAGAACCTTAATTCACCTCTGCAGTGTGAAAAAGTACATTTATTTTCCCATGATCCTCCACAAGGCACAGATGAAGGAAATATGGTGCCAATCCATATGCTGAAGTCTTTGTTAACAGCATAACTATGGATGACAGTGATTTTGATGCTTAATTTTGACATGAAGAGAGAGGAGGAGGAGACAAATACACCGTGCCTACATTTGAAATGAAGGCAAAGATGCACCAAGTCTCTCCTTCCTGCTGCTTGTGTAGCTGGGAATGTGTTGTGGTAAAGCTAGTAAAATCACTTCAGTGTCCTTCAACAGCAACAATTGTAATTCTTCTTAACAGTTCAAGTCCTACTTGTGTTACTCATACATTCTACCTAACACATTCTTCTCTCTCTGGCCATTTGGAAAGGATAGAATAGCATTTATGTCTTAAAAATTTGGAGTAAATTAAGTTACAGTACAAGAATTTTTTTTTGAGAATTTTTATGTTACCTCTTGAGAAAGCTGGAAGCTCCTCTTTGTGTATATCTTCACAGCCTAGGAATATTCCCTGGAGTCATCCCTCAAAAGTGCTAGCTATAGTCTTAGAGAATATGCTATATGAAGCTAAAAGGATCCCTTAGCCTTATAGCCATCCCTGAAGATAGTGATCTATATACATAGGAATGTAAAGTCACCACCTCTTTTAGCCATCACATAGCTGAGGGGGGTGAGGGAGGAGAGTGGAACCAAAAATAAGGGAGCAGAAACAGAGGCCCAGGAATTGGACTGATTGGTGCCTTCTTACATGTGAAGTATAAAGCATAAGCACTCTAAACAGCAGTATAACAAAAAATTTTTAAATGAAAACCCAAAATATATTCTATTTTTTAGATCCTGTAAACACACAACAATTGATTATATGACCACTCATCTTTTTTATAAAAAGAAATCACATTTCTTTTATCTATGCTAGGCTCCAGTATTGCAATACTCTGGTCAGATGAAACACATCTGGAACTTATCAAAGCAAGTTAACTTTACAAAAAGCTCCTTGTAGCAAGACCTCTGGCCAATGTGTTCTTTCCATCACATTTCCACTGCAGTTTACCCATGAATAGTCACCATGAATATTAAAAATAAAAGATAAGTTTCCTTAAACTTTCATTTTGCTTGAGCAAAGTGAGCACTTTATCTAAAAATTAGTCTAACAACAGCATTCCAATTTTTTTTTTTTAGTAAACCTTGAGGCAGTTATTGAAACTTGAACATGTTTCTATGATATGCCTACTCCCCTCTTCCATGTCATTTGTGATTATCTTTTTATATTTGCTATTTTCAAAATGAGGTTAGGAAGTCCTATAAAAGTAATTAATAGAGAAACTAAACATTCTTCTTAAGGCACCTGCAGAGTGTTGAAATTATGTTAGGACCCAGGATCCTAGGCTCTTCACCCTTAACAGCTTAGTCCCAATACTGATGCAGCAGTAACTCTTCAATCATTTAAGACATTAACTTATGGGAAAATGTTAACTTATGGGAAAAACTATGGCTAAAGCCAAGATGTACAAGATGGCACCATAGTCTGGGTTCCCCTGAAGGCCAGTAAAATTTATTTGAGAATGTGATCCCAGGGAGGGAGAAGGCTGGAAGGGAAGGAAAGAGGTAAAACCAAGACAAGGTTGTGTTAAGGAGGTGGCCACCCCTATGGGTGATGGGTGCATGATCCCACAGGATCTTCTGAGAAGACTTTTGAAATATTGTCACAAAACTTCCACTTGAGATTGAAAGGAGAAGCAGGCATTTATCCACTGGCTTCTGCTCCACATTGGCCAAGACTCTCCTCTCGTCCAAGTTGTAGATGCTGGAGTGCTGAGTGGGTTCCTATGGGCATTCCACACAGGGGTGTCAGAGGTTCCTCGTGGAAAAAGTTAGAGGTGCACTTTGCGGTTTGAAACAAGAGTACTATTAAATTAATTCTGAACAAAATTAGATGAGTTCTGCATGGAACAGGTTATAGCAGCAGTGGCAGAAATGACAAGTAGGACTGATATGATTTGAAGTGGTACTGTGAAGGGTCTGAGATTTTACCCTACGTTCAAGCTAACATTAGCCTGTCATAGTTTCATGGATGCAGGAAGAAGACATAAGACTCTTGGGTTAGAGACAAAGGACTTTATTACAGTATTTATAGGCCCCCAAATCCCACAGTCACAGTGCAGAGGCGGGCCCAGGTGGATGTGGCATGAGCAGTGGATTTGTACCATAGCTGAGGAACACTGAGCTTAAGAATCCTCAATCCTTTAATTGGAGACTGGAAGCAAACCTGCCCAACTTTTTCTCTGGAAGGAGACATTATCCTTATTTTACTTGTCAGCAAACAATTTTTTTTCACTACCCCAGAGAAACACATTATTTCAGTCTCCCAAAGCTTTTCAGAGACCCTTGAAAAGCTAGTCTGGAACAAAAGCTGTTGGTGATTTTGCTCATAAGACATGCAGAAACTTGAGAGATCGATAGAGAATTGTTTCCCAACATGCACAAGAGGTATGCAATAGAAATGGTCTAGTAATAGAAACATTAAGAGTCTTTTGAGACTGGTCATCTTGCTTTCCATGAGCTACCTTCTGCAGTGTCCCTTGTTCCAGGATCTGGAAAATTCACACAATTGCCTCAGCTACCCTAACATAAGAAAAACTTATGGATCTTCCTTGACTCTCATCCATTCCCCTCACTGTTGCCATGGTTAATTACTAACTGCATGTACCTAAGTCATATTGCTTTTCTTTGATTCCAAAGGAAAGAAGATAACTTGTTCCATGCATTTTGTATGAAATTGAGGTGGTGGAGTCTTAAACTTCATCCCAAGGTGAGAAGACTTCTTCAGTGTTTGAGTACCGTAAGAGCATAGAGTAAGCAAGTTTTAGCAACATTTCTTTATTGACAGTTTAAAAACTGTTGGAACAACCCATCTCTTACACCTTACAGGCTGTAACAAATTTTCTTTTTGAAGAAACCTGAAGACAGGAATGATATTTTATTCATTTATATCTCTATCACCTAACACAAAACCTACCAGGTAATAGATGCCACAAAACTTTGAAATCAAGGTGTCAGTAGGGCTGAACTCCCTTAGAAGGCTCTCAGGCAAATCCTGCCTTGCCTCTTCTAGAATACCCAGCTGGAGATTTCTTGGTTGTGCCTGCCTAACTCCAAATTCTGCCTCTGTCTTCACATCACCTTCTCTCCTGTATCTGTCTTCTCTTCTCCCTGCGGATCATCTCCATGTGTCTCTCATAAGGACACTTGTCACTGGAGTTAGGGTCCACCTGCATAATCCATGATGGTCTATCTCATCGCAAGATCCTTAACTAAGTTATATCGGTAAAGACCCTTTTCCCAAATAAGGTCACATTCCCAGGTTCCAGGGGTCAGGACTTGGATATATCTTTTTGTGGGCCATCATTGAACCCATTGCAGTTCCATTCCCATTGCTCTCTCTCCCCATAACTGTACACTGCACATACATCTGAAAGCATTAAAAAGGATGTTGTTAGCAAATTACATATACCTGATGAGTGGAAGCTGGAGTGAAGTCTCAATGAAAACAAAAACAAAAACAAACAAACAAAAAGAAAATGAGCAAAACAGTCAAGTAACTAAAAACAATTTCTTATGATTAATGAATAGAGGTTTTATGCAGACAGTGACATCAAGGTAGAAAGCAGATGGTAAGAAAAAGAAGAAAACTAAGTATGCCAATTATGTATGAGGCACTATGCTTTGTTATTTTGCATGCTTTTTTTTTTTTAATGTAATGTTCCAATAATCCTGTTAGGCAGACAGTTAAGGCAGATATTTTGATAGACAGACATACATACAGATAGATAGATTTCTAAAAATCCTGTGATTTATTTAGTATAGATACTTTTAAATGTAATGTTCCAATAATCCTGTTAGACAGGTATATGTATATTTTTTAAACTTCATTGAAAAATTAAAAAAACAAACAACAACAAAACACATTTCAAACAAAACAAAGCAAAGGATTAAGAAAAACAAATAACCTAAAATAACTGTGTTGCTTCCAATATGTCTCTAACATACCCCCAAAAAATTAACAAACCCTAACAAAACAAAGGAATAAGAAAAACAAATAATCTAAAATAACTACATTGCTTCCAACATAGACAGGTATATTTTTTAAGATGCAGTTCAGAAAGGTTGTGTGTTTCCCAAATTGATATAGCTATCAAATGTGGTGCCAGAAATAAAAAAGAAAATCTGTTCCTCAGTTGCACAGAATTTAATTAATTATAATCTTTGGTTCACAGACACATGGTTATCACTAGACCTATTATTTATTAATTATTTATTTTTATTTATTAATCTAGTATTTGTTTATTTTAAATAATATAATGAACACCCATGAGAGCCTATGATCCTGCCCAAAAACTAGAACATTAACAGTTTACATCTGCTTATGTGTTCCTCTGCCATTTTATTCTCCCAAATGCCAGAAATTTACTCTTTTCATTATATCACAATTTCTGACATACTGAAAGAAGTGGGAAAAGCATTGGCTTAGAATCAGAAAATGCGTGTTCACATCTCAACTGAACCACACAGGAGGTAAGACTTTATGCCAGTGCTTATCTGGCATATGTGTCTGCCCCTTTCAACCTGCTTCAGGTGTAAAGACAAACCATCTGCAGGCTCTGTCTTCCCAGTCCACTAACAGCCTGGCTTGGCAGTGTATTAGAAATATCCTACCTGGTTCCAGATCATTCTAGGTGAACTATTGTAATTTAAAATGAATTGTTTAAAATATTTTCTTTATTTTACTTAAAATTAAGTAGTTATATTACTGTAGTGGCATAAAATTATATGCATATAGCATCTTTTATGCAAAAATCTTTGAATATTAGCATGTTGGTGAGAGAAACCTATGTTGGGAAATGATGGCCCTTAGGGACAAAATAATTAATTTTAAAGAGGGAAACATAGACAATAAACTGACGCTACCATGCTCATGGATCAATTTTCTAGAATTCATTTATATAAATTAAATCTATGGAATCTAGTCATAGTAATGAGAGTGGAAAAGGATAAAAATTTCTTCATTCTTACTTCATCTTGAGTATAAGAGTTTTACATAGGAAAACTCAACATAGCAGCTTTTTCTTTGAGAAAGAATATTTACGTATGAGCTATACATATTTTTAGTAATTAACATTCGAACTTTGATTAATGTTAAGATTCTCACCAATCATGTTCTGTAGTTAGGATGGCCGTATACTTTATCAAAAGTTATGCAAACTGGGATAAATTCTGAGAGTGAAAGGGGAAGTTTATTAACAATTACGCTGGGACAATAGGCATAAATTGGAACTGCTCCTGGCAAACAGGAACATATGATCACCATAGTAATAGTATATTTAAACCATCATTTCAATATTTTCTCAAATAAAATATGTAGGTAATTTTAATATGCTTCACTGGGCTCAAATCATGTTGTTTCAAATTATTAAACCGTTAATTAACTTCTAACAAATATACCACACCAATAGTCAAGACAAAATCCTGTTTATTTCATTAAGTTTGATTAACTAATATATGTTAACATAGTTTTATGGTTAGTCAAGATCAGACCATAATTTTTTTTTCTCCACTAAAGCACTTGTAGTGGTGGGAGATAAGTAAACAAATGTATTACCTGGAATGCATTTTTATTAAAATAGATTAACAATCACATAAATTATATTGTAATGTATTTTAGAATAAATTCTGGAATGCAGTATATGATATTTAGTGTTTTCTAGAAAGAATTCCTATGGAATAAGAATATGTGTTTGTGTGTGTGAAATAAGATTCTTATACTATAAGACAAGTGGTTGTGTAGTCTCACCTCATGCTGTTCACTATGGTGGCCGCTAGCCACATATAGCTATTGAGCACTTGAAACGTTGCTTGTCCAAATGAAGATGTGCCATGAAACAAAACAGACACTGGCTTTCAAAGACTTAGTATGATAAAAGTGTAAACAATCTCAAGAAGTCTTTATATTGAATATAAGCTGAAAAGGTAATATTTTGATATATTAGATTAAAATATTAAAATGAATTTCACCTGTTTATTTTTAATTTTGCTTAGAGTGACTACTAGAACATTTAAAATTGCATATGTGGCTCACATTGTATCTTTTTTGGACTCTGCTGGTCTAACCTCTTCGAAAAGATGGAAATGAAGATGAAACAAAACACCATGGGCACAAAAGACAAATGAACCATTTATTTGTCTAGTGATCCTAATGTAACCTATGCTTGGCCCTCATTTAATAGGATTTGGCTCAAGTGATTTGTCCCATCTGCCAATGTAGGTTCTTAGCTCTTGAAACCCCCACCCTCTAACCCCACCCTGCCCTGGTGTTTCTGAGTATTCTCATGGGTTCTTAGGCACAAATCTTATAAGTTGCTATATGTCTTTTCAAAATATTTTTATTCCTCCTGCTCCAGCCTCCCTTTTGTAGGCATCCCTGGCACCATGGTTGCTGCTTCCATTGGGGACCGTTGCATCTATATGATACTGCCATTACTGTTAATTTAGAGGAAACATCAAGGTGCCAAAATTGCACCTCATTGCAAATGGGAGTGAATGCTACTCTGACTCTTTCATGTTTAACTCTTGGGGGGTGGGGAGGCGGGGAGAAGAGGTGTACTACCTATGTCCAAATATCTTGTAGAACTTTAAATTCATCAGCTATTTATAATGTTATCTAAAGCTTCTTGTTCCCTATAGCACTTAGATATGAGTCTATGAGGGACTAAACTGAGAGAAAATTCTGACCAAGCCCAGAATTAGCCCCCCTGTTCATCCTTTAGGTTTTGCTTCTAGACCAAGCATGTCTGCCTGCCTCTTGTGTAGCAGCTGATAACTGGGGGAGGTGGAATTCAGTCACAGACATGCTTTTTTTTTATGGCTAGCAAAATGTGGTTTGAATGCTGAAAGGTAGACTACGCATGCTCCAGTTCACTGGGGTTCTCACTAGTTCCCAACATATTGTATTGTCCTGCATCACCCATCTGCTACTTGCAGGGATCCTGAATTTATTCCCCATTTTTATAGCTTAGTAACATCAGCATCACCAGAGAGCTGGTTAGAAATGCAGACTCTCAGGCCCAACTCAGACCTATTGAATCAGAATTTGCATATTTAAAAGACTCTTTATGATTCCTGTATACCTTGAAGTTTGAGAAATCCTGCTTTTTAGGATTTGTTCACTCCCTGAAGGATCCTTAATCCTCATTTAATAGGATTTGGCTCAAGTGATTAGCAGAAGTGCCCAGGCAAGTCTGGGCTCCAGTGGTGGGCACTGCTTAGCCTATGCTCCCTGCTATTTCAATAAAAAAGAAAAGAGACACAACTTTATAATTGGTACAAAACCTTGGAAACCAAAGGCAAGAATTCCTTTCTTCATTTTACATTGGAAAGGGAGTCACTGTTTTTGCTCACCTGCTTTCCTATCTCCTTATATGGCTTATTCTCAGGTAGTATATCCCAACTCTTTTTCATTCAGTGGCATCCTCCTTGGTGTTCACAGTTTCCATGACAAATTGACAGGGACTGCTGTTTTATGTTTTATTTAGAAATGCTCTGCTTGTTAATTTGGGGCAAGAGAAGGAGGAAATGTAGAGAAAGAGATCATCTGGACTTTCCTTTGTCTTAAGATGGTTTGAGTCTTTGGGGCCTGGCAAGACATTCCCCATTTGTGCTGCCCAGCCATCTTGCCCCTCAGAGATCTTCATTTGTTGCAAATCATCAAACATATTTGGCAAACAACAGGTCTCAGGTCTCTTGCTTGGAATCTCCCTGTCAAGCGGGGGGATGCTCTTTGTCTTCCTAACAACGAGGCTGGGTGGAGAAAGTGAAAGAAATCAGGTCTCTGATGACAGTCACAGGCTCTAGTGACCCTGAAGTCCCCCCCTCACATACTTTTTAAATAGCTATATTGAGGTATAATTCACATACAATATACCATTCATATATAAAGTATACAATTTGATGAATTTTAACATATATGTATGCAAAGCCATCACCACACTCAAGATAGTGAACCCATCCATCACCTCCAAAAGTTTCCTCCTGCCCCTTTGTAATCTTCCTGCCCATTCCCATTCCCCAGCCAACCCCTGATCTGCTTGGTATCATTATAGATAAGTTGTATTTTCTAGAGTTTTATACAAATGGGATCATGCAGATGTACTCTTTTTGTCTGACTTTTTTCACTCAGCATAATTATTTTGAACTTTATTCATGCTGCTGTAAGTATCAAGAGTCTTTTCCTTTTTATTGCTGAGTAGTATTCCACTATATGGATGTACCATGATTTGCTAATCCATTTACCTATTGGTGGACATTTGGGTTGTTTCTAGTTTTTTGTTATTATGAATAAAACTACTATGATTATTTGTATACAGGTTTTTGTATGGGCATATATTATTTCTTTTTCTCTTGGGTAAATACCTAGGAGTAGAATGCTGGATAATATGGTAGGTATATTATATTATTAGTCAGGGTTCTTCAGAGACAGAGCTGACAGGACATATATGTATAAGAGATTCATTATAGGAATTTATTATAGAATTTATTATAGGATTTATAATAGGAATTATAGAGCAGTCTGCAAGTTGGAAACTCTGATGAGGGTGACATTGAATTCCCCAGGAGAAGTTGGCTGGCTGAAATAGAGGTAGAAATTTTTCTTTCTGACTGCTAAAATCTTTAGTTTTGGCTTTAAGGCCTCCAACAATTGGCTGAGAAAATGCCTGTCATTGCTGAAGGTAATCTCTTTTATTGATTGTAGATGTAATCAAACTTAGATGCAATCAGCTGATTAGTAGTTTAAATCCATCTATAAAATACCCTTATACTCTCACAGGAACAATCAAACCAGTCCTTGTTTGACCAAAGAATTGGACACCACAAACTAGACAAGCTGACACATGAAATTAGCCATTACAATATGTTTTAGTTTCCTAGGCTGCTTATGCAAATACCAAGAAATGGGGCAGGTTAAGCAGTGGGAATTTATTTGCTTATGATTTTGAGGCTAAAAGAAAGTCCAAATCAAGACATTATCAAACTGATGCTTTCTCCCCAAAGACTGATATTCTGGGGCTTGCTGCTGGCTATTCTTGGTCCTTAAATTGTCACATGGCAATGCACATGGTGGCCTCTCCTGGCCTCTCCATTCTCTGCCAGGTTTTGGTGATTTCGGCCTCTAGTTGCTTCCTCTGTGGCTTTTTCTCTCATATCTGAATTCATTCCATTTGTAAAGAACTCCAGGAATAGGGTTGAAACCCATCCTGATGGGGCTGGGCCACACACACCTTAATTGAAGTAACCTGATCAAAAGGCCCATCTTAAAATGGGTTCCTACCCACAGAAATGTATTAAATTTAAGAACATGTTTTTCGGAGGTACATAAGCTTCAAACCACCACACAGTGTATGTTTAACTTTTTAAGAAAGTTCCAAACTGTTTTCCAAAGTGGTTGTACTATTTGATATCCTACCTATAGTGTATGAGAGGTCCAGTTCCTCCACAATCCTTGCCAACACTTGATGTAGCCAGACCTTTTCATTTTAGCCATTCTAATAAATGTATAGTGGGATCTCATTGTGCATTTCCCTAAGGACTAAGGATACTGACCATATTTTCATGTGCTTATCTGTCACCTGGTTATCTTTGTGAAGTGTCTGTTCAAATATATATATATATATATTACTGTTTTTTTACTTTTTTTAAAAATTCAATTTTATTGAGATATATTCACACACCGTAGAGTCATCCAAAGTGTACAATCAATTCACAGTACCATCATATAGTTGTGCATTCATCACCCCAATCTATTTTTTGAACATTTTTCTTGTACCAAAAAAAGTAAAAATAAGAATAAAAATAAAAGTAAAGAAGAACACCCAAACCTCACCCCTCCCACTCTATTTTTCATTTAGTTTTTTCTCCCCATTTTTCTACTCACCCATCCATACGTTGGATAAAGTGAGTGTGATCCATTAGGCTTTCACAATCACACTGTCACCTCTTGTAAGCTACATTGCTATACAATCATCTTCAAGAGTCAAGGCTACTGGGTTGCAGTTTGATAGTTTCAGGTATTTACTTCTAGTTATTCCAGTGCCTTAAAACCTAAAAAGGGTTATCTACATAGTGCATAAGAATGCTCACCAGAGTGACCTCTTGGCTCCATTTGGAATATCTCAGCCACTGAAACTTTATTTCATTCCATTTTGTATCCTCCTTTTGGTCAAGATGTTCTCAATCCCATGATGTTGGGTCCAGATTCATCCCTAGGAGTCATGTCCCTCATTGCCAGGGAGATTTACATCCCTGGGAGTCAGATCCCATGTAGGGGGGAGGGTGGTGAGTTCACCCACTGAGTTGGCTTAGCTAGAGAGAGACAGCCACATCTGAGCAACAAAGAGGTACTCAGCAGGAAACTCTTAAGCACAATTATAAGCAGGTTTAGCCTCTCCTGTGCAGTAACAAGCTTCATAAGGGCAAGTTCTGTGATAGAGGGCTCGGCACATCAAACTGCCAGTCCTCAATGGTTGTGAGAACATCAGCTACAATCCAGGTGAGGAAGCCCATCACCTCTGTATTTCCCTCCAGCTCCTCAGGGAGGCCCTGAATATATATTTTAATTCTCTGTTCAGATTACTTTAGGATGTGTTGCTATTTCACACTAACCTATGCAGACCTACCAGATCTCACTTCCTATTAAAAGTTTCATGTAATTATGGTATTTGAACAAACTGTGAGAGTTAAATTTATATATTTTGAATACATGGGCTCTTTATCAATTATTTGATTTGCAAATATTTTCTCCCAGTTAGTGACTTGTCTTTTCAGTTTTTTTGATATTTGAGTTAAAAGAGTCAATAAATCTCCTTTTTTTTTTTTAAATTTATAGGTTTATTTGTAATAACAAAAAAACTGGAAGCAATGTATATGCTTAACTGAAGGGGAATGGTTAAAGTATGAAACATTGAACAAGCGGTTATGCAAACTATTTATATAAAAAAATGAGGAAAAGAAAAGCATCCCCTGACATCCAAGAGCTGGCCTGATACTATCAATTAGGTCTTGCTGTTCTCCCATTGAACATAAACAATTTCACACAACAGCAGCATCAGACAGGGCCACTCTATGACTGTGATTGATCAAGGTAAAAACAAGACCATTCATACTTACATCTGAACAAAACATGAACCTTGACCAAATCACAAAAATAATCAAATATTGCCCTATCTTGGCTAATATGAGTGAGTGCTTGGGTTTCTTTACAAATTACATCTTTAGCTGTGATTCATACCTCTTCCCTATAGATAGATTCATTAAGATACCTAATAATTTTATTGTCCCTGCTTTCTGACAGCATCCAATTGAGAGCAAAGTCCTGTGTCCTTGAACCCCCCTAAAATCATCTAATACATGTATGTTTTAGTTTTCTTGGCTGCTCAAGCACATACTATGCAATGAAATGGCTTAAACAATGGCAATTTAACGGCTCACAGTTTTGAGGCTAGGAAAAAGTCCAAATCAAGATACTTTCTTCCTGAAGGCTGTGGAATTCTGGTGCTGGCTCCTGGTGCTCCTTGTTCCTGGACTCCTCTGTCACATGACTATGCACATGGCGGCCTCTCCTGGCCTCTCCCTTCCCTTCCAGGTTCTGTTGACTTTCAGCTTCTTGCTTCCTGTGATGTTTTTTTTCTATTTGTCTGAATTTCATTCTGCTTATGAAGGACTCCAGTAATAGGATTAAGACCCATCCTGGTTGGGTTGTGCCACCCCTTAACTGAAGTAACCTCACCAAGAGATCCTACTTACAGTTGGTTCATACCCATAGGAATTAAGTTTTTCTGGGGCACATGGCTCCAAACCACCATAAAGTCCAAATCCTCTGATAAATCCTTTTAAACACCCTCTTATTAAGAAACCTCATGGTGTGCTGTCTCCCTTGTTGCAATGAGCAATAAACCAAGGTTGCGTAACTCTAGGTGTGTTCCTGGTGGTATTTGCAGAAAACAATTGACAAAAAAATGAGATAGTTCTTTATGTGCTGATATAGAAGGATTTCAAGATATTTTGTGAAGTAATAAAAACTAAGGCTAGAAGACTGTGTGAAGTGGGCTACATTTGTGTAAACAAAGAATAGATATAGATTCATTTTCTTGTATATACAGAGAATGAATGTCTCAAGAAGGATATACAGGCAATTTCTAACAGGACTAACTCTGGAGAGAGAATTGGATGGCAGAAAATAGTATTGAGAGGAAAATTTACCTTTCATTGTATACCCCTTTGAATTTCATATCATGTGGTTATATTTTCTACTCAAAAGAATAAATAAAAATTAAAAGAAATTATTTAAATAATGTTTCCAACTGTGTAAGAACCATGTGTGTGTATATATATGCATATAATAAAAGCTAGAAGGAAAGTATTACTAGCAATGGTGGTTATTTCTGGAAGGTGGGATTACAGATAATTTTTTAAAATGCTCATCTTTATTTTACAAAATTCACCATGAATGACAATTGTTCTTACATTAAAGTGCAAACACATCGAGGAACAGAATGGTGAACTGTGGCGTATGCATACAATGGAATACTGAGCAACTATGAGAAGGAGTGAAGCTGTGAGACACACAATGAGGTGAATGGATCTTGTACACAGTATTTGAGTGAAGTATGCCAGAAAAAAAGGAAACACTATAATGCCTCACCAATATGGACTAACTACAATGTGTAAACTCAGAATTGAATCTTAGAACATAGCCTAACGTGGAAATAATTATTGTAATGGTCCCCAGATTGTAAGCTCTTACAGCAGTCAGCTCTATTCCTGAATTGTAATGCCTGTCTCTAAACTTTGAGATGCTGATCCCTTAGTGTATAACCTGGTTGGTCTCTGGAACAATGTGTATCTCTGAGACACCTGAAACTCCGAGCTAGAGCTCAGCAGATATGAATGTCAGTATTAGCGCATACAGCAACTGTAAAAAAAAAAAGGCTGAAAGAGCCCAGACTTCAATTAGTGATATGAATGAAGCAGATCTGGTTAAGACTAGGGCAAACTGGGCCAAAGGGTAAAGGTCAAAACTGACTGTGTTTTAAAACTTCAACTTCCGTGTGAGACCAAGGGAAGAGATGTCTATTTGGTGCAGGATCTATATTTTCTAAACAGTATAACTCTACAGGCAGTTTGTTCAAATACCACAATTACATGGAACTTTGAATAGGAAGTGAGATATGGTAGGTTAGTATAGGTTAGAGTGAAATAGTGACACATCCCAAAGTAATTTGGTCAGAGAATAAAAAATATATTTACAGCCCCCCCCCCCTAAGAAGCTGGGGGAAGGTGCAGAAGTATTGGACTTCCTCACCTGGACTGGTGTTGATGTTGTCACAAACATTGGGACTGGCAGTTTGATGTGCCGAGCCCCCTATCGTGGGACTTGCCCTTATGAAGCTCCTTACTGCAAAGGAGAGGCTAAACTTGCATATAATTGTGCCTAAGAGTCTCCCCCGAGTACCTCTTTGTTGCTCAGATGTGGCTCTCTCTCTCTCTAACCGAGCCACCTTGTCAGGTGAACTCACTGCCCTCCCTGCTACGTGGGACCCGATTCCCAGGGGTGTAAATCTCCCTGGCAATGCAGGATATGACTCCCGGGGATGAATCTGGATCCAGCATCATGGGATTGAGAATATCTTCTTGACCAAAACGGGGATGCAAAATGAGACAAAATAATTTCAGCAGCTGAGAGATCGCAAATGGAGTTGAGAGGTCACTCCGGTGGACATTCTTATGCACTATATAGATAACAACTCTTAGGTTTTAATGTATTGGAATAGCTAGAAGTAAATACCTGAAACTACCAAACTCCAACCCAGTAGGCTGGACTCCTGAAGACGACTGTATAATAATGTAGATTACAAGGGGTGACAGTGTGATTGTGAAAAGCTTATGGATCACACTCCTTTTATCTAGTGTATGGATGGATGAGTAGAAAAATGAGGACAAAAACTAAATGACAAAGAGGGTGGGATGGGGGGGATGGTTTGGGTGTTCTTTTTTTACTTTTATTTTTTATTCTTATTCTGATTCTTTCTGATGTAAGGAAAATGTTCAGAAATAGATTGTGATGATGAATGCATAAGTATATGATCGTACTGTGAACAGCTGATTGTATACCATGGATGATTGTATGGTATGTGAATATATTTCAATAAAACTGAATTTAAAAAAAAAAACACAAACACATAAAGTTATTTTTAAAAGAAAAAGGCTGAAAGGCTATGAAGAGAAGAGAAGCCAGTGGTCACCTGCTAAGGGCTAGAGTTTGTAAAGAGGACAAGCCGAGGAGCTTAAGGGGGCACCCATTCTCTCCAAGAAACCACTGCAGAACTTCAGAGGGGAACAAGGGTGTTGTCTGACAACATGTTGTGGATCATGCTTATTCAAAAATAACAACAGCACTCAGGATAACATGAGTCATATTTAATCACAGAGATCCCTTAGGTGAAGGAGTAGGAACTTCAGGAAGGAGTTCACTTTTTTTTTTTTATCCCTCATACCTAACACCCATAGTGTTATGTTGAGTGAATGTTGAGTGAATAAAAGAGGGAGAGAAAAAGGGAGGAAATAAAAAGCACTTGTCTTGTGGCATCAGAAGACGTGGACTAAATTCCTGATTCTGTGATATACTGGCAATCTCATCCTAAACAAACTGTTTAAACACTCAAGGTCTCAGTATCTTCTGTCTCTAAAATGGAAGGGTAGGACTCGATCAATGACGTGCATCCAAGGTTCACAAATCAAGTGACTTGTCAGTTAATTCACGACATATTTATGGTATTCCTTTCCCTTTTCTATAGTTGAATCTAATTTTCTTCTGTAAGTTTGCATCAAGTTCCAGGGGCTGAGATTTGCATATTTGCCAAGATGTGACTGTGTGTGTACATGCACATGTGGTAACATCTGGTCTTTGCGTATCATCGACATGTGCTGACATCCACTGAGATGTTCCTCCTCCTTTCCTGGTCTTGGCCATCAGCCCAGGCAAGACTCGATGTGAATTATACTTTATTTCCTTCCACAGGGCCTGTTTAGGCCCAAGAGCTGTCCTTGTTCCCACACCTTTGCCTCTTTTGGGTATAAGGAAAATACCCAGCCTCCCCTTGACACACCTTGGGGTGCAGGGAAACTCAGCGATCCTGTCTCAAGGTCATCAGTCTCAATTCACTATTCAGCCAATGCTTTTGCCCCCCATACCATGCTGCATGTAGGAAGCACCTAGATCCCTCAATATAGCTATCTGTGGTTTCTCCTATTCCCTCTCTCCCCTTTCTAGTTCTTGGCCTTGGGGAAGAGGTTTCTGAGGCCCCTTCTTAGGTTCCACTTGTATCTAAAACATTTTCCTCCTAGTCCCAGGGGAAACCTTGTCCTTACTCATCCCTCTAAATCTCTTGATTTATGCAATGTAACAATATACTATAGTGGACACACACCCAGGCTCTGGAACTAGACTGCCCTGTTTTGTATTCTGACTCTACTACTTCCTGGCTAAGTGACCTTAGGAAACTTATTTTGTCTCAATTTTATCTGTAAAATGGGGATGACAATAGTACCCACTTGTATTAGTTTCCTATAGCTGCTGTAAGTAATTACCATGAATTTAGTGGGTTAAAACAGCACAAATTTATCATTCTGCATTTCTGGGAAACAACAGAACTCCTAAAATCAGGATGTCAGCAGCAGTAGAGCCATGTTCCTTCTAGGAGCTCTAGGAGAGAATCCATTTCCTTGCCTTCTCTAGCTTCTAGAGGTTGCCATCATTTATCTGCTCATGACCCCTTCCTTCATTTTCAAAGCCAGCAACATAACATCTTCAAATCTCAATCTCTCTCTCTCTCTCTCTCTCTCTCTCTCTCTCTCTCTCTCTCTCTCTCTCTCTCTCTCTCATTCTCACTCTCTGACCTCTGCTTCCACTGTCACATCTCCTCTCCCTCTGACCCTCTGGCTTCCTCATAAGGATCCTTGTGATTACACTGGATCCATTCAGATAATCCAGGATAGTCTCCTCATCTCAAAATTCTTAAATTAATCATACCTGCAAAGTCTCTTTTGCTATGTAAGGTAACATATTCACAGGTATCAGGGAGTAAGACATGAACATCTTTGGGGGCCATTATTCTACCACAACACCTAATAGAATTATTGTGAGGATTAAATAAGATAATACACATAAACTGCTTAGCTTGATACAATATTATTATTAAGCCTAAATGGCTGGCTTTTGAAACTAATAAGCCAAGAATTATTATCTGAAGTCTGCTGTCATCTTTTTGGGGGACAATACATGTTCATATTCTGTCTGCCACCTGAGTAAAGAGAAGAGTTGTGGGGTGTGAGGAAATGTGGGGTAAAATGTCTATAAAATTGTAGATATCCATTCATGCCATACCTGTAAGCATTTTCATTTTTTCCTGAACTGGCCCTCATGCAACGAAGTCTACCCAACAATGAACTAGATGGCCTCTAAGATTCATTCCTACTCTATGTTTAGGCCCCATGTCTGAGCAAGTATGAGTTTGTCTAAGACTCCTTCCTGGATTTTCTTTCCACTCTCTTTTCCTCTCTTCCTCTCCCTTCCCACAAATCCAAGCAGTAACATAAATGCTAGGAGGGAGTGTGCAGTCGGGATGGGGCATAGTTGGGACTGGCATCCTAAAAGGGGCTGTTCATTTGTGTTGGGCAGCATCAGTCCTACCCCCTAGTTGGAAGAAAACATTTGATGGTACTCCATTAGCTTTAGAGAACATGAGCACTTCCAGGTGACAGTTGAGAGATCCTGGAGAGTGAAACTGAAGTTTGAAGGGAGTCTTGCTTTGTTGATCTGAGTAGAGCCATCTGGTCTTTCACAGTCCTCAATAGCTGGGCTAGCTTGACTGTGCTCA
This sequence comes from Choloepus didactylus, assembly GCF_015220235.1. Taxonomy (NCBI): domain Eukaryota; kingdom Metazoa; phylum Chordata; class Mammalia; order Pilosa; family Megalonychidae; genus Choloepus; species Choloepus didactylus. The sequence continues at coordinate 151,159,349 of NC_051308.1, forward strand.
GTCAAGGCTGCAAGTCGTCAGCTCTAAAAGTGACAAGAAGCGGGCAGCATTTAGTTTCTTAAATCCAGGAAGGAAATTCTTTTAAAATGCTGGAAGATGTAAGAATGTGCTCCCCAAAGTGGGGTCAGGAAGTCCCCAGCGGGGAGCTGTGTCTCATTTTGTGAAATAATCTCTAGAAATTACAAGTGTGGATCTTGTGGCAACTGAGGATTAGAATCAACACTGAAAAAAGGAAGTAATGGTTTTAGGAAAGGAAGACATACATTAATTTTTAATTATGAGCAGCTGTGGTACATCTGGATTGGCAGTGACACAGTGAGGAGACAAGGGATAGAATCCAGTTGGACATTTAACCTTGGTACTTATTACTAATCAATAATTGTAAGGATTACCAGTTATTAAGTTCCTACTATGTTCAAGATCCCATACTTGGAACTTATTTACATTACCTTTAATTCTTAAAAATAACTCTACAAAGTAATAGATTATTTTCTTGTTTTATTCTATACATATTCACTCAGTTTGGTTTCCTTATGTTTAAAACTGGAATTAAAATGTCTATCTTACAATACTGCTGGGAGAACTGAATATAAAAATATATGTCAAAGTGCCTGACCTTTAGCAGGTGTCCAATATATATGTTGAATCAGGCAAAAAGAAGTGAATATGAAAGACATTTTGCTTGATTACTTCATTTGGCAATGGTATTGGGTGCCTGATATATTCTAGGCCCAGTATCAACAAAATCAAAATATAGCCCTCACCTCAGAATGCTCATAGCCTAATGGGGAAATCTAGACCAAAAAAAATTTGATTAGACAAGAAAGTTACTGATTAGAGTTTGATATTATATATTTTGGGAGAGAGGTATATATAGTATGCTAAAATAAGTGCTTCCAAAACCAGGAAGCACATGAGCAGACCCTTAAAAGGAGTGAGTAGGAACTGGGGTGTGTGCCTGTTTGTATGACCTGTGCATTCATTTGGGCAGGGAGTAACTGCCAATAGTTGCCAATAGTTTAATACTGTTAGATGAATGTGCTTATAAGGCTGGACAGGTAGGCAAGAGTAAGCTCATGCCAGTTCTCAAACACAGTTCTAAGTTTAAATTGCTAAATGCTGAAAGTGATGGGGCACCACTGAAGGATTTTATGAAAGGTATGCTCTGTTTATGCTAATGGTTTAGCAAGATTATTTAGGTAAACTTGTGGAATAAGGGAGCACTATACCAGATGCATGGAGAGTTAGGAAGCTAAAAAGAGGCAATACAGTATAGCAGTTTAAAATGTGAGGTCTGGACTCCCAGGGGTGTGAATCCCCCTGGCAACGTGGGAAATAACTCCTGGGGATGAGCCTGAACCCAGATTTGTGGGATTGAGAAAATCTTCTTGGACCAAAAGGGGGAAGAGAAATGAAACAAAATAAAGTTTCAGTGGCTGAGAGATTTCAAATGGGGTCGAGATGTCACTCTGGAGAGCATTCTTATGCACTATATAGGTATCACTTTTTAGTTTTCAGTGTGTTGGAACGGCTAGAGTGAAATATCTGAAGCTGTCAAACAGCAATCCAGTGACCTTGATTCTTGAAGTCGACTGTATACCTAGGTAGCTTGCACAGTGTGACTGTGTGATTGTGAAAACCTTGTGGCTCACACTCCCTTTATCCAGTGAATAGACAGATGAGTGGGAAAATAGGGACAAATATTAGATGAATAGGTTGGGATGGAGGGGATGGAAAGTTTTGGGTGTTCCTTTTTGCTTTTATTTTTATTTTCTTGGTGTAAGGAAAAGGTTCAAAATTGATCCTGGTGATGAATGCACGACTATAAGATGGTGCTGTGAACGACGGTACACTGTGGATGAGATTGTAGAGTGTGTGAATATATCTCAATGAAACTGTATTTTAAAAAAAGTAAATGAACAATAGGGGGTGAGGAATAGTATGGGGTGTTTTGGATGTTCTTTTTTACTTTAATTTTTATTCTTATTTTTTGGAGTAATAAATGTTCAAAGATGGATTGTGGTGATGAATGTACAACTATATGATGATACTGTGAACAACTATACACTTTGGATGATTGTATGGTATGTATCTCAATAAAATTTCATTAAAAACTATGAGGCTTGGAGACAGCCTGGGTCCAGATTTTCTGACTTCATCATTTTCTAGTTGTATGGACATGGATAATTTACTTAGCCTCTTTCTGCCTCAGTTTCTTCATCTGCGAAATGGGGATAAAAATAGTATTTACCTCATAGGATTAGTTATAATTAAAAAAGTTTATATATATATCTATATATATAGATATATATATGTATGTATGTATATATAGCAAACAGTATAATGCCTGCCACCATAATGAGGTCCAAATAAATGTTGGCTTGTTATTTTATTATTATTATTAATATTAATGTAGTAGTGCAAAGGAGAAATGACGAGGGCTAGGTTAAGGCAATGGCAGTGGGGCCAGAAAGAAGGGGATTGTGTCAAGGAAGTGGAATTGAAAGGACTTGTTACCAGAGAGAATTAACATGGCTTCAGAAGGAATGGAAAGACAGGAGAGCCACTTGGATTCACTGGATGAGTGGGGGAGACCTGAAGTCAAAGACTGCAGGTTCTCGTTTATAGTCTTCTACTATTCTTTTTGAGCAGACATGCACTTATTCTGCATGTCTTGGTCTATATGTACCAAGTTCAAATTTCATCCATAAACCCAGAAGCACTAGAAATACAAATGATTTTAATTTTCTCTAACTCAACTTTAATTTTCTCTAACTCAACTTTTCTGTTTTGAGCCTTCTTTCCCTTAGATGACCAAAAGATAATCTATAGAATTAGGATCCCCTGTCCTTTTCCCAAGGTTGCATCTAAGTTCTAGGAGTGCCAGGACATTGGGCATTACATCATTGGTGTCATCTAGCAAAGCTGACATCCTCTGAGGGTGCCATCAATTCACTGGGTCATCAGTCTGTTTTTGAATCACCTCTCAAGCTTATTCCTAAAACCCCCTATAGGTTCAGACCTCAGACCTTCATCTTGCACACACAGCAATCATTCTGCTTCTGGGTCAGCTGCTTCCATGACTTGCTCGGTCGTGGAAAACTCCGTAAGGGTGCTAGGGCCATTTATCACTTCTGTACCACTCTTGGGCACATGGAGGTCATTCCACCTTTTTTTTTTTTTTTTTTTTTTTTTTTTAAGGTCCTAGTTCTTCAAAGCACCTGTAGAATTTTATCTCTGTTCTTGGATTTCCTAAACCTATCCAGAGTTTCTGTAGACTTCCCCAGGTCTCAACTCACCCTGAGAGATGGGGTGAGGATATCCAGGAGCAAAGCCATTTTCTCAAGGACCCCAAGTATTTAAGCTGCTTCTTCTCCTTGACTCTCCTTTCTCAACTATCCAGATCTGAAGCCAGCCCTTATCTTTGTTTTCTTTAGTCTGATTGCTCCCCTCAGGGCCTAGCTTTTGAAACTCAAAAGCTAGGAAGAGACTCTTTTTTTCAATCTGTTTTCTTCTGAAACATGCCTTCCCTGAGGCAATGAAGGAGGGGAAATGCTGAAAGAGAGGGACTTTTCACAGAAAAATAATCCATTAATATTTCATAGATATTGTCCTACCACGTTTAAACAGTTCAGGCTATAACCTACAATCTCTTTTGGCTTCAGTCTTTGAAAGTTTTTTTTTTTTTTTTTTTATCTTTCCCCTATTTAACAGATTTGATCTATTTAATTTTGATAGTAAGAATGTCACCAGATGCAGACATCTCTAGAAGAAAAGTGAAGCCAGCACTTTTGAATTAGGGGAAAAATTAAGAGTAGGAATGAAAGATGGTTTCTCCCTCAAAATAGTACCTTGGTTGCCACAGGGTGGGAAAGGGCTGAAACTGGGGAAAGGTCTATGAAAAACTAAGTTGGGAAAAAGGTTTTGTCTCGGGTTAAACTAGAGTGAGTACACTCTGATTTGTCTCAGACAATCTTAGTTTATGCTGGTTTTCTCATGTCCCCATCTAGATAGTGCTTCCTTTCATAGTCAAAACTGTCATGGCCAGATGAGTTTGGGTGCTCAACTAGGGCAGTGGTTTTCAAACAAAATTATTTTTCTGCTGCAGACTACTTTTTGTAAACAAAATCTTACAGAGACCCCAAAATGTAAAGCAGATAAAATCTGCTTTTATTGAATAAATAAATTTGTATATTCAATTTTAATACTTGCTATGCCATAAGGTCTAGAAACAAGAGCACAAATAAACTATGCTGGTTTAATACAAACAAACAAACAAACAAAAAACTGTTATGCTTGGGTGCTAAATTATGTGGTCACCATATTTCTAGCTTATATGTTTTCTCAAATGTTCCCTTTTGAAGCCAGACTCAAAACACCAAAAACCTTAATTCCCAAGATTTTTCCTGATGTAAAGAGGCCAATGAACTCAACCAAGAGTTTGAGATCCAGAAGGGTCTTTGTTTTTAAATCTAGGACTATTAAGGTCAACAGCTATTTACTCAGATACAAAAATCATAATTTCATTATGTACAAATAAGGTTATACTATTTAGCCATTTTTCCTTTGTTTTCATTTTTCACGTCTATTACTGTGGTTTCACAAATCTACTTTGCCCATTCAATTTGTAGCGGCAAAGACAATCTCAAACCATTTGCTCTTCTATGCTTCCTACCAACACTTTTGGAGTTCTTAATCATCCTTGAATAAAATGAAAATATATACTGCTTAGATAAAATCTCCTAATGATGGGAAGCCACCACCTGCCCTAGAGCTCCATTCCTAGCCCTCACCTGCCCCCAAAGTCCTTGTTTCCAATAAAGCTAAGTCCTTAAAGAAAAAAAAAAAGGATAGTTTCTAGCATATGTATTTGGTGTCCTATGAGGTTGATTAGATCCTGAAGACAAACAAACAAACAAAAAAATGGGCCTAAAGCCATAGCGATTTCCTGTAAACACAAAGTACCTGCTGCAATTTACTTCCCTGACCCCCTGAAGTGCTTCTCTTGTGTAGGGGTTAGGAGATAAGGTTGTCAAGACTGGACAGAAAGTCAGCAGATCAACTGGATATACTAGAACCTGATTAACTAACTCTAGAGTCTAGAACAACCCTTTGCCTTCTTTCATCTTTCGTTATTGCTAGGGGATTCTATTGATTGTCCTTATTGGAAACATTCAGTTTTATGTCTGGAATGCTGTTTTTCAGCTCTGTGTTATTAGGAAATGTTCTTTTATTTTTGTGTTAATTTAGACAAGTTTTTGTGGTATAGATGCATTATAGTTCCTCTTTAAATGTCCCACCCTACTTTTATAGCATATTTAAAGGTTGTTTCTAATATGGAAAAATATATTGCCTCTATTTTTATGAAATTTATGAATTCTTATTATTCAATTTTAAGAGATTCATAAGACTAATGTAATTTTTTATCATTTACAGCATTTAAAAAATAAAATTTAATTTTTCTTTGAGGAATTTGTAGAACATGACAAAGTTGGTAAGTATTTTTAAACTGTGAACAATATTTACATTGAAACAGAATAATGTAATTTGCAATCAAAATGTTATCAATAAAAGCATAAAATGATATAAGAACAGTTGTTTTGTAAATAATGCATATTCCTGTAACGTGTTATCTTTTGGTTATTGAGCAAGTGAGTTATCACTCCAGACTATTAGAAACATGAAAGAGCTCAGTAATTCCTTCCGGTCATATGTGGAGAAGATAAAATACTTCAATTCCTTCTGAAGAGACTGGAAAACTGAAGATCCTTCTGGGCTCTCATTAAATGTCTTTTTGCCAGTATTTCAAAGATTTTGGAGAAATTCTCAGAAGATTACAGACTCTGCCTGGGATAAAAGGGTGGGAAATAAGAACAGATGGCAATTTTCCAATTGCAAATAAATCCAGAAGATATGTTTTATTGGCTAAGTGAAGTGGAATCTTTCTATTGGACCTCTCTGACAGTTTGCAATATTGGAGTCAAAGTGAATTCTTTCTCTTCAAAGATGGGGGAAGTAATAAAGTAGGAAGCAGATAGTATAAAAAGACAGGGCAGGTATGGAGAAGAAGGCTGGCCTTTTGGTTGAATATTTCAAATTAGGTGAACTAGGGAAAGAAAGGTAAAACACAGTGCTGTAAAAATCAAGTGCAAGGTACATTATGTGACAGGGTCATTGTGATGATGTATCATTCACTCTTCTTATAATGGTAACTGCAGTATAAGCCATCTTTTCTGAGCCCCTACAATATATCAAGTGCACTGCATGTGCTTTCGCATGCATTATTATGAATCCTCACAATTGTCCGTGGTAATATAGCCTGACTTATTCTGGCTCTTGCCCTGTGCACAAGCTCCTTCAACTCCCTTCTTTCCCTAAAATATTTGTGGTAGTCCCCAAACTGTGGCTCACATGTGGTGACAGACAAGTTCAGCCAGTGACCATCTTTGCTGGGTACCAATGTGTCTGCCAAGCACACATTGCTGCAGATTGATGGACACTAGCACTGCTTTCCCCAGGCACCAATGTCCTTAGTGGACATCATCATTGCCCTCCACCTTTCTTCCTAATAGGTACCATTATTTCTTCTGGGCATCACCATCAATTCCATTGGCTACCACTGTCAATGGCCAGAAGTTCCAGGGGTTCCAGAGTTTCATAGTGCTTTGTGGAGAAGTGGCAGAGAGTACATAGGCCACACACTGATTAAGGAGTACAGTGTGTTACAGTGTTTTTAATGAAAATAGTTCTTTCAGTTTTTAACTTCCTGTCTCCACCACACGGTGGTTCCATTTAGCAAATTAGAAAACTGAGTCTCAAAGAAATTAAGTAACTTCAAAAGTAACTTGCCTAGAATCACACAGCTAGTAAGTGGTAGAACTGATGGTTGGACTTGGGTTTATTTAAAGCCTAGAGTTTCTCAATACACCATGCTCTCCCACCATCCTTAGCTTTTCTAGAGCATTTGACTGCTCTGAATAACTCTTCCTTGGAACTTGAAACTCTCTCTTCTCTTTACCTCCAAGACTTTTGTGATGGTTAATTTCATGTGTCAAATTGGCTAGGTTATGGTGTCCAGTTCTTTAGCCAATCAAGCACTGGCCTGATTGTTACTGTGGAGATATTTCATAGATGGATTAAATTATATGTCAGTAGATTACATCTATGGCTGATTACAAAGTAGTTTGCCTTCAGCAATGAGAAGAGTCTCCTTATCCAATCAGTTGGAGGCCTTAAAGCCAGAACTGAGGATTTCAGCAATCAGAAAGAATTTCTATCTCTACTTCAGCCAGCCAGGTTCTTCTGGGGAATTCATTGTCACCTTTGCAGTTCACAACTTATGGCTTCTCCAGGAGAATTCAATATCACCATCAAGTTTCCAACTTTTGGCCTGCCCTATGGAATTCAGACTTGCCAGTCCCCATGGTCATGTGAGCCAATTCCTATAATAAATCTCTTAATGTTCTTATATGCACATATATATATATATCCTGTTGGTTCTGTTTCTCTGAAGAACCCTGACTAATACAACCCTGTACAATCCAAATATTCCTCCAGATTGGTTCTTCATTGTTTTTTTCCCCATTAACTGTTGCCATTTCCCCATGCTCACTACTCATCCTCTTTCCACCTTGATGCTTTCCTTTATACTTTCTAGTTTCATCTATTACCTCTAAAATATTTTCAACAACATTAATTTAACAAACATTTATTCATCTCTTATTATATGCCATCACTGTGCTAAGCAATGGAATGCAAATCCATCAAGGAATTTATAGCCTAGTGTGGAAAATACTCTAATCATTAATTACTGCACAATACGTTAGGTACTGCAAAAGGGCAGGCCTAGGGTGTGATGGGGCAATAAAAGTTATAACATAAAAGTTGAAAGCTATAGAGAAGGGGCAAAGCAATCAGTCTGGGAACTAAGGGGAAGATAGAAAAGGGGCTCTTAAACTGAGCCTTAAAGGGGAATTTGGTGTTAGATAGGTAAGGATGGGTTAGGAGAAAGGCAGAATGTTCAAGGCAGAGGAAGTAACATCTTCAAGGACACACAGTCTTGAAACCACGTTTCCTGTTGCAGGAACCATAAGTAGTTCAGTAAGTAGAAGCATGTGGAAAGGAAGTATGTGGGAAGAAGCAATAGGGAATGATATGAGGGTATTCACAGGTCCCAACAAAAATGCCTCCAGAGGCTAAGCAAACAAAGTCAGTGAGTGGAGCAGACTGGATAAAATATAATATGGGAACTGGAGACTCTGACAAACCAAAGAGCACCTATATTGTTCAACTGGGCAACAACTACTTACTACCTCCTTCAGCCTGATGTCACCATTGTGAATGCAGGCACAAATATTGGCAAATATTTTTTGTTATTTTTCAAGAGAAGCTTAAAATACATATTTTTCTGTGAAATTTCCCAATTTGTTAAAATACCATGTGGGCCAAACAAAATACATCTGCATGCAGCATCTGGACCAACTCAGAAAGACTCTTGAGTGTTAAGATAAAGAGATTGAACTGCCTGCTAAACACTGTGGGAAATCATTGAATGTTTAAAGTGAGTACTGACACCATCAGACTTGTGTTTTCCAAAGATTATTAATTCATTGATAGACGTATGGAGGCTGGATTGGAGTGGAGCAAGACTGAGAGGATGGTTGACTCGTTGGATGTCTATGGCAGGAACCCAGATGAGTAGCCAAGAGAAAGAGGCAGCAGGGATGGAGAAAAGGGGAAGATAAGGAATGTGTGGGATCTGCAGAGTTTGGTGACTGATTAATTTTGAGGGGTAAAGAGACAGAGAAGAGCCAGAAAAATTTCCTTGCTTTGTGGGTCGACAGTTTTCTAGAAGTCCAGAAACCTTTCTCCTTTTGAAAAACGTTCTGCATCTCACCTAGGGAATAGCAAAATGTTCCCGACAGTCAAGTCAAGCCTGGTTATGATGAAAGAAAATCCAAGGAGCATATTTATGAATGTTTTATGGACTCCACCCAGAGATTCATTTTTCTGGACTATGAACTTTCTCTCCAGCAACATGATTCTGCATGGTCACAGGATAAGGCAGCATGGCTTGCCCAAAGCAGTATGGAGAGGGCTATTTTCCACTTCAACATTCTCCTTTTAGAATGCCTCTTTCTTGTAGCAACAAATGTAGCTCTCATCCTTAGGGCATAATGCCCTTGTTATTATAATAGATACCTGGCTAGTCTTCCACATTCTGAGTCTCCATGCTTCAACTTGTCCTCAAGAGGCTCTCTCTTTTCAAACACATCAAGATGAAGCACTCTTGGTTTTCAAGGCCTTCCACAACCTGGCACTGAACCACCTATTCCTAACTACTGCCTGATTTGTACACTCTGTTCTCTGTAGGCTGGTATCCTCAAAGCTCATTGTTGCCTTAAAGACTTGGGTCCCTCTGGAATGCCCTACCTTCTCTCATTTGGAATGCTGCTTTCTCCACAAACTTCTCTGTCTATATTGGCCTCAATGCTCCTCCTATTTCTAAATTTCAATAGCGTCTGCTAGATGGGCCAAAGGAGGAGTCCCTAAAGAATTAATTAAAATGCTTGCCATATACAGGAAAGTGCCCAGAACTGGTTCTTTCCTGTGTAAGCTGCAATGACTCTAGCAGGCTGCTTTCAGGGAGCCAGCTTGCATCCTGCCCATGGTGGACTGAACTGGACAGGCACTGTATGTGCCAAAGGGCAACTGTATTTGGAGTCATCCCTGAGGTGACTTGTCACAAATCCGACCCCAAATGCATGTTCTGTATGGTGCTAAATTCTCTTTTGGGGAAGGATAAAATGTTAGATGAACAAAGTTACTTGTATTAAGTTGCTGTCTTGAGAGAAACCACATTGCCAATTCTCTGTGTAGACACTACATTTGCCGGTGCAGGAGAAACCCCAGATCCAGGCTCTCTGAATGGCTGGTGGGGCAACTTCCTTTGCTACCTCAAATTCCTGCATATTTTTACAAATAAGCCCCATGAATAAAGGAAGTCTGTGCATGTCTTATACTAAATCGAACAGTTTTGTATTTTTTAAGCTATTGTTTCATTGGCTTTAGGCATCTTCCCAAGAAGCCCTCAGAGACATCTCAAATGGAAAGCACATGGGTATCTCCAGGCAAGATCAATTGGCAACCTTTCAAGAGGCCCCAAAGGATGGATTAGCTCAGTGAATTTACTACAGCCTATGATCTGGCTCTCAGTCCAACAGATTTAGAAACTGGGTTTTATCAACACTTACAACATAGATCTATCTGTCATTAGTGGCTCACATTAATCAGCCCACAAAGATTGGTGGAAAAAGCCACATTGTCTATACATTAGTAACTGTCCCAAAGACTGCAATACTTACTTGGAACAGGAAATCTGAGTAAGGGTTAAAGTAAGGAGAGTTCCTGTTTCCTAACATCTATGAGAAGGAAAGAGGTGGAGCTGGTGTTGGTGACAGAAACTTGCCATAAACCACAGCTGATATTTTTGGTGAATCAGCTGGCAGTGAACAACCATCATTGGTGGGTGTCTGTCACAGATGTGATAGTTTCTCTTTGATTTGGTGTTTGGCAATGGATAATCCATAATGGAGATACATCCATCCCAGCAACCAGGGTGCTTGCAGCTTTACTGAATGATGGCAATAAGTCCTATTTAAGAAAATGATTGATTGGGTATGGGGGAAGAGGGAGAAGAAGGAGTCATGGATGATCCCCAAGTTTATGACTTGAGTAACTGGATGAATAATAGAGCCATTTACTGAGATAAGGATCATTAGATTGTGAGTTCAGGTTTGGATATACTGCATTTAGAGTGCCTTAGAGACAGCCAAATTGAAGTGTCCTGCAGGCAGTTCCATATTCAGAAGTGTGTTCTGTGCCAAAGATAGAAATTTGGGATTTATCAGAAATAGATAACTCAAATCATGAAAATTGAGGCTATATCCTCAGGGGAAAGTACAGAGAGCAAAGAGTAGAGGTCTAGGACAGAATTTTGAGGAATACTGGCATTTAATTGTTGGATAGAGGATGATAAGCTGACATAGAAGACTAAGAAAGGATAGCTGAAAAAGTAGAAAGAAAAGCAGGAGCATGCTAACATGGAAACCAAACCAGAGACTATTTAAAGGAAGTTGAATGTTGATGTAAATTCCAAGTATAAAATGCCTGTGGCACAGCAGAGTTGAGTATTGTCAAAGAAAAAATTGCACTGGGCATTGTAAAGCAGGCAAGGATGACTTTATTCAAAGCTTTATGCAATAGGGAGAAGAGATCAGAAGGCTACTGCAACAGGAGAGAGAGAGACAGAGACCAGAGGCTATCATGTAGGAAAGAGAGACAAAAACCAAATCTGAACTCAACTCCGCTGAAGCCAAGGATAGAAGGGTTTTTAAGGACGGGGGTGAGGTAGTGAAAAAGTACTGTAGCAGTGGTGTGGGTCGATCACATGGAGTTATCTCCTGAGTTTACTGTTTAGGTCAGATGTAACACATTCTTTCTGGATTCTATAAGGGCCAGGGGAGGAAGGACAGGGAACTAGAGACAAGGAGAAACTTGTCTAAAGTTTAGTCAAGCTAAGGGGAAGCTAAGACTGTCTTGGTCAGTGACACAAATGGTGGAAGATTTTTTAATCTATTATTTTCCTGGATCACAGGGTTCAGGTAAATTCAAAATTGTCACTGTCTTTGTTTAGCAAGATTCTGTCTGGGGTAGACATGGTCACTGGCAGCAGTACTCCCTCTTAGGGAGTTTAGGAGCTCTGGAGAAATCCTCTGTATCATGCGACATCTATCTTGCCATGGTGGGGGGCACTTTATTTGGGCTTAATTTCTATACCCTTTGCTACATAAATAAGGAGATAAGGAACTTAATTGGATTAACAACAACAAAAGAATGAAAAAGAGATCTTGGTATTTAGCAGAAGCAGTTTTAGCATAATGATGTGGGTGAAATAATGATCAAAGTGGGCTGAGGAACCAAAGGTGGGCCTCTAGAAGTGTGTGTGTATCTGTATGTGTGTTTGTGTGTGTGTGTGTGTGAAAGCCAAATGTATGTTACTTAACATGGTGGGAAAAACTGGATCAGACTATTTTTAAAATACCTTTTAAATGTTATAGAATACTTGGCCTTAGAAATTTCACTTACACAAGTTTGGCTTTTCCAAGAGCCAGAGGTGATGGCAATAAAAAAATTTTGGAAAAGCTCTTTCTGGGAATTTTTTTATTTTTCAATTTTAAGCTTTTTCTTTTGAAATACTTTCAAACTTAAAGGACAGTTACAAAAATAAAACAAACCCCATACAGAGAACTCCAATATCCTCCTATACCCCTAGATACCCAGATCCATCAATTTTAACATTCTGCCAGATTTGCCGTATCATTCTGTCTAACCATCTATCAGTCCATCTATTTATCTATCAATCCATTTTCTGAACACAAGTATAGGTTGTATATGCCATGCTCCTTGAAAACTTAATATTACCATGTACATTTCCTAAGAACTAGGATATTCACTTATGTATCCACCTTAAGTGCAGTTACCAAATTCAAGAAAATTAATATGGATATAAAACTAACAGTTTATATGGCTATTTTTCATATATCCCAATAATGTCCTTTTGAGCCTTCTCTCACCCTTGTTAGATCCTGTCCAGGATCATGTATTGCCTTTAATTGTCATTGTCTCTTTACTTGCTCTTTTTTTAAAAAATTGTGGTGACATATATACTACATAAACTCTCCCATATCAACCACTCCCAAGCATATTGTTCCAGTTTGCTAGAGCTGCTATTATGAAAAATACCAGAAATGGATTGGCTTTTATAAAGGTGATTTTTCAGGTTACAAATTTACAGTTCTAAGGCTATAAAAGTGTCCAAACTAAGGCATCAACAAGAGGATACCTTCACTGAGGAAAGCCCTATGGCTTCTGGAACATCTCTGTTAGCTGGGAAGGCATCTGCTGGTCCTTTGCTCCCGGGTTGCATTGCTTTCACTTCTGATTCTAGTGGCCTTCTCTTTAAGCATGTGTGGATGCTCACTTAGCTGCTTCGGGGCAAACTCTAGGCTTCATCTCTTAGCTTAGCAACTCTAAACGTCTGGTTGCAACGGCCATCTCCAAAATGTCTCTGGGTGTTTTCTCTCTAAGTCATCTCTCTTTGTGTTGGCACTTGTGGGTCCTCCTTGCTTCTCCTGAGGGCAAACTGCAGATTACATATCTTAGCTTCTCTCCAAAATGTGTCTTTCAGCTTCTCCGAGCTCCTTCTCTCCTTGAGCTCTCTTAAAGGACTCCGTTAAACTAATCAAGACCCACCCAGAATGGGCAGGGTCACACCTCCATGGAAACGATCTAATAAAAAGTTTGGTGGGTCACATCGCCATGGAAACAACCTAATCAAATGTCCCACCCTAATCAAAAGACTAATAAGTCTGCCCCCACAAGATTGCATTAAAGAACATGGCTTTTATGAGGGACATAATAGATTCAAACCAGCACACATACCATGCAGTGGGGGTAATCATATTCACTATGTTTCGGTATCCCCTTCCTTCCATTTTAAAGCACTCCCATTTTCCCAAACGGAAACTCTACATCCATTTTGCATTAACTCCCCATCCCTCCTGCTCCCTGCTCCTGACAACCTATACTCTAACTTCTGTCTCTATGAACGTGCACAGTCTCCAATGTTTTCTTTGTAGTTACTATGGGGCTTAAATATAATAGCTTAAATCTGTAACAACTGCATCTGCTTTGATATCAACATAACTTCAGAAGTATACACAAACTATGTTCCTATACCCCGATGGCCACAAATAGGGGTCTTGTGAGGATAAAATGAGATAATTCATGTAAAATCCCCAACACAGTATCTGACATAAAGTAAGGACCCCATATAAATGTTAGCTTTTAGTATTATTAATTAAACATAGTAAAAGAACTTGAAATATTATCATAAGTTTAACATAATTGGGAATATTAATTCAATTGAAAAGTTATTTGAATCATAGGTTTCATCAAGCAATAAACCCCAAATACAATAGAAATCCTTTTCTAAAATTTGAAGAACCTTTAAAGATACCGATTTTGATTTTTCAAAAAGGCAAAGTTTGAGCAGCCCTTTAATAAGACAGCCCTTTACCACTAAAAAGCTAGCCTGGGGAAGTTCCCCTCCAAAATTGTCACAGCATCTCATCAACTATAGGAACTCAATTCATGTTTAGATACCATGCTTCCCCTGCCCCAATCTTACTTTATATACATGAAGGCTATAAAATAGAATAAAGTAATTCAACAATCAAAATACTGTTTAAAATCAGTACAGAAGAAGTAAACAGTCTTTAAAAATTTATATGGTAATATAATAATACTGAAATTCTTAAGACCAAATTTTTTAAGTATGATTTCAATTTTTAGAGAAGAGAAAAAAGAGAAGAAAAAATTTATGTCATAAAATAGAATTAATTTAGTTAACGCTACTAAATGCTTTGTTATTTTTAGTGACATAAAATTAATTGACCTATATCTAACTCCATTTTGTGAACTGCTATGGACAAGAAAGGCCTAATTCCCTTTTAATTTTCATTCGTTTGTTCACTCATTCATTCATTCACTTAAATATTTATTGATACCTACAGGAAAGCTTGGTTTATGTGGTGAGCTAAAACAGACACAGACTGTTTAATAGTAAAACATCTCTTTGAAAATACAGTAATTGCTACACTGGCAAAAAATGTTGATTCTTAAATCATTTTTCAGTAAATGTTGATTCTTAAATCATTTTTCAGTATTTGGATTCTTTATGACCTTCCAAAAGGCAGATATTAGAGAACAAAGGTCAAGGTATTTTGTATCTGTGACACAAAATAATGTGAGACCAGACTCTAAAGAATTTAACTTGAAGTGGAAGCTATTAAAGCATATAAACATACTTTGTCTCATTTTATTTGGCTGAGGGTGATAAAGGGAATAAGCAACAGTATTGTCCAGAGGCCAAAAGATGCCAGAGGCAAAAAATTACAGAAGGCTTCACAACACAGCCCAAGTTACTGGAATCTTGGAAAAGACAGATATAGAAATACAGTAAACTTTTGTTTATCTTGGAATTCCAACAACCAGCATCTTCAAATAACTAGAATTTTCCTTCCTATTTTGCACTCAGCTTTTATGGAACAAGACAAATAGGAAATATGCTCTTGCCAGAAATTTTGTTTAAAAACCAAAACCAGGATAAGCTATAAGGACAGTAGAGGTTTCAATGTAATTTCTCACATATTCCATACAGCTATACAGTGAAAACTGTTCAGGGTCAAATAAATCAAATTACACCAAACCAACATTTAGTGTACATTCATTCCTTCAGGCAACAAGTGTGTATTGAGTTCCTATGTACCAGGTATATAGCAGGCTACAGTATAATTCTATGCAAAACATTCAGGAAGCATGTGTGGATTAGAACCCTCATGTAAGGAAATAGTGAGGGCAAGGTTGTGAAGGAAGTTTGGAGCTTGTCTTTAAAAGACCTTGAATATCAGGCTAAAGAATTATGGAAGAATTTTTGAAGCAAGGAAAGATGTGATAAAAAAGAGTATTGTACTCATTTGCAGCAAGTTGGTAGGCTAGTATTTGATTCTCTTTTTCCCCTTTGATGGGACCATTGCTAAATTCTCAGAGAAGCAGGAAGTGAGGTTCTGAAAGATTAGTGGCTATAACAAGACTCTTCATCTGAGACAGCCACTGGAATTTGATGGGCCAAGAGAAGTAAGCTGAGTCAGAAATTATACCAGAGAGTTGAAGTTCAATGTGCCAAGGCCCCAAATCAGAAAGAGACCAAGTACTGAAATTGGCCAAGAATTTAAAACTGGGAAGGTGAAAGAAAATGAAAGAAGCCAGAGGTGGAAGAGAAGGGAGAAAGAAGGGGTTGGGAAGAAGTGAATGGGGGCCATCTGGCTTGAAGGGCCAGAAATGGTAGTGGTAGGAATGGAAAAGAAGGGAGAGATAATGTGAAGGAGGCACCATTCGGGGTGTTTGACCACACATCACTTTTCTGAGAATGCATGAGTGGGCCCTGGGTTGCCGTATTTGCATTACATAAGTTATCCATTGGCCAAAGCTGATTGGACTAGGGTGGACACCTGCATCTAAACTGGGACTATCAGATCCTCTCCTGAGTATTCAGAATTGAGAAGTGAGACATCTGGTACATCTGAAACCTTCCATAAATGAAGATGGCATTAATTTGAAAGCTATGTTAGCCATGTGGAAATCAAAACAGTGAGGGCAGCTTTGGAACAAAGATAAAGACAGACAAAGATAATAGCCTACCTTCGTCATGGCTTTTTGGTCCCTGGTCCCAGTTCTTTTGAAGGCTCTGTTTCTGTTCTTTCCCTTTGACTCTGTAAAAGATCACAATTTTCAATAAATTCCCTTTTTGCTAAAACTAAGTTGAAATGTATCTATTACTTGAATCAGAATTAGTAGAGTCTGGTAACCTACTTTCTTCACAATCAGGTAAGTTTTCAGGCAAGGGGGCATAGACAGTGGAGTACTTCATATCTTTGCAGAGATTCCAGAAATTGTACCCTTGCAGGATGCTAGGATTAGAATCAGAGCAAAGACTACTGTTATTGCTGAATATATCTTATTATAATCTAATATTAGTGACAATAATCATTTATTGAGCATCTTTTATGTACCAGACATTATGGTAAGTATATTATCCATATCTGTAATCCTCTAATAACCCTGCAAGGCAAGTGCTATTATATTCATCTAATATATTTGTGTTTGCTACATTAATTAGAAATATTTCAGTAAGTCTGAACTTTATTTTGTGAATGCTTTATAAAGCAATGCAAGTGCAAGAATATATAACAAAATGGAGGTTTTGTAGAAATGTGAACATTGTCTGTGTACATGTGGTGTCACCTTTCTGGGCTCACAAGAAGGAAATATCATGGAAAGGATCAACACTCAGGCAGTTCTAATTTTGCTCATGAATATGAATGGAGGGAAATTCCAAGAACTTGGACTAGAGACCTTATAGTTCCTCTTTTTAAAAGTAGGTCTTGTGTAAGCCTCCTTATGCCCATGGGGTTTGATACAGAAAGCTGTGCCTGACATATCTCATTTTTCATTCTTTTCTATCCACTTTCTTTCTAAGTAAAGGATATGAGTTACTGAAGCATCCTTTATATTCTAAGAGTGCTTTTCAAAAAGCCTTGTCCATCTTATGGTCGAGGTACTAATTAGTTGGTAAATAACCTAAAGACAAGTTGTACTTAAGAGGGTCATAGGGGTTTCAGGTCCCAGTATTTGGAATGACTAACGACAACAAAAGAAGAACAATGTATAATCAAAGCGCTTGCTCCAATCGACTGCTGTCACCTTCAACCATTCCAGTTTTCAAATCCTGAGTCAAGCTTCAAAAAAGAAACAAACAAGAAGAATTAGCCCTGGAATTAATGCTCAGGCCCCGAATAACTACAAGTTCTATGAAAACAAGAGGAAAGAAAATAATACCTGAAGTATTTATTAAAGAATTTTAAAAGTTTGTGAACTCCAAAGGATTTTTACGAAAAGAAAATGATCTTATTTACCGTTGCACTGGTTTGTATATATTATGATCCCAGGAAAAGCCACGTCCTTTGATGCAATCTTGTGGGGGCTGACATATCAGTGGGGATTAAGTTGGAATGTTCGGATTAGGTTGTTTCCATGGAAATGCACCCCACCCAACTGTGGGTGATAACTCTGATTGGATAATTTCCATGGGAGTATGGTCCCGCCCATTCAGCATGGGACTTGATTAGTTTACTGGAGCACTATATAAGCTCAGACAGAAGGAGTGGGCTTGCTACAGCCAAGAGGGACACTTTGAAGAATGCACAGAAGCTGAGAGAGGAGCTGCAGATGAGAGACCATTTGAAGATGGTTGTTGAAAGCAGACTCTTGATCCAGAGAAGTTAAGAGAGGACAAACACCCCAAGAGCAACTAAGAGTGACATTTTTGAGGAACTGCAGCCTAGAGAGCAATGTCCTGGGAGAAAGCCATTTTGAAACCAGAACTTTGGAGCAGACACCAGCCACGTGCCTTCCCAGCTAACAGAGGTTTTCCGGACCCCACTGGCCATCCTCCAGTGAAGGTACCCTTTGTTGATGGACACTTTATGGCCTTAAGACTGTAATTTTGTAACCAAATAAACCCCCTTTTATAAAAGCCAATCCATTTCTGGTGTTTTGCATTCTGGCAGCATTAGCAAACTAGAACAACCATGAATCCTCGTTTTTTTTTTTTGTTTTTTTTTTTTTAATGAAACTCTTCAAAAATGGTGACTATTTTCTAATGATGAAACCATAGCTATGTAGTTTGGAAAGATGTGTGATAATGAAAATTAGACATCTTATTCCTAATCATTGCCACAGTAAGACATTCTGAGAATTTTAAAAGACAGTAGTAATAAATAAAATATACCATGTGGAAAAATATAAAATGAAGAGATATCAATTCAAATAGATTAGATGTGGGAATAAGCTTTTTAAAAAAAGATATCCAGGAAAGTCATTTAAAATTTGTTTATTACAATGAAAATATTTCAGTTCCATACACTTACTGGAAAAATTCTATTTACCTTTAGAGCAATTAATGTGAGAATCACCAATATTAAACTGTTCTTATTTCTTTTTGAGAGGATCAGGCCATCTAGTGGTAGGGAAACGTATCTATCACATGGCAGGTGGAATAAGTTCATTGTGGATTACAAATGAGGCTGAGGGTGGGGGTTATTTGAGTGAGTCACTTCTATAACAAAAAACTGTCACAGATAGCACCTCAGCCCTATACAGTATTTTATAAAAGCAT